>NC_052639.1:18888448-19205119 GCF_016161935.1 Mauremys reevesii
CGAGTGCACTGGGGGTGATACTGGGAGACTGGAGTGTCTAAGGAAATTGCTTGTGTGACTTGTGGTTAGCCAGTGGGGTGAGACCAAAGTCCTTTTGTCTGGCTGGTTTGGTTTGCCTTAGAGGTGGAAAAACCCCAGCCTAGGGCTGTGACTGCCCTGTTTAAGCAATTGGTCCTGATTTGGCACTCTCAGTTGGGTCCCGCCAGAACAGCTCCGTCACACTTGTATACATAGCTCCCAGAATGGAACCTGTGCAAACAAAAAATAAACAATAATAGTGTCTTTTAAATTCACTGTATTTTTAAAGACACACAGAGGAGAATCAGCCAGGCTGATTCATTGTATTTTCCCTGTGCTGATGAAGGAATTAGAGACAATAACAGAGCTTGACAAAACCAGCTAAAGCCACCAAACCAACTGGAGGGTTAAATCTATCAATCAGCAGTAAATATGAAATATAGGGGGGTGGGATCAGGGCGATGCCCTGGGGAGAAGCCCAGAGAACTCCTCTTCCCCAAATGTCAGAAGAGGGAAGGTGCTGGGATTTTTATCTGAATGCCCTCCCTGAGTCCTGTTTAGAGATTCAGGTTCTTTAACATTATAGCTGTCCCAAGTTTGCATAGTGCAATGCTTGAATTTACATGAAGAGAAAGTAGAGAGTAAGTAGTAAAGTTCTTCCAATTTTAAACTAGATGTATATTAAATTAAATCTGTGCTAATTAATCAGAGGCATAAAGAGTATTTAAGACAACAGCTCAGCCCCTCTCACCCACCCTCTCTCCATCACCATTGTCAACTTTCTCTGGATGTGTTTTTATGGATAAACTGAACTGATCTGACTGGCTGAATCAAACAATAAGTTGTTCTAAACGAATCACGATGCTTCAGGTCAATAACTGTTTGGGAAACATCTGTTACTTTACTGCTTCAACATTCAGCTGAGAAAATTATTAGATATATATTCTGATAATTTGAACAGAAACAAAGTCATCGTAACAGAACATTGAGAGAGGATCAAAGCCTTAGGTTTTGAAAATAAATATCACACGTCAACATTTTTTCCATAAATGCTTCGCAGCGGAGACCATTATCCTAAGATAACATTCTCCAGCAGAGAGATGATCTCTTAATTAGAGCAATATGTAAACTACTTTAGGATGCTTGATATAAATCCTGCAAACTGATTCATTGATACTTTTACTAAGATGAATTTTGATATCATGGGATGAAATCCTGGCCCCACTGCCACACCCCTCCCTTGCTGGGCTAATGTCCTGCCCGTGGCCAGGCACTTTGGAGGTTTGAGCTACTCCCTGTGGATCACCCCACTCAAGGAGCATTCGTTCTAGGAAGCAAGCCGGCTAGACAGGAAAACATCAGACGCTGCTGCTCCCAATGCTACACTCAGTTTTTCAGAAATTAGTCGACTTTATGGCCAGAAGAGACCATTAGAGCATCTAATCTGACCCCCTGCATATCACAGGCCTCCTGTATGCAGGCCCGCCCAGAGGGGGGGGCAAATGGGGCAATTTGCCCCAGGCCCAGCAGGGGCCCCCACGAGAGTTTTTCGGGGCCCCTGGAGCAGGGTCCTTCACTCGCTCCGGGGGCCCCGGAAAACTCTCATGGGACCCGGGCCCCAGAGCTTCTTCGCTCCCGGTCTTTGCCTGCCAGGGTCCTTCCTCTCTGGGACAGAAGGACACCCCCCCCCCCACCAACGAATTACCGCCGAAGCGGACCCTGCCGCCGGCGTGCAGCCGGGTCTTCGGCGGGGGGGGGCCGTCCGGTCCGGGACCCCCCACTGAAGTGCCCCAAAGGCCCGTGGTGGGGCTGCACTGGGGCGGGTCCCGCTGGCGCTAATTCGGCGGTGGGGGCCCCGCTGTGGGTCTTTGGGGCACTTTGGCAGCGGGTCCCGGAACGGAAGGACTCTCTGCCGCTAACTTACCGCCAAAGCGGGGGCCCCCCGCCACCGAAGAGCCTGGACCCCCGGAATCCTCTGGGCGGCCCTCGATTTAACAGGGGTTTGTTTCAACTTATTGCCCCGATTAAAATCTATGGCTAAAAGGCAGCCACTGTTGTTAGTACTTGTACCTGTGTTTGGTGCCACCTCTTTCCCTTTGGCCTTGTAGTTGACCAAGGGCAAAGCTGAACATCTCCTCAGATACCAGGGAGTGTTTATGTCCATTCCTGCGAGCTACACCGGGGTTTGATGTTGCTGCTTTCAATCCTCTGGCTCTGCCGGGATAAGGAACAATTCAGGCTGTCACTGAACTGAAGGAGGAAGATCAGTTTTTGACACGGAGAGGGACGCCTCCTCTTCAAGGTGTTTGGCTGGCTGGCAGTCCTGATCCCCAGATCTCGCCCGTGGGGCTCCAGCAGTTTGGGGACCGGATCTCTCCTTGGCCCCACCTGCTGCCTCCAGGCGCTCCTCCCCAGGGGCCCCAGCAGTGCAGCACAGCTGAGCAGCATCTGCCTGCTCACTCCAATGGCTGCCGGCCCCTCCTCATGGCAGGGCAGGGTGGGGCTGGGCCTCCATGCGCTGCCCCACCCCGAGCCCCTGCAGCCAATGGGACACTGCGGGGTGATGCCCGGGGCAGCAGAACGTTGAGGCCCCAGCCCACCCCACCTTGGAGACCCAGGTAAGCGCCACACCCTGACTCCTCCCAGAGCCTGCACCACCATCCCCTCCCCACATACTCCCTCCTCCCTGCAAACTCCCTCCCAGAGCCTGCAGCCCGGTCCACACACACCTGCCCCCAACTCCCTCCCACAGCCTGCACCCTCTCCCTCCACACACACCCTCCTGCCCACCCTAATCTCCCACCCAGAGCCTGCACCCCCACCCCACCACCAGTTACACCAACCCCCAGCCCCAGCCCAGAGCCAGCACCCAGCACCCAAACTCCCAGAGCCGTACAAGGAATTTTTGTGCCCGAGGCAAGGGCCAGCTCCAGGCTCTTTGGCTGCGGGTCCTTGATCCCTGTCGGAGGGAAGGACCTGCCACTGAATTGCCACCGCCGCTTCATTCATCCTTCGGTGGCAATTCAGCAGTGGGTCCCTGAGTCCCTCTCGGAGAGAAGGACCCACTGACGAACTGCCGCCGAAGAAGTGGCAGCGGAAGCGCCTCTGATCGTGGTAGAGCTGCGCCCCTCCACTTTCTGCATCCGAGGCAAGTGCCTCACTCGCCTCGCCCATGTTACGGTGCTGCAAACTCCATCCCAGAGCCTGCACCCCAGAACCCCACCCAAACTCCCTTCCAGAGACCAGCCTCTCACCCCTTCTGCACCCAAACTCCCCCCAGAGGCTGCACCCCTCCTGCACCCCAATCCCCAGCCCCAGCCCAGGGCCTGCACCCTAGACCTCCTCCCCTCACCCAAACTCCCTCCCAGAGCCTTAGGTAGGTGGGGGTGGAGTTTTGGGGGCTGGTTCTGGGCGGTATGAGTGACATTATTGGCCCACTGGGAGGATTGGAGGACTGGCCCTGGCCCTAAGGTAAATTGAGGTTGAGACCCTGCTTTAAGGGATTGTAGCAATGCTGGAGAGACTGACGGGCAGGGAGCTGGGGAGCTGTGTGTGCTCCAATGAGAGTTGTTGTGCTCTGGTGACACAGAGCGGGGTGGGAGTTTGTAAGCTGTGGTGTTTGTATAGAGATAAAGTTTACTAACCCCCAGGTTAAAAACTGTTCCTGCTCTGGGCTATACAGGATGTTCTCTGTTGAGAGTATAGCTCAGTGGGTGAATGTTTCCCTGTAGGGTAATGGGTTCCTAGTTCCACTCCAAATGAGTCCCTTAAAGAAACTTCTTCAAATGAAAATCGATTTCCACACCCATCTCCAGTATGTTCAGGAGTTCGCTGAAGTTGAGGGGGGCTTGAAATGAATTTAAACACTATTTTCCTATGCAAATGAATAAAGACCTAGCAGAGCTGCCCAGCAGCTGAAATCAGTTCCAGTCCTCAGCGTCTCTAAGAGGGACACTCGGTAGCTGAGGCATGTGGGACACCTCTGGGATGATGACAGGAGAAAAAATGCTGGATTCAATGAAAGCTGAGACCATAGGAGGAGAAGGTGAATGGCAACACCACACATAGTCATAACACTCAGACACGGGGCTTCACTGTCACTACCCCTGTGTTTTCCATCATTTATATCCAGGGGTGAAAGTAACTTACAGGACTTACCGGTACTGCCGGAGTCCCGAGGGGGCGTGGCCTCATCCAGAAGGGGCGTGGCCTCATCTGGAAGGGGGCGTGGCCTCTCAAGATTTAAAGGCCCTGGAGTACCAGCTGTGGCTGGGAGACCAAGGGCCTTTACATGAACCAGGGCCTCCCAGCTGCAGAGGTAGCCCTTTAAATTCTGGCCCCAGCCCAGCCACCAGAGCCGTGGCCGGGATTCAAAGGGCTCTGGGCTGACCGCAGCCGCAGCAGCCCAGAGCCCTTTAAATCTGGCCCCAGCCTGGCCGCCGGAGCCGCGGGTGGGGGGTTTAAAGGGCTCTGGGCTGCCAGCTGTGGCGGGGAGCCTAGAGCCCTTTCAATCCCCACAGCAAAAGCCGGTGCGTATTGGCTCTTGCCGCTATGCCGTACCAGCTTGTACCAGCTTACTTTCACCTCTGTTTCTATCCTAAGGAACACACCCTCCTCCCCACGCACTGTCACCCACAACGTTCTCCCCTTGAGCCCCATCCAACCCTCCCCCACACACGCCACGGGACACAGCCTCTCGGTGACTCACCCCGATGGGGGCTTGTCTCTGCATCTCCCCAACAGGGGAGCAGGGAGCCGAAAGGGCCACAGGAGACCAGTGGAGCTAGGCAGGGATAGGAAAGACTTCCCCTCCCTTTCCTTCCCCTCCCTGAGTCCCGTTAATCTCACCCATCAGATGCTCCAGCACCAGGTGGGCTCAAAGCACCAACCTTCCCCTGAGCAACGGAAGGGGGAACCAGCTCTTTCACATGGAAGGAGGCTCCCCACCTCTGCTGCTGCCATTCTGCAGCCTTTCATATGGATTTGTATTAGCTAATGCAACCCCCCCACTCCTCTAATCCAGCCATGAAACATGGAGACAAGCTCCTGAAAGCAGGGCCCAGTGGTGCAATGGGTTAGTGCCCAGTACTTACAGAGCAGTGCTGAGTGGAGTGATGCTGAGGTTGTGAGTTCAAACCTCACCTGCAGCCCTAGTTTCCTTTAAGCAAATGGCTTCTGCCAATCAGTTTGCCCTGCAGAAAATACAATTCCTGCTCAGAAGACACTGAGGTCCCCTTGCTTTACAGAGAGCAGGGCAGATTCCACAGATCTACCAGGCTCTGCCCTCCACCAGCTGCCTGTGTCAGGAGGGGTCAGGCAGAACCCAGAGCACTGCCCCTGACTCCCCTCAGTCTTTGCTCCCACACCACCTGTGTGCTCACCCTCTTCGCTGTGAGACTCAAACCCTGCCTGGCTTGCTGTATGCTGGTGTGGTTTTCATCTGTCACGTTGATGTGCATGTGGGTCCTGTGTGATTTTGGTGGATGTCTTGCATAGTTCTGTGTGCATGGATGTGTGTATGATTTTTGCATTAATATTGTTTTTTGCTTTGTATTCTTTTGATATGTGGGCTTTGTGTTTCCTGTTGTGGGCTTTTGCTGTATTTTTGGTGTGGATTTGTTCTTTCTATATTTTGTGAGGTTTTCCTTTTTGTGTATATGGCTCTGTGTGCTGTGTGGGTTTGGTTTTTGTTATGTCTGTGTGGGCCTGTGCAGTGTGTGATTTTCTCATTCTCTGTGTGCGTGTTTGTCTCTCTGTTTGTATCTTCATGTGTAAATTCACTGGAACTTTTCAAAATCTGCACAGCTTTGCCAATTTTCACCAGGAATTTTTCTCCATTAACAAATTCTCACTTGTTCCCTACCCGTTGGTTGTTCCCTACCCGTTGGTGACCATTGCCCCAGGGGCCTGTCAGTCTCAGGGTCCTGATTTCCCATTGGCCCTTCCCCCTTCTATTGGGACTGGGAACTAGCCAACCAAACCCCACTAAGTTTTAGTAAAGGGCCAACAGTCCCTTACACAAGCCAGCCCTGTGAGAGTCACCAATGTCCCGAGAGAACAGTACAAGCTGGTCCCATGGTGTAAAGGGCAGCACTCAGGACTCTGAATCCTGCATAGAATCATAGAATTCAAGATCAGAAGGGACCATTATGATCATCTAGTCTGACCTCCTGCAAGATGCAGGCCACATAAGCCGATCCACCCACTCCTTAGCAAGCGACCCCTGCCCCATGCTTCGGAGGAAGGCGAAAAACCTCCAGGGCCATTGCCAATCTTCCCTGGAGGAAAATTCCTTCCCGACCCCAAATATGGCGGTCAGCTGAACCCCGAGCATGCGGGCAAGACTCTCCAGCCAAAACCTCTGGAAAAGTGTATATCATACCATTGACCCATTGTAATATTTACCAGTGTGTCACTTAATTGACCTATTGACTAAGCCCGTTATCCTATCATACCATCTCCTCCAGAAACTTATCTAGCTGAATCTTAAAGTCATGGAGGTCCTTCGCCCCACTGTTTCCCTCGGTAGGCTGTTCCAGTATTGCACTCCCTGATGGTTAGAAACCTTCGTCTAATTTCAAGCCTGAATTTCCTGACTGACAGTTTATATCCGTTCGTCCTCGTGTCCACATTAGCACTGAGCTGAAATAATTCTTCTCCTTCCTGGTATTTATCCCTCTGATATATTTAAAGAGTGTAATCATATCTCCTCTTATCCTTCTTTTGGTTAAGGAAAACAAACCGAGCTCCTCAAGTCTCCTTTCATACGAAAGGCCTTCCATTCCTCGGATCATTCTAGTGGCCCTTCTTTGTACCTGTTCTAGTTTGAATTCATCCTTCTTAAACATGGGAGACCAAAACTGCACACAATACTCCAAATGAGGTCTCACCAACGCCTTATATAACGGGACTAGCACCTCCTTATCCCTACTAGAAATACCTCGCCTAATGCAACCCAAGACCGCATTAGCTTTTTAACGGCCACATCACATTGCCTACTCATAGTCATCCTGCGATCAACCAGGACTCCTAGGTCCTTCTCCTCCTCCGTTACTTCCAACTGGTGCGTCCCCAGCTTATAACTAAAGTTCTTGTTAGACATCCCTAAATGCATAACCTTACACTTCTCACTATTGAATTTCATCCTGTTACTAATACTACAGTTTACAAGGTCATCTAAATCTCCCTGGAGAATATCCCGATCCTCTTCCGAATTGACAATACCCCCCAACTTGGTGTCATCCGCAAACTTTATCAGCCCACTCCTACTCTTGGTTCCCAGGTCAGCAATAAATAGATTGAATAAAATCGGACCCAAAACCGAGCCTTGAGGAACTCCACTGGTAACCCCCCTCCAACCGGACAGTTCCCCCTTCAATACTACCCTCTGCAGTCTCCCCTTTAACCAGCTCCTTATCCACCTCTGGATTTTCATTTCGATCCCCATCTTTTCCAATTTAACCAGTAATTCTTCATGCGGTACCGTATCAAACGCCTTACTGAAATCCAGATATATGAGATCCACCGCATTTCCCTTGTCTAAAAAATCTGTTACTCTCTCAAAGAAGGAGATCAAGTTGGTTTGGCACGATCTACCTTTTGTAAATCCATGCTGTAATCTATCCCAGTTGCCATCGGCCTCATGCTCCGAACCACTCTCTCTTTTAAGATTTTTCCATGACTTTGCATACTACAGATGTTAGACTAACAGGCCTATAATTCCCCGGGTCACTTTTTTTCCCCTTCTTGAATATAGGAACTACATTAGCTAATCTCCAGTCAGTCGGTACAATCCCCGAATTTAGGGATTTATTAAAGATTATCGCTAACGGGCTAGCAATATCCCTCGCCAATACACTTAATAATCTAGGATGAAGATTATCCGCCCCCGATTTACTTCCGTTAAGCTGTTCAAGTTTGGCTTCTACCTCAGATACCGTAATGTCTACCCCCATATCTTCATTCCCATCGGTCCCTCTATCACTATTCCTTAGCCCTTCATTAGCCTCATTAAAGACCGAGGCAAAGTATTCGTTCAGATATTGTGCCATTCCAAGATTATCCCTAATCTCCACTCCGTTTAAAGTTTTAAGCGGTCCCACTTCTTCTTTCTTGGTTTTCTTCCTATTTATATGGCTAAAAAACCGTTTGCTATTGGTTTTAATCCCTTCGCTAGGTCCATCTCCACTCGTCGCTTTGCCTTTCTCACAGCTTCCTGCACCCTCTGACCTCAATAAGGTAGGTTTCCTTGCTGATCCCTCCCATTTTCCACTCCTGGTACGCTTTCTGTTTTTCTTAATGACCCTCTAAGACGCTTGCTCATCCAGCTCGGTCTAAAACTGCTACCTACGAGCCGTTTCCCCCTTCTCGGGATACATGCCTCTGACAACTCCTGCAACTTCAACCTGAAGTAACCCCAGGCGTCATCTGCCCTTAGATCCCTAAATATGTTAGCCCAGTCCACTTCCCTAACTAGTCGCCTTAATTTAGTAAAATTAGCCCTTTTGAAATCATACACCCTAGTCTCAGATGCACTATTGATTATCCTCCCATTCATTTGGAAACGAATTAGCTCATGATCACTCGAGCCAAGGTTGTCCCCTACAACAATGTCCTCAACAAGGTCCTCGTTACTCACCAAAATCAAATCTAAAATGGCATCCCCCCTCGTCGGTTCAGCAACCACTTGATGAAGGAATTCATTAGCTATCACGTCTAGGAAAAGCTGAGCCCTATTATTATTACTAGCATTTGTTTCCCAATCTATATCCGGGAAGTTAAAGTCCCCCATGATCAAGCAGTTCCTATTAGTGTTTACCTCCTTAAAATCATTAAAGAGCTCTCTATCCATCTCTAAGCTAGATCCTGGCGGTCTATAGCACACCCCAATCACTATCCCGGGTGAGGCTCTGGTAGTATTCTTCCCCAATGTGACCATTGCCCAAACAGACTCTGTATTGTCCATTGCAGTGCTAGTTATCTCATTACATTTTACCTCATTATTGATATACAGTGCTACTCCCCCACCTTTACCTTTGCATCGGTCTTTCCTAAACAGCACATACCCTTCCATACCTGTACTCCAGTCATGGCTACCGTTCCACCATGTTTCTGTTATTCCTACGATATCCGGTTTCAATTCCCGGACCAGGAGCTCCAGTTCCTCCATTTTGTTACCTAAGCTTCTCGCATTGGTGAACAAACATCCTAATTTTTCCTGTTGGGCTCCTCTCACTCTTTTCACCCAACTCGGTAGGGACACAGTACGTCCAGTATGACTTGTAGATCTAGAATCTGTCCCCCCCCTCTTCCTTACACGTAACCGCCCCCCTCTGGCTATATCTGTTGTTATCTTGTTGTCCTCACTCCCAATGTGAAAATTTGGCGTGGAGAGCACTAGGACCTCTCCCGACCGTCTCCCCCCAGTGTCTAGTTTAAAGCTCTTTTAATCAGATGAGCCAGCCTCCCTCCTAGAAGTCTACTTCCTTCCCTACTCAGGTGGAGCCCATCCCTTGAGAACAGTTGTCTGTCCCCAAAGCCTCCCAGTGCCCATACATCCCAAAGCCCTCCTTGTAACACCACTCCCTCAGCCAACTATTAATCGTCACGATCCTCTCACCCCTTTGGCGCCCTTCCCTAGGGACAGGTAGAATCCCACTGAAGATCACCTGAGCCTCAATTTCCTTGAGCGTCTTACCCAACCTGGCATAGTCTCCCTTGATCCTCTCTAGCGAGAATCTAGCCGTGTCATTCGTTCCTACATGAAGGATGATCAAAGGGTTCTTACCCGCTCCTCTTAGGATCCTTTTCAACCTCAAGTACACATCCCGTATTTTAGCACCCGGTAGACAGCACACCCTTCTGTTCTCTGGATCGGCCCTGGTCACAGGCCTGTCCAACCTTCGCAGTATGGAATCCCCAATCACGTAGACCTGCCTTCGCCTGGGGACAGCACGGTCCTCTAACCTATCCCCCGTTCCCCCTGGTTGCAAGCTCCTTCCATTCCTATCATCCCTTGTGGTTCCCCTTAAGCCATCCTGTATCCTCCCTGGGCCCAAACTTGGTGCTACTTCCATCGACTCCTCCCCTTTTTCTATGGGACTGGCCGCTCGCCTCTTTTTCTTTGGCCTCCCACTGTCAGCTACCACTTGCTGTACCCCTTCCTCATTCTCCAAACCTTCAAACCTGTTCCTTAGCTCAATTTCCCCCTCACTGGCTCTCCTTTTCCTTGGCCTGCTTCTCACGGTCACATGCTTCCACCGCCCATCTTCCTCCTCTGGTGGTCCCCCTTCCTTGGCCTCAGCCCCTGCTCCCCCCTGTGCCCCTGGGCGTTCCCCCTCAGTTACTGCTTGCCATTGCTCCATCAGCCTCTCAAACCCCCTTCTATTCTCTATCAGGGTTTCTACCTGCAGCTCTAGGCCCTGGATCTTTTCCTCCAGCAGCTCTATTAGGCGACACTTCATGCATATATAGTACTGTTCTGGGTCCCCTGCTAGGACCAGGTACATACCACAGCTGCTGCATGCTCTCATCCTCGGTGTGTCCTCTGCTGCTTGGCTCATGGCTGCTGGCTGCTGCTGTCTTGGCTCCGCTTGGTGTTCTTACCTGGGGGGTGCAGGGCCTCCCCTTCCACCTCCCCCTGCCAACTCCCACGCTAACTCCCCTGTTGGCAGCCCTGTTTGCTGCCTCCTGTGCCGCTGCTCGCAGCTGCAATCTGAGTTCAAATCTCAGTGGGACCTTGTGTTAGCTGGTGGTAAAGATCTGGTGCTCAAAGTGCTTTCCTGTCTCCAGCTATACAAAAGTGGGTCATTTCCCTCCTGCTGGTTAACTCCTTTCCCCACCAGAGCCAGGTCTTTGGTGGGGGTTTAGAAGTGGCTCTAGTGGTTGGGATTCTCACTGCTTCACCTGATGCCCACAAGTCTGGTGCTTGTAGCCACACTTTTCCTCTTGCTCACATGGCACTTGAAGAAAGCAGTGCCAGGGCCAGGCTTGATAGGCAGGAGGGAGGCAGAGTCCCAGGCTGGAGCCCAGCACACCTCTCCTCCTCTGGGCACCTGGAGCAGAGGTGGCTGGTGCTGACAGCTCTGAGGGAAGGCTTATAAGCCACAGAGCGACTGAGGGCGGGGCTAGACGAGGACAGGACCATGCCTATGTGTGGCCAGCAGACAGGCAACAAGACTCCCGGCCAGCCTGCTCCCTGCCATGCCAAACCCCCACTGAAGGCCACCCGCAGACCACCATGCGGGGTGGCTGCTGATGCTCTGTGTCCAACATCAGTAGACGGTAGGAAAGCAGGGCCAGCCCCCCTGGTGGGGCCTCTTACCGTTCCCATACTCCATGCTCACTTTTGCAGTGGGGCAGGAGATGTTATCCCAAGAGGCTTTTCTCCAGCTGGTGAGAAGCAGAGAAACATCCAGGCTCCCAAGGCGCTATGTAGCAACCCCCCTCAAGCACAGGGACAGAGGGAAACTGCTCCACACGCTAGCCCGGGCAGCCGTCCATTTCCTTTGGGAATTCAGGAATAGCAAAGGCTAGACTGGAAGCACCTGGGGCTCATGCCCCAGCCTTTGTGACATCCATCCCCCAACTCCTTCCCGGGGCTCTAGCTGAAGGCAGAGCATTGGCCTGAGCGGCCAAGAAGAGGTTCCAGATTTGAAAGGAGCAGGACTTTCAGCATGAAGGTAAAACTGCATCAACACAACCACAAAGGGACTTGACCCCTCAAGTTCTTAATTCAAAGTCAGGCACCTTATCCGTTAAGCCATGCGGGCGCCTTCTTCATGCGCTTCTTTGGAAAAGGTGGACACTGTGTTTCTTGGGTCACCTATTGAGGGGGGGCGAGACTCTCTGGCACAAGAAGTCGAGTTCCCAGTGAGATGTGAGACTTAATTATACGGGGCCAGGTGCAGGGCTTTGACAGGGAGGCTCAGGCATGGGGGATTGGGGTGCAGCGGACGGACCGGCTGTCTAGCTGTGGAGATTTAGTCGCACTGAGGCACAGGAGGGAGGAGGAGGAGGAATCCTGCTGACAGGCAGTGGCTGTGCAGAAAGAGGAGGAGTTCTGGGGACTTTCTTTTGCCTCTCTTTGCCTGCCTGCTCACTCCTGTGGTGAACGGTGAAGCTGCTCTTAACAAGCCCAGGTAGCTCAGGTGGTAGAGCATCAGGCTTTTAATCTGAGGGGCCAGGGTTCAAGCCCCTGTCTGCGTGCTCAGCTTTTAAGTTGCCTTGTGTTCCAGGAGCCAAATTCTGTTCACAGCCACATGCGGATTCCCAGAAGCTGTGGCCATTTCCTGGAAAGGCTCCTTTCCTTAGCAATCAGGAGAGAGGTCACATCCACAGGAGCAGGTGTAGAAAGCACAGTCTCTGGCTGCCAGGAAGCGGTGTGCCAACATAGTGTTCTCTACAATGGCGTTTAGATCGGGATAATTTATGTGGCTCAGCACCCCCAGTTCCAGCACCTTTGCCCAGGCAGCTCCCCCAGCCTGACACACACACACAGCCCCTGCATCCTCCTCAGCCCAGAGGTGAGCCCCCCAGCTGAGTGGGGAATCAGAACCCCCCGAAATTACCCTGGGACCAGCATGATCTGCCTCCGCCCTGCCCTGCTCTGCATGTATTCGGAGTGAGTCGGTTTCCCTGTCCTGCCATGTGTCTCTTCTCCTCCCCAGTTCCTTCCAAACCACCCCATTTCCCCTGCACCCCGGGCTGGGTCTCTGCCAACCCCCCTTCTCCCCTCCTGCCCCCAATATCTCCCTGCCCCTACAGGTCTATAGGGCTGGATCCCTCCTTCTCCCCTCAGTTCCTGCCTCTGGGGGTCTATGGAGATGGGTCTCTCCCCCGCCAGCCCCCCTCCGGCCCCCCCATATCCCGCTGCCCCTCTGGGTCTAGGGGGCTGGGTCTCTCCCCTCATCCCCTTCCCCAATATCTCCCTGCCCCAGGCTGTGACGTGCTATGACGTGTGCTGGGGCTGTGCCGTGTGCTGGGGCCAGGGCCGGCTCAGGGTTTTTGCCGCCCCAAGCGGCAGGAAAAAATCTGTGATCACAATCGGCGGCAGCTCCACTGCACCACTTTCTTCTTCAGCAGCAATTCAGTGGCAGGTCCTTCCTCCAAGAGGGACCGAGGACCCGCTGCCGAATTGCTGCCAAAGACCCGACATGCCGCCCTTCCTGGGCTGCCCCAAGCACCTGCTTGCTGAGCTGGTGCCTGGAGCCGGCCCTGGCTGGGGCTGTGACGTGCTGGGACCTGCTCACTCCCCGAGGGCAACTCACTCACTTGAAACCAGCAGGACAGAAGGTGTCACGTGTCCATGGGCGGGGTTATGCAGATGAGCAGTGTCTGGCGGCAGTAGGGAGAGCAGCGAGATGAACCGAAGGAGCCCGGCGGAGAAAATTCTCTGCGTGTGGACAGAATCCCACCAGTTTTCTCTGTGTTGGGGGTGGGGGGCAGATTTCATGATATCATAGCCCCTGGGGGAGGGGTTTGAATCATAAGTCCAAAGTGGGAGAACAACTCCCCCCACTTGTGCTCAGTCTCCACTAGGGGGCTGGGCTGGGATCACTAGGGAGGGAAGCACAGGGAAAAACAGTTTCCCCTATGGAACCCAGGAGTCCTGGATCCCAGTTCACTCCACCCCCAGAGCCAGGGATAGAACCCAGGGGTCCTGGTGCCCAGCCCCCTCCCTGCTCTGACCACTCAACCCCACTCCCCTCCCAGGGTGGTGCAGGGGTCACTGGGTCTGTGTCTCAGCTCAGCTAAGGGCCTTGACTGATTTTCCCAAAGTGCTTCCTTCTGAATCCATCCGACGAAGTGGGGATTCACCCATGAAAGCTCATGCTCCAACACGGCTGTTATTCTATGAGGAGCCACAGGACTCTTTGCTGCTTTTACAGATCCGGCACATCTGCCCCCCCTGCCCAGTCACTGCCCAACCCCGTGTGGGGGCACCAGCACTGTGCCGGGTCGTGATGGGAAATTGTCCAAGCTGGCCCAGGAGAGACGTGTGTGTCCCTGCTGCCCCTGCTGGTGGGGCTGAGCCCTACTCTGTGTGTGTGTGCATCTGTGACACTGTTTGTATCAGTGTGTTGCTGGGCTAACCACTAGGAAATGGCTTTGCAGGATTTTGTATTCTGCAGCAAGTCACACACACACACACACACTCTGACGCACAAAGAGACTCACACAATCGCAAGAACACTCAGACACCACACACCCAGAGGGACATGCTAGCCCAACCCCCAAAGAGAGCAACAATCACCGCCCCCCGCCACACTCACAATCACCCCCCCACACACACCATAATATTCACAATCGTGCTCAGAGATACAACTGCACGCAGTTCACTCCCACAGCTCCCAATACAAGGACCTCCTGCCCCACACAGCATGTGCCAAGGCCTGCGGAACTCACTGCCACTGGATGGCTACCAATGAGAATGATCCCCTCATGCAGGATCATGTGCTTGGACCCCTTGTCCCCTCTTGGGGTGCGCTGTGCAGCGTGGCTGGGGATTGTGCAATGGCCCAGCACCAGGCAACGCAGAACGGACACCACACGCCCTGCCCTGCCTCAACTGAGCTACTCTCCTGGTGCATTGGAGACCAGCACCCCACACCGTGGCACTCCTGCCCCACAGGGGGAGAGCTGCAGCCCCCACCACATTCCGCAGAGGGGAGAAGGGTCAGGCCAGCCAGCCCTTGTAAGGTGGGGAAATCTCCACTGGGGTCGACGGTATGGGGGCTGCGACATACAGAGAAATAGTTGTCGTGCCGGCAGAGGGCGGCAGAGCGCATACACACACACACAATTGCAAACATACACAGACACATGCATGAATCCTGACACACACACACACAATTGCTAATATACACAAACACCCGCACAAATCTAGCCAACACCAACACAAGCCTGAGAGCCAGGGGAGCAGAGCAGGCTGGGGCTGGGTAACTCCACTTCCCGCAGGAGGTAGCCAGCCCCCCATCCCCCACGGAGGCCTGGGACCAGCCCCCCCTCTGCTTGCCCCCACGGAGGCCTGGGGCTCCAGCCTGCTCTGCTCCCCTGGCTCTCAAGCTTGAGGGGAGGGGGGAACCGCCCCACAGCACTCGCCGGCGGCGTGGCTGGGAGCCAGGGAAGTGGACCAGGCTGGGGCTGGGTCACCCACTTACCATGCAGGAGTGCAGGGAGGGGGCTGGGGCCATGGGGAAGAGCCGGGCAGCCCCTGCAGCAGCTCCCACCCCAGCTCACCTCCACTCCGCCTTCTCCCCTGAGCTCGCCGGCACCGCTCCACTTCTCCCGCCTCCCAGGCTTGCGGTGCCAATCAGCTGTTTAGTGCCACAAGCCTGGAAGGGGAGGAGAATTAGAGCGGGGGCGGCGTGCTCAGGGCAGAAGACGGAGCAGAGGTGAGCTGGGACAGGGAGTGGTTGCCCGGCCCGCCCCCATTGCTTGCTGCAGGCAGCCCTCCCCCCAAACCTCCCAGCCCCCTGCCCCAGCTCACCTCCACTCCACTGCCTCCCCTGAGTGCGATTTTTGGTGCCCCCAACCACTTGGCACCCTGGACGGCCGACTAGTTCGCCTAGTGGTTGCACCGGCCCTGGCCACTGCCTATCATCAGGATTCCTCCTCGGTGAGACTAAATCTCCCCACCTAGACAGCCGGTCCATCCGCTGCACCCCAGCCCCCATGCCCGAGCCTCCCTGCCAAAGCCCTGCACCTGGCTCAAGACAGTTAAGTCTCACGTGTCGCTGGGAACTCCACTTCTTGTGCCCAGAGAGTCTCGGCCCCCCTCAGTAGCTGACCTGAGAAACACAGTGTCTGCAAAAGCAGCAAAGAGTCCTGTGGCACCTTATAGACTAACAGACGTACTGGAGCATGAGCTTTCGTGGGGGAATCCCCACTTCGTCGGACGCATCAGTGTCTGCCTTTTCCAAAGAAGTACCTAGAGGGACTTTTACCATGTGGCCTAATGGATAAGGCGTCTGACTTTAGATTAGACAATTGAGGGTTTGAGTCCCTTCGTGGTTGTGCTTGTCCGGTTTTACCTTTGTGCTGAAAGTCCTGCTCCCTTCAGGGCCTGAACCTCTTCTTGGCCACTCAGGCCAATGCTCTGGCTTCAGCTAGAGCCCCGGGAAGGAGTTGGGGGGTGGGCGTCACAAAGGCTGGGGCATGAGCCCCAGGTGCTTCCAGTCTCGCCTTTGCCATTCCTGACTTGCCAAAGAAAATGGGCGGCTGCCCGGGCTAGGGTGTAGAGCAGTTTCCCTCTTCCAAATGTGCATCTGTCCCTGTGCTTGAGGGGGGTTGCTACATAGCGCCTTGGGAGCCTGGGTGTTTCTCTGCTTCTCGCCAGCTGGGGAAAAGCCTCGGGGTAAAATCTCCTGCCCCACGGCAAAAGCGAGCACCTTGAGTGGGAACGGTAAGAGGCCCCACCAGGGGGGCTGGCCCTGCTTTCCTACCGTCTTCGATAATGGCCACAGAGCATCAGCAGCCGCCCCGTATGCTTGTCTGCGGGTGGCCTTCAGTGGGTGTTTGGCATGGCAGGGAGCAGCCTGGCTGGGTGATTTGTGCCTGTCTGAAGGCCACACCTAGGCATGGTCCTGCCCTCCTCTAGCCCTGACCTCAATTGTTCTGTGGCTTTTAAGCCTTCCCTTGGAGCCATCAGCACCAGCCGCCTCTGCTCTAGGTGCCCAGAGGAGGAGAGGTGCTGGGCTCTGTGACGAAGTGGGGGATTTTCTTAGGGTTTGCTGTGTTTTCCAGTGGTTTGCATGCACAGGCAGTGGGACTCAGTGTTCCCAGGTGTTACTGGTTTAACGAGGTGAGGGGAAAGGGAGTTTGTTGCTACAGAAGACCGGAGAGGGACTTGGGACCCCGGCTGATGGCCTGGAGGATGGAGACCCCAGCGACTGGTGACCTGGTGACCCGGAGACCCAGCTCAGGAGTCACAGGCGGTTCTGGCCAGTGGGAGGACAATGGGCTGCGGGGAGAGGACCCCGTGACCAACCTGTTCCAGCCAGAGGAGGGCGGAGAGGAGAGGAGGCCCAGGCAACCCTGTTTACCTGGAGAAAAGACAATGGACAGCGGTGGGGCTTGGGGCCGGAGATATCGGAGGCCTAGCTGGGAAGCGGGGGGCTTGGGGCTGGCGAGGGGAAGCAGGCAGAGCCCACCTGGCTGCAGGGGGACTGGGATGTGCTGTTATTGTGAGAGGCCAGGCCTGAGGCCCTGAGAGTTTCCTGTGCTGTGTTCAACTCTCAATAAACCCTCCTGTTTTACGCTGGCTGAGAGTCGCTCTGGGCTAGAGAACAGGGGGCATCAACCCCTTCGGGGGTGAGGAGGCCCAGGGGGTCCAGAGCGCGTGGACTCCCTGAGGGGCCCACAGCGAGAGACAGACGTGCTAAGGCTCAGAGAGGGGCAGCTCCAGGAGGTGGAGGGGCCTGACCCCGAGAGAGAGTGGACCCCCGAGAAGGGCTGTTGCACTGAAAGGGGCACCCCCCATGGACCGCACGGGGCCAAGAGTGGGCACGATCTGTGAGTCCGTGACAGGCAGTGACATCACAAAGGCCTTTTGCAGGACCTCAGACTATTGGCCAAAGGTGGTGGGAAGGTGGTGACCTCACAGAGAGATGCTGACATCAGCCAGGCAGGACAGGGGCGAGGGGCCAGGGAAACCTCAGAGACCCTGTGGCTTTGCTTCAGCAAGTCTCCCTCTCCAGGTCTCTCTTTGAGGACTGGGGGAGTATTGGGGTTCACGTACCTGAGCGCCAGGAGGAACCTCTTTCGAGTTTTCTCCTTCCCTTTTAGTGATTTTACTTGAAAACAGCCGACCCTGTTTAGACGGTAAGAGCCTCCTCGAGGGAAGGGGTGTCCTGGGGGTGTCACAGTTCAGATGCCGGTGCTCCCCCATTCAAGGAAGTTCCCACCACCCTGATCTGTGTTCGCAGGGTGGGAGAGAGCAGCATCCACAGCAGTGATTTGCTCCTGGCTGCTGGAGCAGAGCAGCAGGCTCAGCTGTCAGAACTTCCTGGAGCTATGAAAGGGGAGAGGCCCATGGCTCTGTAGCAGGACTGCAGGGCAGGCGAGTTCACAGAGGGTATTGTGGGATACTGGCAGAGGCCAGTTATGGTGATATAATGAACAGCAGTGTCTACACTGACACTCTGTCACTTTAAGTTTGCTGCAAAAAGCTCTACTGTTCTCATTGAAGTGGTTTTATTTTGCCACCAAAACAGGGCAGTTTTGTCGCCAAACGTGGCATTGCAGTGTGTACACCAGCCAAAAGCTGCTGACCGAGGGAGCGTTGTGTGTTTTTCACACACCAGAGCAATATAATTCTGCTGAAATAACTTTGTAGTGCAGATCTGGCCAAAGATTCACACACACACAGCTTGCAAGGAAAACCTCACCTGCTCCTCTGCTTTGTGGGGCCAGGTGGGGCCCAGGGAGTCAGGTGTGAGCAGACACTGTACCTTAGTCACAGGCAGGCTCTATGGTTTAGCTGGTTAAAGTACCTGTTTTGTAAACAAGAGATCCTGGGTTCAACTCCCAGTGGTGCCTTGTTGAGATGTTTTGAGAGCACCTGGTATTGGCTACTGTCAGAAGACAAAATACAGAGCTAGATGGACCTTTGGTCTAGCCCAGTGTGGTTTTTCTTATGGTTTAAATTACACTCACAGGCACTGATAATAGAATTACTGAAAGTTTGGGATTTAAGAGCTGATAGGTCAGTGGGCCAAGCCCTCGTGGATGAACCCCTCCTCTGGGACAGAGGCAGGTTTGGGCTCTCGCACCAAATGCTCATTGTGGCTGCCAGAATCTGTGGGCAGCTCATTTAGTTTCCACCCAGGGTTGAGTCCCTGGTTCACACATCGAGGATAACAACCCTTTGTTTCTCCTGCCCCAATAACATGGAGACTGGGAATGCAACACCAGCCACAAGTGATCATTTCGGCAAGCAACCCAACCTATTTCCAACATACTGTAAATCCACATGCAGACTCATACACAAAACCTTGCAAGAAAATCTTCCTGAGGGGTCTGAAGCACCTGCTGCTGGAGGGAAGGAGGGAGCTGTGGGTTGGGATTGAGGAGCAGCGTGAGGAGCGGGGGGCCTGTGGATTGGGATTGAGGGGCACTGGGAATAGAAGGGGCCTGTGGGTTGGGATTGAGGGGCACTGGGAATAGGAGGGGGCTGTGGGTTGGGACAGAAGAGAAGGGTGAAGAGGAGCAGGCTCTGGTTGGGAGTGAGGCTGGGGACTGGGTCCCAATACTAAAATTTAGGGGTTAGATCAATGTTAGGACAGGGTGGCAGTGGAGGGATGAGTGAGTCCCTAGACAACACAGTGAGTACGGTGCCTTCTTATTTCCCCCCTTTTCCACCCAGGCAGGCAGGTGAACTCTACAGAGGCACCTCTGGGCTTGCACTGACTAAGGACAACAGCTGTGAGTGGGGTGGGAGAGGGGATGGCTCATGTTAAAGGACTTTTGGTTTCTGACTTATGAACCGTAGGGAGAAGGACACTGCCTAGCTTATTTGGGGGTGGGTCTTTCCCTTTGGTTTATGTTTATGTGTTGGGGCTGCTGACATGACTTCTGCTAACCCTGGGCTTACATTGCAGTGTAGACATACCCTGAGAGGGCATCTAGACTGTGATAAAATCCCTGTGGCCCGGCTGGCCTGGATGATCTGATTTGGGCTCCTGGGGCTCAGACTGGAGCCCAGGCTCGGAGACCCTCACCCCTCGTGGGGTCTTGGAGGCTGGGCTGAAGCCCAAGTGTCTACACTGTAATTTTATAACCCTGCAGCACAAGCCCCACAAGCCTGAATCAACTGACCCAGGGTTTGAGAATAGTGACTTGGGTGTGTTAATGGCAGTGTAGACATAATGCTAGGCTATGTCCACACTGCAGTGAAACACCCAGGGCTGTCCCGTGCCAGTGCAGGCTCCCAGGCTAGGGCCATGGGGTGGTAAATTTGCACTGTAGACATCTCAGCTCAAGCTCAATATCAGGTTCTGGGAGCCCTCAAAGTTGGGAGGGAGTTTAGCAAAGTGAAAAAGGTAAAATGGCAGTGGAGTATTGCCTGGAGTCAATGGCATTTCTCCATTGGTCTGTCTGCTTTGGGAAAGGGACAATAACATGTCCTGCTGCTTTCGTTATTTCAAAGGGCGGTTTAGGATTTTCATTCTCACACACGGTGCACGAAGCAGGACTCAATCCTGGGTGGAAACTAAATGAGCTGCCCACAGATTCTGGCAGCCACAATGAGCATTTGGTGTGAGATCCCAGACCTGCCCCTGTCCCAGAGGGAGGGGGGTCATCTGTGATGGGCTGGAACACTGACCTATCAGCTCTTAACTCCCAAACTTTCAGTAACTCTGTTATCAGTGCCTGTGAGTGTAATTTAAACCATAAAAACAGCCACCCTGGGCTGGAGCAAAGGCCCAACTAATGCTGTATTTTGTCCTCTGACAGCAGCTAATATCAGGTACCCAAAGAGTTACTCAACAAGGCACCACTGGGAGTTGAACTCAGGATCTCTTGTTTAGAAGGTAGGTGCTTTAGCCAGCTAAGCCATGGTGCCTACCTAGAGCTAAGGCACAGTGATGCCCACAGCTGACTCCCTGACAGCTCCACCAGGGCCTGACACGCTTTGCATGTGTTTGGATTCTGCAAAGCAGAGAAGCAGGTGAGCTTTTCCTTGCAAGCTGTGTGTGTGTGTGTGTGTGTGTGTGTGTGTGTGTGTGTGAATCTTTGGCCATGTCTGCACTACAAAGTTATTTCAGCATCATTATATTGCTCAGGTGTGTGAAAAACACACAATGCTCCCTCGGTTGGCAGCTTGTGGCTGGTACACACACTGCAATACCACGTCTGGCGACAAAACTGCCCTGTTTTGGTGACAAAATAAAAACACCTTGACAAGAGGTCTAGAGCTTTTTGCAGCAAACTTAAAAAGACAAATTGTCAGTGTAAATGCTGCTGGTCATTACATCACCATGACTGGCCTCCACCAGTATCCCACCATGCCTGCCGTGAACTCGCCGGCCCTGCATTCCTGCTACAGAGGCTGGGCCTCTCCCATTTCATTGCTCCAGAAAGTTCTGACAGTTGAGTCACCATCTGGAGGGAGGAATAGCTCAATGGTTTGTACATTGGCTTGCTAAACCTCAGGTTATGAGTTCAATCCTTGAGAGGGCCATTTAGGGACTGGGGCAAAAAACTGTCTGGGGAGTGGTCCTGCTTTGAGCAGGCGGTTGGACTAGATGATTTCTTGAGGTCCTTTCCAACTCTGATATTCTATGATTCTACACTGGGATTAGGTTGATATAACTGCATTGCCAGCCTAAGTAATGTAATTACACCAACCAAATTTTGTAGTGTAGACCTGTCCAAAGAATCACACACACACCTTGGGAGCAAAACTTCAGCTGCTCCTCTGCTTTACACAATCCAAACAGGAGCAACACTTGTCAGGTCCCAGTGGGGATTGGCAGAGAGTCAGGTGTGGGCAGACACGAGGCTTTAAATAACAGCAGGTACCATGGCTTAGCTGGTTAAAGTGCCTGTTTTGTAAACAGAAGATCCTGGGTTCAACTCCCAGTGCTGCCTTGAGGAGTGGCTTTGGGAGACCTGGTATTGGCTACTGTGAGAAAACAAGATTCAGAGCTGGATAGACTCCTATGCTGCCCCTTCCTCCTGCTCACTGCTCTCCTCCCTCACTTGCCCTTACGGTCATTACAAAGTGGCAAGGCAGAGCCCTCCCATTTTTAAAAGTCCTGGGGTGGTGTTCCCCCCTGTTCAGGCCCCCCTGGGGCCCTGCACTTCACACAGCTCTCCCTGATTTCAGCTGTTAGTGAGGGAGCCTCACTGCTAGCGCAGACTGGGCAGTTTCTTGCATGAGAGACACTCTCCCAAAGCAGGACTAATGCTTAGAGCTGGTTATCAGTGATTTCAGATCTGTTGGTCTGCAGCAAGACTCTCCATTGAGTCTTAACCAGCTCTGTTATTACACAGGGAAGAACAAAAGGGTCAGATGGTGCCTGGAACCCTTAAGAAGAATCCACCCCACCAAGTACCAACACTTGTTGCTATCCGCTCTCAGCTCAGTTTTGGGGTCACTCCTTGCCTTTATCAACCTGGGGGGGGGCTCAGAAAATCATAGCAAGCATGTTCTCCAGTGGTGCAATTAGTTAGTGCACAGTACTTATAGAGCAGTGCTGAGGAGCTATGCTGAGGTTGTGAGTTCAAGCTGCACCTGGAGCACTGGTTTCCATTAACCACGTGGCATCACCCCCTCATTTGGTCCTGTGGAATGTAGAATTCCAGCCCTGGGACACTGAGGAGAAGAGGAGACAAACACGCTCCCTTCAATTATTACCTCCTCTCTAGAGCACAGGTCAGAATCTACAATCCTTTCTCCCCCCCCACCCCAGCCCCTGTGCCAGGATCCCTCAAGCAGAGCCTGGAGTCCTGCCCCTGGCGTCTGTACTATTGACAAACTCTAAGTGACAGGGACAAAACACTCAAATCCCGCCTGGTGCGGGGAGCCAGGTTTGCTCTTCAAATTCTGTCATTGGTACATTTCCAAGTCTGGGAATGTCCCACAACAGCATTGAATGGGAAGCTGCCTGCAGAACAGTTACAGTGCACAGAGCTCCTGTGGAGGAGGGGTGGGAATTAGTAACATTTTGAAGATCGTTTGGGAAATGAGCCTTTGCTGACAAGGTTTGTCTCTGTTCATATTTCACCTTCAGGTGTTATGTTGAGGGATCTTTAATATATTTTTGTGAGGTTAACAACTATCTCCTCAACTTTATTTACTCAACTTAAAAATTGATGTCACTTGATTTTTGCATCTCCCTGTGAAAATACAACTGACACGTGTGGCTTTCTACAGGGGGTCATGATGTTAAAGTTGGGGAAATCAGGTCTCTGTACTTCTGTGGAGGGGGGTTTGCTTTTTTACAGCTGAATCACTGCCAGGCACACCGGGCTGTTAGCTGCACCCACTGTCCTTGCCGGGGCCCCTGCTGAACCCTGGGCGGCTGCACTGCCGTGCTGGAGTGACTCTGCAGGGGGAGAAGCTGCTGTGGAGCAAGGTAGAGCAGGTGCAGGAAGGAGACGGGGTCACTATTCACATTCTGAACTGCACAATTTTCCAAATTTGGGAATAGATTCATAGACTTAAGGTCAGAAGGGACCATTATGATCATCTAGTCTGACCTCCTGCACAATGCAGGCCACAGAATCTCACCCACCCACTCCTGTAACAAACCCCTAACCTATGTCTGAGTTACTGAAATCCTCAAATCGTGGCTTAAAGACTTCAATGTGCAGGGAATCCTCCAGCAAGTGACCCGTGCCCCACGCTGCAGAGGAAGGCGAATGTCCGAGAACAATTCTAGGGGAAGGTGAACGCAGAGCAGTGACACTGGAGATGCCCAGACCTCCAATGGGGGCAGCGTAGAAATTAATATTGGGAAGATCATTTGTGAAATTAGTCGTCACTGACAAGCTTTGTCTCTGTTCCTATTTCACGCAATGGTGTTAGTTAGAGGCATCAGGACAGGTTTTACTATATTAATTAAACACTTAATTTTATTTACCCAAGCCAAAAACTTAGTGTCACTTATTTGTTCTCTGTCCTAGCAAGAATGAATTGAATTTCATGACTTTCTGGAAAGTGCAGCGAGATGAAATGTGGGAATTCAGTCTGTGTGTTTGTGAGCTGATGTTTTCCTCTCACAGGTCAGTGCCTGCATTGAAATACCAAGAGGGATCTAAGGGCTGGTGTACGCTGGGCACTGAACTGACAGAGCGACGTCTCTCAGGGTGTGAATCCCCCCTCCCCCCAAACCCATAGAGTTAAGGTGACCTAAGCCCTGGTTAGATAGTGGTAAAGAAAAGGAAGAATTGTTCTGTCAATGCAGCTATTACAGGGATGGGAAACCCCTCCAGTCACTGTCTACTCCAAAGTGCTATAGCAATGCCACAGCAGCATTTTAAGTGTAGACAGAGTGAAGCTAGATCTGGCTCCAATTTGCACTGTGGATGCTCAGGCACTAAGACTACAATAATAACAACAACAGCACAGTGCTTGCATAGTTGGCAGGATTTAAACCTGCATGAGGTGACCCCAAGGGATTTCTAGTCCATCGCCTTAACCACTCGGCCACACCTACTTGATGTACAGCTGTTCCACTGCATGATGATTCAGTTCTCACTGAATTGTCACTTCAAATTGTTTGCTCAGACCAGCTTCCCCAGCACACTCACGGCTGCGCATCAGTGTAAGTGTGTCCTGGGCTGAACAGTGAGAATTCCTGCCCATTTCCCTTCTGGCTGGAGCAGGCTGAGAGTGTGTTTGTGTTAATGGCATTGCTGTAGATTGTTGTTCATTCCCCACTCTGACAATACAGGGAATAAGGGAATCTCTCTGATTTACCCTAACTACTTTTGTTGTTACAGTGGATGAAATGACATTTTCCCTATCCCTGCCCTGTTCCTGCTCTTTGTTATAGTTCAATATATTTTAACTGAGGAAAATGATAATAAAAATATCTGCTCTCCAGCAAAACTTGAAGCAACATCAAAGCAACGGGGAATGAAACAATTTGTTCCCGAAGGGGGAACTTGATGACTAACAATTGCTTTGAAATGGGGGAACAGTCAAACCGTGACGCTCAGGCTTTGGCCAGCCCTAATCAAGGCATTTCTCACATTCTCTCCCACGTGGCTTGTCTGATGTCTAATAGGAACGTCCTCTGATTGAAGCTTTTCCCAAATGCAGAGCATGTGTAGGGTCTCTCTCCACTGTGGATTCTACGATGTCTGACAAGGTTTGAGCTGTCAATGAAGGTTTTCCCACACTCAGAGCATGTGTAGGGTCTCTCTCCTGTGTGGATTCTACGATGCCTGCTCAGGCTAGGGCTCTGTTTGAAGCTTTTCCCGCACTCAGAGCATCCATAAGGTTTCTCACCTGTGTGGATTATCTGAGGTGTGATAAGGGCTGACGTCCGACTGAAGCATTTCCCACACTCAGAGCACGTGTAGGGTTTCTCTCCTGTGTGGATTCTCTGATGCGCGACAAGGGCATATCTCCAACTGAAGCGTTTCCCACACTCAGAGCATCCATAAGGTTTCTCACCCGTGTGGATTCTCCTATGTGTGATAAGGTAGGAGCTCCGACTGAAGCTTTTCCCACACTCAGAGCACATGTAGGGTCTCTCTCCTCTGTGGATCTTCTGATGTGTGAAAAGGTCTGAACTCCCATTGATGCTTTTCCCACACTCATGCCATGTGTAGTGTGTCTCTTCCAAGTTGATTCTCTCGTGTGTAATAAGGTCTGAGAGGCTACTCAGGTTTTCCTCTGGCCTCTGCTGAGACTCACAGGCTTTTGCTTTTTCTGGGAGTGCACAACTCTCGGAAACATTCCCTTTGGGTCTTCCTGATAATGTCCTATTTGGTTCTACTTGCTCAGGATCTTCCTGCTGGGGATTCTCCTCATTCTCACTCACCATCCCAACACCTGATGGGAGACAGATAGAATCCAGACATAGGTCACTCCCTGCACCGGAGAGAAAGGAAATCTCAGAGACAAGAAGGGAAAAAGGGATGAACAAACCAAAATACGTGTGGGAGAGATCAAACCTATCAGGAGCTCATTTTCCTCAAACCCTTCCCCAGATGAGAGAGGAAGGGATCCATTCTGGGTGTGCATCTCACCACAACACTCAGGGGAAAGTGAGATTGGGGAGGGACCTGCTGCCAGTTGTCAGTTAGGGTAGGTGGGAAGCCATGAGTGACATCTGCCTAATGATTCCACATCTGAAGGGAACAATCCTGAACTTGCAGAGCTCACAAGGTCTTTGTAGGGCATCCCAAATGTTTCCTGTATTCATGGAGAGTTTTTGAGTTGGTTTAACCAATCCCTCACCTGTGCAGGCAGCTCTCGGGAGCACTTCTTTCTCAGAGCCCTGGCGGTCTGGGACCCACGGCTCTTCCCCTCGTTCCAGCTGCGAGATCACATCAGGTTTGGAATTTAGAAACCCTACGCCAGGCAAAGAAAACAAGGGAGGTCAGTGGAATTTGTGGGATACTTGTCACAAAGAATAGTCCACGGTTTTAACCGCAGCTCATTTTTAAGCAGTAACGTCCCAAGGCCAGCTTCCTTGGCTCAAAGTGGCAGGAGAGTTATTATTATTATAAATCATATGTATTACCTTAGTGCCTAAGGACCAGCTAACAGTGGGTCCCCATTGTGCTAGGCAAAGTACAAACACAGAATAGTAGATGGCCCATGCCCTAAACGATTTACAATCTAACTAGACAAGACAACCACAGAATGGGGGAAGGGGTAGAACCACCCGATAACGAAATAGATATTAAGATGCTTAAAGAAAATTTAGTTTGATAGCATCCTGTCTGGCAAGAAATCACTTATCAACAGTTGTGGTACCCTCATTTCTGTATTGTTTTATCTTTATGTCCACCACTTTTCTGGTTCTGTAATTGTTTCTGCCAGCAGTATAATTAATTTTGCTGGGTGTAAGTTAATTAGGATAGTAGGATATAATTGGTTAGGTAATTATGTTGCAATACGTTAGGACTGGTTAGTTACATTTCAGTAAAATGATTGGTTAAGGTGTAGCTGGGAATATGACTATATAAACTGGGGTCAAACAGGAGGGGGAAGGGAAATTGGAATCAGGTTTATTAATGGGGGAAATGGGAACAGGGACACAGACAAGGCTCTGTGGCCTCAGAGCTGGGAAGGGGGATGCAGGCTAAACGCTCTGCGGCCTCAGAGCTGGGAACGGCACACTGGGGAACAGACTCTCTGGGCGTACAGCGATGAGCCCGACTGGTGTGAAGGGCTTCGGAATCTGCTTGCTTGGAAATAACCCCAATAAACATCGCACTATCTGCCCTTCGGACTTCTGGTCTTTTGCTGCTTGCTGTCTGCGTGACAAGAACCAGGGAAGTGGGCGGGGGGAGGGAAAGCCCTCTAACAAAACTGACACGACCTGATAACCAAGAGGTGAGCCTTAGGGGAAGGTTTTAATACACTTTGTAACTGATGAGGGATTCCCACGAGGACTGATGAGGGTGCAATGGTAAATACACATTTAGATCCTTTTCTTGTTTTATCTCTTTTTCCCATAAGGCTTAACATCTGGCGCAGTGTCATGGATGCACAGGATCTGTGCAATGCCCTGGCTTTTAAACAGTCCTTGGGAGGTGCCCCTTGAGTGCGCTGGACCCCCAAGGGGTCCCACTCTTCCACAAGGAGAGACCATGTAGCTTCAACACTTGAGACTGAGCCTCTGGATTCAACACTCCTATTTCAACCTGTGAGCTCTGCCAGCAGGTCCAGCTGAACGACACTCCTGTTCAGAGACTGCTCCTCATTCATGCTTCAATGCACCTCAGCAAGTTTTTGCTGTGACACTGGGCAGACTGTTAAAATATAGCAGGGTTTATTAGTCAACTGAAACACAGCATTAGAAAGGCTTTAGATTAGGACAGAGAAGCAAAGAAGACAATATAGTCCATATTGGCCAATGCTCTTGAGCCAGGCTGCTGTTAAAAAAATCCCCTCCATAAAAGTATTAAGCGTAGTCTTGAAGCCAGATATGTCTTTTGCCCCCAATACTCCCCTTGGAAGGCAAGACTAAACTCCCTAGTGTCCACTTGATAGCCACTGGTTCTTCTTCTTCTCCACGGCATCGCTCGTGGAGAACAAGGACCTGCAAATCTACAGTCGTACTCTATCTTTGTTTCAAGAATGAAAACAAACTAGCGCCTCAGAGGACCGGAACGGATTTCAGCTGATGGACAGCTTTCCTCAGTGTTTGTACATTTTAACAGGAATATATTGAATGATTAAATTCATTTCACGTCCCCGTTCAGCGGAACTCCTGAACATACAGGAGATGGATATGAAAATATAGATCACTTAAAAAAGAGGACATGTAAGAGAGCAGCTGGACTTGAACCAGAAACCTCTCGATCCGCCCTCAAATGCACCACCACTGAGTTCCCTGAGGCAGCTGAGTGTTGGAGCCAGTGATCTTGAAGAGTATGAAGGGGACACTTATTTCAAAGAGCTTCTCTTCCATTCCCAGACATGAGTGGTTTTAAAAATGGAGTTTCATTACATTTTCTATGTGCATGTAAACACCACAGCTTGCACAATCCCCACAACTGCTCAGTCTCACCAGAGCACAATAACTTTGGAGGCCCCACACCCAGCTACCCAGCTCTGCGGCCTTTAACCTCTTCAGCAGTTCTCCAATGCCTTAAAGCCACAGGGCACAGCATGGAATTTGACCCCATTAATCCTAAATCAATTTGGATGAAAAATCTTTGCAAAAATAGTTCGTTTTCCAAACCAAAAGCATCTCCCGTTTGTATGTCCCCTTAAAGTGTCTCTTTGCACACAAAGAGGAGACACTTTAATTTGGAAACGAGATAAGATGCTTCAGTCAGGGTAAGCAGTTGCTCCCCTTCATGATTGAAAGATCATAAAATGCCAGTCAAATTGACTCTTTCAGCCCTTACACAGCAGACCCCACTGACGGCATCTCCCCGGGGCCGGGTGGAGCCAGCTCACCTTATCAAACCTTCCCATACCCGGGGGAACGGGAAAGTGCGAGGCTGCAGCGCCACCTAGCGGCCACAGGACAAATCGCCGGCTGCTGCACCTGTGGGCACTGGGAGTTCGCTTAACATGGAAAGCTGCCTAATGCAAGGTTGGCAAAACGGGGGTCTGCTGCACTACATCATCATCTGCAATGACTCAACCCGATAGGACACCTCCTGTGCTACGCTGCTACTAGTGACCCTCTCAAACAGGTCCCCACAGCTCCCCAGCCTCCCCCCACCAGGAGGCAGCTAGGAGAGGCTTGTTACACTGCTCTACAGCCAAAATGCTTCTGAAATAAATGGAGTCCAACTTTACTAATTCTGGGTCACTGAGAACGAAAATGATGCTTAAAATTCTTGATTGGCTCTAGTTTTCAAGATATGCTATTGAGTCAGTATTTATGACCCTTGACTTGGGAATGGGGGAGGATAAGTGAGTTATAAAGGGACGGGATCTCAATTTAAACCAGTAATGGCTATAATACATCTTTGACTGGATCTATGAATAAATCTATGAATGGCTTTGGACAGTACTTGCTTTTTAGGCAAAACAATGAAGGATACAGTCTGAAGCTGGTATTGCCTCATACATGAAATGAATTGCATCATGTTATTCCTAGAAGTCATGGATGATGCAATCATAATGAAGCTGAACCAATTGCCCTATATCAGGTCTAGAAATCATACAGTGTCTTGCTCTCTTATTTGTCAGTGTTTGATTTTGCAAAGGGACCCATTTCTCTTTAGCCAAAGTGAGCAGAGATGCCTCGTACTTGTGTGAACAGTGCAGATAACTTGTGCTATGTTTGTGGTGTAGTGACTTTTGCCTCACAAAAGTGCAGTATAAACACTATGGTAAAGAAAGCCTATCACTTTTCTTTTGGCTGCAAAATTGGAGATCAGGTGTGTGTTGGAAGCAATGAGTGTGGCAATCTCAGTGAACCGACGGAGGGTGATGGTGGTCAGAGAGAGACAACGGAAGATTAAAGGGGCAACGATGGGCATAGCGATGATGATTGTGTTGTATTTCATTCCTTAGATCTGGTGCCAGCGCCCGTCTCTTTAGCCTTGTAGTTTACCAAGAGTAAAACTAAATATCTGTTGAGATACAAGGGAGAGTCTGTGTCCATTCCTGCTAGCTGAACAGGACTTTGACGTTGCTGCTTTCAATCCTCCGGCCCTGCCGAGACAAGGAACAATTCAGGCGGTCACTGAAATGAAGGAGGGAGATGATTTTCTGACAGGAGGGACGGCTCCTCTTAAAGGTGTTTGGCAGGCAGCCTCCATCCCAGGTCTGTCCCGACAACACCCAGTTGAAAAGGGACTCTCCTCAGCCCTTCTCAGCCTGGTGAAAACGAGCGAGTGAGTGAGCGTGGGGGAGAGCGAGCGACTGAGGGAGATGGATTGAGCCGGCCGGGACCTCGGTGAAGGGGCAGGATGAGGGTGTTCAGTTTTGTGGGGTCAGAAAGTTGGCAACCTCAGATCCAGGGGAAACAACTCAAACACCCAACGAGTCTGGCCAGGGGCAGGACATCAGCTTTGAGGGGAGGGGTGGGTGTGGCAGTGACATCACAAAGGCCTTTTGCAGGAACTCGGCCTATTGGGCAAAGGTGGTGGGGAGGGGGTGACCTCACAGAGAGACCCCGACATCAGCCGGGCAGGACAGAGGTGCAGGGCCAGGCCAGTCTCTGAGACCTCCCAGCTTTGCTGCCGAAAGTCTCCTTCGCGAGGTCTCTCCTCGAGGGCTGAGAGAGAATTAGGATTCAGAGTTGTGAGCATGAGGAGGAACCTCTGTGGAGTTTTCTCCTTTCCTCCCACTGACTGTGCTGAAAACAAACTTCCCTTTGAGAAGGTAAGAGGCTCAGAGACGTTTGGAACCTGTTCCGTCTGATCCACCTGGCGCAGGCAGCATTCTAGGCACAGACAGCACTGGCTTCAGGTGGCAGAATTTGATTTCCTCCCTAGGTTTTGATGATTGGAATCCCTGGGGACATTGGGGTGTATCCTTTTTGGTTTCCCTTTTCCTCTTTCCTCCCTCCTTTCGCCTCTTGCTTCTTTTTTCCCTTTTCCCAGCTTCCCTCCTTCTAACAAGGAGGGACGTGTCTGGAGTGTGGGCGGGGGAGGGGGTTGCTCTCATTGCGGGAGGTCCTCACCAAGAGGTGGGGCTGGATCTGAGAGTGATCCCCTGTGATGGTGACCTGGGCCGTCCTTTGGGACATCTGGTGAGACCCCTCAGCCTCCCGCCCCTCAGAGTCTCAGTGGTGATTGGCTGAGCAGGGGGCTATCGTGAGCGAGGAGACTCAGGTCCTTTTGGTCTTTTTTCAAATCAGGCAAATAAGTCACAACCAATCCAATGTACGGGATTAATCTTGCGGCTTCTCTCCATTAATTGTCTCTTAGCAGGTGATGATTTCCTCTAATGTTCTAGGTCTTCTAAAATCCTTGCTGAATAATTACTATGAACCCCTGTTGGTCTGTAGCTCACTTGAGAGCACTTTATTCTGATGAGTCAGCGTATGAAATTGAAGATCTGAGAGAGAGGTTGAAAGTCAGGAGCAGTGTTTCCTCTAATTTGCTATGTCCGTGTGCGGAATGAATTTTGTTGTGTGCACCAATACGGAGGTGAGGTGTGACACATCACCTGTCTATTGGTGCTCATTTCAAACTTCATTCTGCACATGGATGGTGTGTGACGGGGTGAGGCTGAAGGGTTAGGAGTGTGGAGAGGGGCTCAGGAAGGGCAGAGGTTGGGGTGCCAGGGCTCCGGCTAGGGATGCGGCCTCTGGGGTGGGGCTGAGAATAAGGGGCTTGGAGTGCAGGTTGCCCCAGGGAGAGAGGACTCCCCCACAGCTCTCTCTCACCACAGCAGATCAGGGTCAGGTGAGAGGGCACCTGTCTCCTGGCCACAGCAGCGCTGGTGGGGCTTGGCTGGGTCGGGCTGGGGCAGGGGGAGGGAACAGGATTTATTTTTCCTAAGTCAAAAGGAGGAAGGGATGGAGTTATGCTTCAGTTTTTACCTTATAAACTTAAGTCCTGTCTAACCTACAGGACACTATGGGAATAAGACACCATGTCATGTGGTGACATCACAAGAGCAGAGGATGTGAGAACTACAGCAACTGAGAGGGTGGGGGGGTTAGAATCAGATTGTTTCAAATGCTGCATTCGTCGGCTGACATTTAACAGCAACGCTTAGCTAACACAATGGAGAAAGGAATTCTCTGCTAAAGATTCAACCTGCCCCTTTGGCCAACTCCACCCCTTCCCTGACCGGAGTGTGCTCAGAACACCCCTCCCCCCCACACTCACACCATCACCCCCCACACAAGCCCACAGCTGGGAACCCAGCACAAAGCAAGGGAGGGAGTTGCTTGGCTTATTTTACTTTTTACTTTGCAAAAGGTTTTTTAAAAAGCATTTTCTGCTCCTGTTCCCCATGATGGAGAAGCAGATGGTTGTGGAGAAGGGGATCTGCGAGTGGTGGAGTCGGGAACTTGGGGCGAGGCAGAGGGAGGGGAGTGTGTGAGGGGGGAAGGGGCAGTCGGGGTGAAGGGAGGCTAAAGGGGGTCAGGTCAGGCAGCTGGGTGCGGGGTTTGGGGGGAGGCTGAAGGAGGCAGTTGGATGTAGGGGGGAGACTGAAAGGGCAGCTGGGGAGGAGCCTGGGGGGCAGGGGAAAGCTGAGGGGGACAATGAGGGGAAGGGACCGGGGCAGTTGTGGGAGGCAGAAGGGGGCAATTGGGGCAGTTGAGGGAGGCTGAAGGGGGTAATGGGGGAAGTTGAGGGAGGATAAAGGGGGTGATGGGGGCAGTTGGGGGAGGCTGAAGGGGGCAATGGGTTGAAGGAGGCCGGGGCAGAGAGGCTGTTGGGGGGCTGCTCGTCCCCACGGGAGGGGAGGAGGAAGAGGAGCTGCCCTTCTTACTGAAGCTGTTTCCTGTTAGATCTTGCAACTTCACTGTTCCTGAGCAGGGTCCTGTGATGAAAAGGAAACTAGAGAGATTCGTGGTCCTGCTTTCAGCAGGGGCTTAGGCTGGATGACCTCCTGGGGTCTCTTCCAACCCTCATTGTCTAGGATTCTGTGTTTCTGTGGAGGACAGGTCCATCAATGGCTGTTGGCCAGGGTGGGCAGGGATGGTGCCCCTAACCTCTGTCTGTCAGAAGCTGGGAATTGGGCGACAGGGGGTGGGTCACTGGATGATTCCTGTCTGTTCATTCCCTCTGGGGCACCTGGCACCGGCCGCTATCGGCCGACAGGACACTGGGCTAGATGGAGCTTTGGTTTGACCCAGTCTGGCCGGTCTTCTCTTCTAATGCTCTTCTCACATGCTCAGTAACAGCTGCAAGCTGCTGCCCTCACGCGCCATCAGAATCTGCTCCCTGCAATCAAAGGCCGGAAAATCCCCCTGAAGGGGGGAAATTGGAGGGGCGGGATGAGCAGAGGGACAAAACTGGGACAGGATCAGGGGTTCAGACGGGGGCTGCCATGCCAGGTAGGTGCAGAAGGGAAAACCCCCAGCTAGAGGGAGGCAGAGGGGATAGAAGTTCCCACAGATGGGGTGAGCCGGCAGCAGCAGTTCCAAACCAGGGTGTGGTGGATGGTAGAAGGACTCGTGTTCCTCGCAGGATGGTCCATCTCAGCCCCCCCTCCCCAGGGCTGTGGTGTTAAAGGCCCCGAGTGGCCCAGTGCCCAGGCTCCACCGCTCTGCTCTAGCTGAAATGGTGACTGAGCTGCCAAGGGAGATGTGATTCAGGGAAATAGTTTAAACCTCCCTCCCCCCATCCCCTCATCATAAAGCAAACTGATACTTTTAGACGTGTTTACACCGTTTCAAAGAATTCCTGGCCAGTTTCCGTCTCGGTAACATGTCTGCTTGGAGCCTCAGAGTAGCTCAAGATTTGTCTTATCTGCTGCTCTGATTGCCTGAGTTAGTCTCCCTGTCCTGAGCTCCCTGGAGTTCTGCACCTTTTCATTGTTTATTTCTAGCAATGGTATTTGGATGACAGTGTCCAGTAGTTCAGGCACCCAGCTGAGAGGCAGGAATTAGGACACACCGGGGAGCTGATCCCCCTGCCCCACTCGCTCTCATTAGTTAGCCCCAATGAACCCCTTCAAAGGGAGAGCTGGACAGAGCCCCACCACGGCACACTGCTTCGTGCACTGACCTGAAACATGGGGGACCCTGGTTCAAATCCTTTCTCCCTTGTGGACAGTGGCGGGGGGCGGGGGTGATGCTGGCAGCCCCAGCTCATGCCGGTGGCCTCAGGCCTCCCTGAGGCACAGATCTAGCCCAAAGGCAGACTTGCCTAGGTGGCAGGATAGCCCCGAGTGCCCAAGGGGACTGTCTGTGACTCCCTGCTCAGGCTGTTCGTGTGCCTGGGGAGTTCGCTCTCGGGGGGTGGAAGCTCCCAGTCCCCATGGGGGGTGCCCTGGTGTGTAACAGTCTGCCCTGAGCTTGCTACTCACGTCCCTGAGCTACTCTCTGCAGCTGGACAGAGGGAATTGAACCTGGCTCTCCCACATGGCAGGTGGGTGCTGGGAGCACAGGACCTATCTGTGAGAGAGGGGCAGGGCTAGGACACCTCCCCGTTGTCAGTGTCTCCCTGGGCGGGCTTGGCTGGCTCCTGCCTGGGGAGCTGGTGGTTGTGAGTTGTGTTGTAAGGTGCCTGTGTCACCCGTGCATCGTACAGGGAGTTCAGGCCCCTAACTCCGCTTAGTGGATCACTGGGTTGTTCCTGTAAAAGCAGCAAAGAATCCTGTGGCACCTTATAGACTAACAGACGTTTTTGCAGCATGAGCTTTCGTGGGTGAAACAACAATTCGGTTGTTCCTGGATTTTCTCGCTGCTGAAACCAGGTCCTGTGACGCTCAGCACTGCCCCCCCTCAGTCCCGTCACGGGGTGTAGCCAGTCCGGTCTCTGCAGAGCCCAGCTGAGCAATGCCTGATTGACATGGGTGTGCACAGGAGAAGAGACAGAGCACAGGCTGGAAAGTGACACATCACAGCAAAGCCCAAACGCTCCTCCTAGGGGCACGATATTCCCTGTGGGTGCTGGGGGACACGCTGTGATGGGATCCGCTGTGCCCCCGAACCCTCTCCAGCCTGGGCTGTCTCCCACAATGCCCTGCTAGTGACCAGCAGCAACCCCTCCAGGCGCTGTTATCCCTCGGCACAACGGCATGTGGAGCGGCTTGATTGCATGGATGCTCCCGGAGCCACTCGTGAATCCCACAGTGAGGTGCCCGCCAGATCCCCCCAGCTCCCAGCACTGCGCCTCAGGAATATGCTGTGTGTGTTAGTAATTGGTTCCCCACTTCCCCACTGGAAGGTGGAGCTACACCAGGAACGTGGGGTCTGTGGTGTCGTGGTTTGGGTGGGTTATTGGAAGAGCGGGGAGGACTAGTCTATGGCAGAAACCTGCGATTTGCCTTGCCTGCCTGGCTTGCGCTTTTTTTCACTTTTGGTTTTTGATTTTTTTCCTCCACTGTCATCAGTTCATCCCTTCCCACTGAACTGCCCAGTGCCTGGCTTGGAGGTGGAGGCAGGAGGAGAGAGACAAGAGTGAGATTTCAGCATCTCCAGTAGCCCCAACAAACACTGTGGGGTTTTAATTCATAGCTGTTGTCGGTCTGGGGGAGACCCTGGTGCACCCAGCGGGGGAGGGTGTCTGATGGGGTTGGTGGTCTGGCTGGGGGCAGACATTGCATTCCCTTTCCCACTGCTAATTGAATGAGAAGACAGACGTCCCTGTGGAGCAGATAAGAGCCTCAGAGAGGTTTCATGTTGTTGTTTCATGTTGTCCTAGGTTTCCTTCCTATGGACTGCATCACCAAGTGGAATTCATGGCAAACCATTGCCATTACGCAGTAAAACATCTTTAAGACTTCGTCTTTGATGAATCAATGAACAGTCTCCACTCATGTGGATTGTGAACGATGTTGCAATGTCCTGGTGAAATCGCTCGCCCAAAACTGTGGAGCTGCAGTAGTGCTGGGGCAGTGATCCCCACCAGTGACCTGGGCCATCCTTTGAGCTCTCTGGTGAGACCCCTCAGCCTTCCATCCTCAGTCTCTACCCTGATTGTCTGAGCAGGGCGTTAATGACAGGGAGGAGACTCAAGGCCTTTTTGTTCTCTTTTAAGACCAAGTAAATAAGTCGTAACCAGTTATATGTTTCATGAATTGTGCTGCTTCTCTGCATTAATTGTCTCTGAGCAGTTCATGATTCTCTCTAACATTGCAGTTCTCCTAAAATACTGGCTGAATAATTACTGTGCACACTTGTTGGACTGGAGCTCATCTAAGAGCACTTTATTGAGGTCATTCAATGTATGAATTTCAAGATCCGATGGTTAATTTAAAAATCAGGTCTCTGGGGGTCCTATTCCCAATTCAGCCATTGACTGGCTTTGTGACCTAAGGCAAGTCAATTCTCCTTTTTCAGTCTGAGCATCTCCCTCTTTCAAGTAGGGATAATAATGATCCGCTCCTACCTACCTCAACACACTCACTCTTCCCCAGCACACACACACTGTCTCTCCCCACACACAAACAGTCTCCACACTGCAGCTGAAAAGCAACTGGCAATCTAGTAGGATGACCCTGGAACAACGGGATAGAGAAACCTGCATCACTGAAAGTGCAGCCACAAAGACACCATACACCAGCTTCCCCTAGCTGGCAAGAATCAAACCTCCACAGAAAGATTCCTGTGGTATCGTAGGCCAGCTTCCTAAGGCCTCAGCCTCAACCACTTAACACAGGGGCCTGTCTACACTCTGGTTCTGTTCTAACGGAAGGATCATTTCCAATTGTTCGCTCAGACCAGCTTGCCCAGCACCCTCACTGCTGTGCATCTGTGTATGTGTGGCCATGGCTGAACAGCAAGAATTTATGCCCATTTCCCTTCTGGCTGGAGCATGCTTAGAGTGAGTTTGTGGTTAATGATGTTGCTGTAGATTGTTGGCTTCCTGCCTTGGCAATTCAGACAGTTCCTTTTCCCAACATATCTCCAGCACATCAGTCCCTGGCTGGGTCTCCTGGGCAGTGGAAAACATAAGAACATAAGAAAGGCCGTACCGGGTCAGATCAAAGGTCCATCTAGCCCAGTATCTGTCTACCGACAGTGGCCAATGCCAGTTGCCCCAGAGGGAGTGAACCTAACAGGCAATGATCAAGTGATCTTCCTCCTGCCATCCATCTCCATCCTCTGACAAACAGAGGCTAGGGACACCATTCTTACCCATCCTCGCTAATAGCCATTTATGGACTTAGCCACCATGAATTTATCCAGTTCCCTTTTAAACATTGTCATAGTCCTAGCCTTCACAACCTCCTCAGGCAAGGAGTTCCACAAGTTGACTGTGCGCTGCATGAAGAAGAACTTCCTTTTATTTGTTTTAAACCTGCTGCCTATTAATTTCATTTGGTGACCCCTAGTTCTTGTATTATGGGAATAAGTAAATAACTTTTCCTTATCCACTTTCTCAACATCACTCATGATTTTATATACCTCTATCATGTCCCCCCTTAGTCTTCTCTTTTCCAAACTGAAGAGTCCTAGCCTCTTTAATCTTTCCTCATATGGGACCCTCTCTAAACCCCTAATCATTTTAGTTGCTCTTTTCTGAACCTTTTCTAGTGCTAGAATATCTTTTTTGAGGTGAGGAGACCATATCTGTACACAGTATTCGAGATGTGGGCGTACCATGGACTTATATAAGGGCAATAATATATTCTCAGTCTTATTCTCTATCCCCTTTTTAATGATTCCTAACATCCTGTTTGCTTTTTGACCACCTCTGCACACTGCGTGGACATCTTTAGAGAACTATCCACGATAACTCCAAGATCTTTTTCTTGGGGAACTGGAAGGGAACTGGAGGGGAACTGGAGAAAGGACAAAAGAAGCAAGAGAGGAAGAGAAAGGAGGGATGGATGGAGGAAAAGGTGAAACAAAAAGGACAAACCCTAATGTCCTCAGTGATTCTAAGGGACAAGATCCCAGGTTTGGAATAAAATTCTGCCTCCTTAAGATCATGTTTTCCATGAATTCAACTGTCACCAGATGGATCAGACTGAACAGTTTCAAACTTCGAGGAGACTCTTACCTTCTAAACAGGGTCGGCTGTTTTCAAGTAAAATCACTAAAAGGGAAGGAGAAAACTCGAAAGAGGTTCCTCCTGGCGCTCAGGTACGTGAACCACAATACTCCCCCAGTCCTCAAAGAGAGACCTGGAGAAGGAGACTTGCTGAAGCAAAGCCACAGGGTCTCTGAGGTTTCCCTGGCCCCTCGCCCCTGTCCTGCCTGGCTGATGTCAGCATCTCTCTGTGAGGTCACCACCTCCCCACCATGGATAATTCTGGGGTGCCAGGACATGGGGAGGGTGTGTGTAGGGTTAGAGCTAAGAAGCAGCAGGGAGGTAGGAGGTAGTGAGAGATGAGGAGAAAATACAAGAAGCTCCCAAGGTGCCAGGAAGTGGTGCCGGCTGAGAGTAATGGGAAGAAGGGGAGGGGAGTGTGGAGGAAGGGCACCCGGGAAGTGGGCTGGGTGGGTCATTGGGAGGGAGGAGAGGTTTGGAAATCTAGAGGTGTGGGGGATCCCAGATCTTTAACCCTCAATCCCTACTGAAGCCTTGTTGCTTTAGAGCCTACACTCCAGTTTTATTTCTGTTCAGTTTCACTTCTTTTTACATTTCCCCCCCCAAATATCATTATTTTAACATTTGACCTCCCTCTCCCACTCATAACCCCTCTCCCCATATAACCTCCCCATGTCTATGCTCAGTGACCCTGGCCACTGATCCTGAGTCCTTGCTGCATTCCTCCCTGTGACGATGCGGTTCTGGCGGGACCCAACGGAGAGTGCCAAATCAGGACCAATTGCTCAAACAGGGCAGTCACAGCCCTAGGCTGGGGTTTTTCCACCTCTAAGGCAAACCAAACCAGCCAGACAAAGAGGACTTTGGTTTCACCCCACTGGCTAACCACAAGTCACACAAGCAATTCCCTTAGACACTCCAGTCTCCCAGTATCACCACCAGTGCCACTTGTCCTGGGGATGAATGGTTATGAAAACCAACACCCCAATAAAATAAAACGGTTCTCTCGATCCCAAAGGACCAAGCCCCAGACCCAGGTCAATATACACATCAGATCTTACCCACAAATCACACTGTTGCCAATCCTTTAGAATCTAAAATCTAAAGGTTTATTCATAAAGATATGGTCAGGATGACAATATGATGGCTTGAGCCCCGGCACCTCTTTCATTACAAATTAAGCAGTGTGTGTAGGGTATATCCCCACAGCCTTCATGCATGTCTTTACTCACCTAAGCAGTGCCTCGCCATCTACATTGCTATTTCTGCCCGTGCTAGAGTGGTATGTAGCATATGATTTTGATGGTGAGCAGAGAAGAGTGTGCAGCATAGACGTGCCCCAGGAGACATAATTATTATTCAGCTCCCAACTCTTTTGGAATCTGTTTAAAAGAAATCAGTGTCTTATGCTCATGTTTTTTGCATAGGATACTGCTACCCGAGGGACCTGCAAAGGGGGCCTGCTTGTATAGGCAGGGAGAGGAGGGAGTTGTCATCCCTGTCTCTGTGCACTAGCCTCCTGCACAGCTCCCCTGTACTGGGCCATTCACACCACCTTCACAAGTAAAGATGGCAGAAGACAGCATGGGGAAGTTGCCTGTAATATGTGTAACTGTGTGTGCTCTCTCCAGGCCTGCAGGAGAGGAAGGAGACCATCCGAGGCGTGTACTCTGACATTGATCAGCTCTCTCGCACCCACCTCAGTACCCTGGAACGCCTCATCTTTCACCTTGGGAGGTAATGGCAGACCACAGCGTGGGATCGTCATACTGCAGCCACTCTTTCTCTTCTCCTTCCTCACTAGGGGCCTGATTCTGATACACTTACTCCCCATGAGTACCACCGTACTCCATGAGTAGTTCCACTGGAACAAGGTACTGTTCTCCGTGAGTAAGAGTACCTGAACACGGGCCTATGTGATCCAAGTACTTTTGTCGGGAAAAAGGGGAGTGAAACTTTGCAAGGGAGTGCTTTAAATTCTGAAATGGCTTTAACGCTCTGGACCCAAGGGCTCTTTTTCCAGACAATGCTCTCATTGACAGCTAATGCCAATAATGTTCTTCTTTCGTAATAGCAACAAATGTTTCAGACTTGCTGAGAAGACAACCACTGTAGGTCTCAGCTGGTTACAAACACATGGTTCCATGCCATAGACAGGGGTGAGCTGCAGCCGGTTCGCACCGGATCGCGCGAAACGGATGTTAAATTTAGAAGTCCTTTTAGAACCGGTCGTTCCCAGTGGGACAAACTGGTTCTAAAAGGGCATTTAAATTTAACAAGTGCTCCCTGCTGCCCGGCCCGGCTCACCTCAGCTCTGCCTCCACCTCCTGCCATGAATGCTCCTTCTTGCTTCTCCTCCCACCCTGCTTCCCGTGAATCAGCTGTTAGCGCGGGAAGCCTGGGAGGGCTGAGAAGCAAGCAGGCTTCCCCGGTCCAGGAAGACGACGCTGAGGTAGGAAACCAGGAGGGGCCGTGTGCCCCCGCCGGTCTCCAGCCCCGTCCCTGACCACGGCCCCCCCTGTCCCCGGGTCCCCGCCCGGCCCCGACCCTCCACGGCCAGCAGGTCCCGGCCGCGGCACCCCCCCCCCTCCGGCCCCGCGTTCCTCCCCGGCTGCCTGGCTCAGGCTCGGGCTCGAGCGCCCTGCCCGGCCCCACGTTCCTCCCCGGCCGCCCGGCTCGGGCTCCGGCTCCGGCTCCAGCCGCGGCACCCTGGCCGGCCCCACGTTCCTCCCCGGCCGCCCGGCTCGGGCTCGGGCACCCTGCCCGGCCCCGCGTTCCTCCCCGGCCGCCCGGCTCGGGCTTGGGCTCCCGCTGCTGCACCCTGGCTGGCCCCGCGTCCCTCCCCGGGTCGGGGGCTGGGGAGTTCGGGGGTGGGGGGGAGTGGATAGGGTTTGGGAGGTGTTAGAGGGTAGGGAACAGGGAGGGGGGTGGACGGGGCAGGGGTCCCTGGGTGGGGGAGGCATGATTCCTCCTGGGGTGAGGAGGGAACCGGTTGTTATGATTTTGCCAGCTCATCACTAGCCATAGACCTAACCCACTGAGGAGTGCAGTAAGATTGCAGTGGATCACAGTACTGCCATGTATTGCACCCTTTAGTTTGAACATTGAGGGTCTAGGGATCATGTGTGATCCTTTTGCATGAGCTTAGACAATATCTAGTTCAGGCTATAGTCACTGTGTTACAATCTGCGAAGTTTCCTGCCATCTACATGCATTTAGACACATCTGTGCTCTGTTTCTAAGGCATAGCTTAATGATGGCTAAGTGAGTTGCTTGCTACTGTAATAAATATGCACTGTATCTATTCCTTTTTGGAAAATAGGTTAAGTAGGTCAAAACAAAAGATTTCCTAAAGAGTGTCATGGCATGTTGCGTGGTTCACTCAGTATCCATTGTCTTACCATTTTGCCCTTGTCTGGTATAATATTTACATCCTGTTGGTCTAGTTCTTTACCAGATACAACAAATTGAAGCTCTTCACTTCAAAGCTATATAATATTGTGGAAAATCTTCCCCTGGCAATGACCTCCAGATCTCATGTGCATGTACAGCCCTCCTCTCCCTGCCCTGCTCTGAATTTGTATTTTGTCCTCTTTCTGTTTCTCTACAGGGTATTTCCTGCCAGTGTTATGTGAATTGGAGCTACCTTTAACCCTTGCTGCTTTGTTGTTTATTGTTTAGGATTGCCCTGCAGGAAGAGACCAATCGAATGTCAGCTAATGCCCTGGCCATTGTGTTTGCTCCTGTATTCTCCGCTGTCCTGACACAACTGACCCACTGCAGAGCGTTCAGGACATCAGTAAAACAACCACGTAAGAATATAGCATTACAACTTCCAGGGTAAATCCTGTAATGAGGTCATGTCAGGACAGTCAAATGATCACTGAGTAATGCACTTTAATGTGCTGTAGAATGACAGCTACAAACACATCACTGGTTTGCAAATGAATTGCCTTAATGAAATACTGTCTATTCTATCAGTAACTAGCAGCTGCTAAAGTTAAACCTTTTAAAAACTGCAGGATTGGATAACCTGCACCCAGGAGTTTTTAAAGAACGGGACAGTGAGCTCTCTCCGCCATTGATGTTGATATTTAACAAATCCTGGAGTAATGGGGAAGTTCCAGAGGACTGTACAAAAGCTAATGTGCCAGTATCTAAAAAGGATTAACAGGATGATCTGGGTAACTACAGGCCAGTTAGCTCAATATCAGTCTCAGGCAAAATCATGGGAAAGCTGACGTGGAAGGTAATCAGTAAAGAATTGAAGGATGGCAGTGTAATTAGTGCCAGTCAACACAGTTTTTTATGGAAAATAGGTCTTGTCAAAATTGATTGGATGCCAGGTTTGGTTGGCAGAGGTAACCACGTTGACATCGTTGACTTAGATTCCAGTTGGGTCATCCTGATTAAAAATTAACACTATACAGATTCAGTGCAGCAAATATTAAATGGATTGAAAATTGGCTAATTGATATCTCCAAAGTAATTGTAAATAGGGAATCATCATCCAGTGGGTGGGAAGGGTTTGTAATGGAGCCCCTCGGGGATGTTTTTGACTTCAACTGGAATTTTAAGAATAAACATGTTAGATTGTGAGAAGCTCAGATAATAGGGCACTGGGGTTTAGATAAGTACCTAGGATGGATAGTGGATGCAGGAATCATTTGATGAAATTCTATGCAGGAGACCAGACTACATGAACCTGCCTGGCCTTCAAATCTCTCCTAGAAGCAATTCTTCTGCCTACAGATGTGAAAATTACTTTGAATCACTCTTCTAAAGGTTCCTTGTAAGAAGAAGTCTCTTTGTAACTTGACTTATATACGCCGCCTTGTATCATTACTGCTCTAAAAGGATTTCTTCCAGAAAACAATACTGATGGTATTAAACAAAATATCTGCCCCAGACACCTAATCACTGTCATTGCCCTGCGACTGCCTGTCCAGCTTGGATGCAAACAAGCACAAGTGTGTGTGTCTACAAATAGATATAGCTAGATAGCGCAGCATATCCGAAATGGCCATTCTTTCAGCCTTTCATTTGAACATGCTGTGCTTTCCTAACCTTGGTGGGTATTTGCCTTTCCAGGGGAAGGACCTGTTTCCCTGATGGAGCCCTTGGGGAGCCCTCCCTTTAGTCCTCTAGTTTAGCTCCCCTGCCTAGTACCATTTGGGGCATTTCAACCACACTGTTTGTTTCCAGCCCACGAAGCAAGAGAATTGGCGCAGCACTTAGGCGACATGGCCAGCTCAAACACAGCCAGAGTTTTATCCTCCCGTTTTACCACTTTCTTTTTTCCTTTTTGCAGCTGTGTGGAGTTGATTGTCGTAGAGCAGATGAATAAATACAGGGCTCGTCTCACGGACATCAACAGCCTGGAGTTTGCTGAGAACAAAGCAAAAAGCAGGCTGTCTTTGATCCGCAGATCAGTGGTAAGATTCGGGTGGAGGGTGGGAGGGGGCTGAGCTGGTAGTATGTTCTGTTCCTGTGTCAGGAAAAAATGGAGCAGACCTTTCCTTTGTTTTAGGAGGACAAGTTTCTCCAGCCATGTCATTGAGCGTAACTTCCTTTTATACATAAAATTCAAAGGAGAACCTCGTGTCCATGCAGCTATTGTGTATTTGCATAGTTTATTCAGTGTGTCTGTTGTAACTGAGAAGAATGTGCATGGTACTAAATTGAAAATCAGAGAATAATTTGGTACTGATAAGCCAGCCCTGTCCTTTCCTCTCCTTTTCACTCAGACTAATCTCCCCTAATCTTCTCCTGCCTATTACAGTCTCCCTAGCCTCTTACACCTCCCAAAGCATCATATCCAGGGCCAACAGAGAGACTGAACCTCAGTCCTGCACTTGGCTCCTTGCGTTTCCTGAGCCACACATTTATACCAAAAAAAAGCCCAAAGGAGATGGGAATGGTGTCTGTCAAGAGTTCTAAAGGAGAGTGCCACAGAAACGTGGTCTCTGGATTTCACAGGCTCATTTGTACATTTTGGGGATATATTTCGCAAATTTGGACTAATTTATCCTGTGTTAATCAACTCTTTGCTGGCTCTGTTTATGACCTCCTCACTCCTGCACTCACGTCCCCTAATCCCACAGTGGCCTGCTGTCTGGTACTGCCCACTGTGTTAAAACCCTTCACTTGTTTCCCTCCTACATAACTTCAGGGGGAATCTGGGGTGAAGCTGCCCTTAACCAAGCCCTTGCTTTGACTCTCTGTGTGCAAGTCACTTCATTAGTACTGCCTTCAGCAGCGAGGACTGAACTGAGCTGCCTATAAAGGGTCACTTTCTTTTCCTCCACTGCCTTTCTGGGAGTTTGGAATACCAGCTCATTTAGCTTTCACACACCCAACTGGGTAGATGAATGAGAGGCAGAGTCTGGGAATTGAAGCGACCTGTGTCCCCCTTTGCTGTAAGCTGAATAAGCAACAGGCTGTCATCTGCTGTGTTCTGCTCATAGAATGAGAAAGAATGGCTGATTTATCACAGGACAGTCAACCCAGGTCTGTGCTGCTGAAAGGAAGAGCAGGCTCTCCATTTATAAGGATCCAGTATCCTCCCACCACCTCCAACACTGCCAGAGCCCGGAGCCGGAGCCGGAGCCGGGCAGCCAAGGCCGCCACTGCGCCCGGACCCCAGCATCTGGGTAAGTATCGGTCGCGATTCCTGCCCCCGTGCCCGGAGCCGGGCTGCGGCGGTCGGGGAGGGCTGCGGGGCCGGGCAGGGCGCCGCGGCTGGAGCCCGAGCCCGAGCCAGGTGGCCGGGGAGGGACGCGGGGCCAGCCAGGGCGCCGCAGCGGGAGCCCGACCCCGAGCCGGGCAGCCGGGGAGGAACGCGGGGCCGGGCAGGGTGCCCGAGCCCGAGCCCGAGCCGGGCGGCCGGGGAGGAACGCGGGGCCGGGCAGGGTGTTACCAAGGACCAGCATTAGGGGAAACGGAGCCCTGGGCAAAACTTGTACTTTGGCAAAGTTCTTGGTTCAGGCTTGTAGCAGTGATGGAATAAATTGCAGGTTCAAATCAAGTCTCTGGAGTACATCCACAACTGGGATGGGCCATTCAGTCCTTTGTACAGAGCTTCAGTTTGTAGCCAAGTCCCTCCAGAGGTATGAAGCAGGACTGAAGACCAGATGGAGATGAGGCATCAGTCTTTTATAGTCTCTTGCCATGTGGTCTTTGCTTTCTTTGTCCCAAGGACACTCTATCCAGCACGCGACATAGAAAAACCTTAGAGTTCTGTCCATAGGCAGGTCCCTGCACACCTTGCTGAGCCACAAGGCATATCTGCCTTCTCTCAATGGGTCAGTTGTATAGCTGATGGTCCTTAATGGGCCATCAAGCAGGCTAGGCAGAGCTGACACCAATTTGTCTGGCTGGGGTGTTCCCCAGAAGCATAGCACAAGTTTGAAATACAGGCATCATAGAGCCAATATTTATAATGTCAACTACAAAAATGATACATATCTAGAGATAGCATAATTATAATCAGCCAATCATAACCTCTCCATAGACCCTTTATGTGACCACCTTTATACAATATTGGCTGCAAATATAGAACAGTGGTGAAACGGTGATCTATACAGTTACAGATTATGTCAAGAACGTCACAGGAGGTGACATGGTATCAGTGAGACTGATACTGGAATACTGCCTCCAGTTTTGGTGTCCTCATTTGAAAAAGATGGTGTGAAATTGGAGTTGAGGCAGCAAAGAGCCACCAAATATTCTGAGGGCTGGAGAAAAATGCCTTCTAGTGAGCTATTGAAAGAGCTCAGCCTGTTTAGCTTCTCAAAAGAAGATTGAAAGGTGACTTCATTGAAACGTTGAAGTGCCTTAATGGAGAGAAAAGATTGGCTATTAAAGGGCTCTTTAATGTAGCAGAGAAAGGCATTAAAAAACCCAATGGCTGGAAGGTGAAAAGAGACAAATTCATATTACAATTAAGGCACAAATATTCAACAGTGAGGATCATTCACCACAGGAACAAGCTACCAAGGAAATTGGTGCATTCTCCATCTCGTGATGTCATTTCATGAAGACTAGATGCCTTTCTGGAATGTGTTTACCCCCAAAGTAGCTCTTGTGTCATACAGGAGGCCTGTGATATGCAGGGGTCAGATTAGATGCTCTAATGGTCTCTTCTGGCCATAAAGTCAACTAATTTCTGAAAAACTAAGTGTAGCTTTGGGAGCAGCGTCTGATGTTTTACTGTCTACCTGGCTTGCTACCTAGAACGAATGCTCCTTGAGTGGGGTGATCCACAGGGAGTAGCTCAAACCTCCAAAGTGCCTGGCCAGGGGCAGGACATTAGCCCAGCAAGGGAGGGGTGTGGCAGTGACATCACAAAGTCCTTTTGCAGGACCTCAGACTATTGGCCAAAGGTGGTGGGGAGGTGGTGACCTCACAGAGATATGCTGACATCAGCCAGGCAGGACAGGGGCGAGGGGCCAGGGAAACCTCAGAGACCCCTGTGGCTTTGCTTCAGCAAGTCTCCCTCTCCAGGTCTCTCTTTGAGGACTGAGAGTATTCGGGTTCACGGACGTGAGCGCCAGGAGGAACCTCTTTTGAGTTTTCTCCTTCCTTTTAGTGATTTTACTAGAAAACAGATGTCCCTGTTTAGAGGGTGTGGAAGCCAGTAAATAATTAACAAGGTTTTGAAGAGATCTTAATGAATGTTAGTTAGCATGAGTTAGGTTAACTGTGACCCTGGTGACGTGAGGAAGCAAGATAATGTAAGACAGAGTGAATTGTGTGAAAGTTATTACGACCTTGCAATGTGCAGTCTTGCAGTCTTGTTTTTCTAGTCAGATAGCAGGAAAGCTTATGTATAAACAAAATGTATTTGTTGTTTTTTACTGTCTGTATTATTGCTAGAAATTGTCTGTAAAAGGTATAAAGGCTTGCTGTGATTGTTTACCAGTTGAGAGACCTGTCCAGGACCCTGTGTCCTATGGCACTCTCTCCCTCCATGGTAATTACTGGAGAAATAATAAAGTATTTGATTTTGCTGCATCCAAACAAAAAGTGAGAACTGAGTTTTTCTTCGACAATTTGGGGGCTCGTCCGGGATGGCAACGCCCACGGACCCACAGACAACTACTACGGATCATTCCCCTTCGAACCCCATGGCGCCACATGAGAGGTATGAGACCTTTTGAAATCTCTATTGGGGTATCGGAGGAGGACTTTCCGTGAGGACGTCTGTCTCTCTGTTGGGCTCACGCCATCTGAACTTATTGACTGTGCAGCAGGATCAGATGCAAAGTGGTATTGGGGAGAGGCCCCAATAAGGTTAGTTTATTGCAGTACTGGGAACTGCTGAGTTGGCCAAGGAAATGCATAAGGTAATGCATAAGGTAATGCATAGGTAAATGCATTAGAATGCACCGGTGCTGAGGGGTTTTTACCGCCTCAAGAGGGGTTGTCATACCGCCTCATGGTATTGGTCCGGACCAGGTAAAGATGCATCATGGTTTAAAAAAACAACAACAACAACAACAAAAAAGATAAAAAGGTTGAAAAAGGGTTAAAAAAAAGACAGAAAAAGAAAAAGGAAGAAAAAGAGGCCTTGGTGTGTGTGTGTGTACACCAGTGTGAGTGGCTGTTACCGGGCTAGCCCAGTAACTAGTGGATCTTTAGGAGATCCGACCCACGGTGGGCTGACTCAGCCTGGCATAGTCCGGCGAGGAAGCTGCCTGGGTCTAGGAGTGTGTGAACCCATCTTCCCTCCCCTTTCCTTGTGAGTCTCTCCTGTGTGAGTGGAAAATGGGTAAGGGACTGTCTAAATATTCCACCTTACCCCCTAAGGGTACCCCAGCATATTACATGTACGTACATTATGGTCCTAAAACCTGCAGGTATTTAAATGATTGGAATCTGTATACGCGTGAAAATTCATTTAAACAATGCCCATTAGAAGGTACCTTCAATCTAGATAAGATCATATATCTCAGTGGAGCTTTAATCACAAAGAAAAACCTCTGTTACAGTGTGAGCAATTTGTCTAGGAACGGGTTAATTTGAAATTCGGCTTAGCCCTGAGATAAGGGAGAAGTTGTTTTGTCTTCAAGGTCATGAATTAGTGTGGACTATGCTAAGTGCTAAGTAAAACTGCTTCAGCCCCAGCTGGTTGTGGAAAATAAAAAAAAAGGCAAACCAAAAAAGCAGTATAAGTTACAAAACTGAGATTGCATTTGCAAAGCTTAACGGTTCAGTGAGATCCAACAGTTTTTGCAACCCTGAACCCGGACAGGGAGCTGACCTGAACTGGAATCTCTGAAAGAGACGCCGCAGGAGATTCCAGGGTGTAAAAGAACAGCCATCCCAAGAGTGGCAGCATGTTGGAAATGCTGGACAAGCTGTATACAGGATAATCTCCCGTCCACCTATTTCCCTTCTCTGAACATTATACACAGACATGCCAGTCTGGATATGTGTAAGTATTAAAGTGGCTTAAGGCTTGGGGCATTCATATTTTTCCCGAGTGATGTGGGAGCATTCCCAACACTCTCCATTGTTGTTTTATTATTTTAATGAAGCTTTAAAATTTGATTATATGCTCTGTCAGTTTGATCACCTGACATGAGGGATAAATTAGTAATAGGAATTTGTCACAGTTTGGTGAGCAATTGCAGAATTTACACCATCTATCTGTTTTACCCTTGTTAGTTTATGTTTGCTTTGTTTGGTACTGTTGGTGTTTTGTGTTAAGAATAGCATGATTATAGGTGAGCTCTAATAGAATAAGGAGACACTATTTGGTTTTGGTGCACTATTTAGCTTTGGCTCTGTTTTGTTTAACCGGTTACTGATGTTTTTCTGCTCTGTTCATTTGGGCGTTAGGTGTGTGAGCGGAACTGAACTTCTCGTTCGTAATTCCTCAGGGTGGAAGCCATGTGTGCGATGAAGCTCTGAGGTTGTCCTGAAATTTTACAGTCCCGCCCCCCCCCCCCCCCCGTAGCGGACAATATAATAGAAGTAGAAAAATTTGGCTTAGACTGTAATTTTCTTTGTTTTTTGTGTAATTTTCTTTTCTGTTTAAGTGTCAGCAGACAAATGGGTGGGTCTCTGGGTAGACCCCAAAGGGGTTTGGATTATGTGTTAAGTGAATGGCCATGTATTTTTGCCCAGGTGGCAAGCCTTACTAGGAAGGACTCAGGTAGTCTTGTGAGTAGAAATGTTTTGGGGACAAGACCAGAAGGGTGGGGGCTAGTTGAGTAGCCCACCCTCCTAGCTAAGAACTGGTTGTGGAACAAGCTAGTGTCCATGGACGGGACGATTCAGTGAGGAAAAAAGGATCGGGCCCAGGCAGGCGGGCAACAGACAGAGAGATTTGGAAACTTTTGAGGTGTAGTGGAAAGAAGGAGTAAGTGAATATAAGCATGAGGATTTCAAATACTCAGAAGGATATTTGGAATGGTGATTTGCATTGGTAAAGTGGCTGTTGGAAGGAGAAAGCAATTGATTTTTAAAGGAAAATGAAAAATTGACTCTGTGTTTGCTGGGGGGAACAGCACTTGAACTTTGTGAAAAAAGCTGAAGAGAACAGTTTTTTGGTGTCTTTGACATGTTTGTGAATGAATTCAGGCAAAGAAATTATTAGATTGCACTCATTTGGCTATGAACAATTTTGTTAAATCAGTTGAAGAATGTATACAGTGCTATGTAATGACATTGTATTAGGCCCTACAGGCACTATAAGTGGTGATGTTTTCTTTCAGTGTTTAAAAGCAGGAGTTAAAAGAAATAAAAAGCAAGCCGGAGAGCATCTGTGTTAATGCAAATTAACTAACTGATAAGGTAGAGGCCGCTGAACCAGGGCTGTCTAAGAAGCACATACGAGAAAATATGGGGTAATTCCTCTGTTTTGCCTAGAATCAACAAGAGTATTTGTATATTTTAAGTATTTAACTGCCCCGAAGGGGTGGACCTCTGTTTTTGTCTTTCAGATAATCAAAGAACATTAATGCCAGCTACACAGCATTCAACATACTATGATTTACTGGCAGTCACAATTATGTTGTGTGTTCTATGTTCTGTTTTGTGGTGTTTTGCCAAAGAATTGTTGTGTTTAATATTTTCATGAGATGGTCTGATTTGACATCAAGCGAAAATGTTGCATTGCAATGCAGATACTTGTTTTGTTCAACTTAGAGTACAAAGTGTTTAGTTATATCAGAAAAATGTGATATACTAAAGTCTAATACATTTTCTTCAGTAAGGGAAAGAAACTACATTGGCCAAATCTTTTAATTGAGAATTGTTGTTAAAATTTGCATACTGACAGTCTTTGGAAGCAAGGACATGAAAAGTTAACCCACTCCCCATATTGTACGAGGGATCCTTCTGGCTACCTCAGACTTTAGCCAGAGGGCTGGGGATGGTGGATAGCTATTGGACTAGAAGTTATATTAAGTGAACTTCTCAAAGTGGGTGTGCTTGTCCTGGCTTGTTCTTCCAAAGTTCTGTAATAAGGTTATTTTAGTGAAAGGGTATATGTGGCATACATTGAATGATAATACTTCTGTACTGTATAACAGTACTGTTTATGTGTTCATGGTATGAAAAAGGTGTATAATTGAAGAGTAAAAGTTTCCTTTGTAGGTTAAATGAAGAAAAAAAAAAGCCAAGTAGAGAATGGCTAACATGCGCTGGCCCCAGTCAAGGACACCGCTTGGCTGCCTACCAAGGGAAGGAGGGGGGGGGAAATGTTTGCTGCAGTTACACGAGATTGGTGTGCAGCGGCCAGCCCACTCTCCTCCTTGGGGACCTTTTGTAAATATTCAGATTGATTTTATTTCGATGTCTACATGTTGTGGTTATGGATATGTATTTGTTTTAGTTGATGTATTTACCAATTGGGTTAAAGCTTTTCCCTGCAGGAAAGCAGGTGTCAGGACTGTTGTGACATTTTGCTTAAAGATTTTGTGCCACGTTTTGCCATCCCTGTGGGTATCAACAGTGATCTTGGAATTCATTTTTACTGGACCGATTGTGAAGGAGTTATGTGCAACTCACTGCCCTCACCACCCACAGTTGGGACAGTGGAACGCCAGAACGGGATTTTACAGAATAAACTGGCCCAGATTTGTGCTGAAACGAACTTAAGGTGGCCGGATGCCCTTCTTTTGGCACTGAGGTGTATGAGAACCATTCCCAATCGAACGACTGGACTCAGCCCTCATGAAATTTGACAGGACACCCAATGCTGACTACCAACTGCACCCCCGCTAACCCCAGCTCAGATGGACATTCATTTGCTGGATAACATAATGCTTAAATATTGTCAGGCACTAATGAAATGTGTTAAGTCTTTTATACACAGGTGATGGAAGCACTACCAAAGGATCCTGTGCAACCTTGCCACTCGTTGGAACCAGGAGCCTGGGTCTACATAAAGATCCATCAGCGAAAGACTGCCTTGGCTCCATGCTGGAAAGGCCCTTTCCCAGTCCTGCTGACTACCGACACCGCTGTGAAGTGCCACAAACTGACTGCTTGGACCCAGGATTCTCACTGCAAAAAAGACCCCTCCACATCAGAGGAATTTTCCTATTGATGATTAGCCTATTCTTTCTTCTAGTTCTACTGTACTTCTGGACAGCAGGGAAAAAGCTCCCTTGACCACTGACAGACCAACTGTGCCTTTAGACTTTTCTAGAAAAGAGCACAGCTATTACAGGGTGATATGTGCTGGAAACCTCTCCCCTGTAGGATGCTAAACCTCGATTGTTTTGGGAAAGAAGAAGACACACTCACTCCACTGACATTGCCAAAGTCCAGGAATTCCTGACTGAAAAGGACACTGAGAACTGACCCTGGTGAAGAAACAAAGAATTACATACTGGCAGGAAGAACTTTGTGGGACCCATGCTTGGGACTGTGGTATTAATTGGATTTTGGGGTTTATTCTACAGGCTGCGCCCTGTGTTCTGGATAAATCCTTCAGTATGTATTGCCCTCCCTAATTGGATTTTACCTGACATTGCCCTTATCCAGTTTTCTACATACCCAGATTGCTCACAAGGGGCTACCATTAGATTAGCACAACAAAAAGGCCTGGGTTATTTCCTCTGGACAAAAAGGGAATTGACCAGATCCCTGTGGGCTGGGTTATTTCATCTGGCCAATAGTGTAGTAGCCATTTGGACTATTCTTCCAGGCCAAGAACATGATAAGAAATTGGGGCAACTAGAAAAGGCCACTAGTCTTATTTTTGAAGCTCAGCTATCTTCAGTACAGGCTGGAGTTGCTGAGTTACATGTAATTTCCACCCTTAGTTCTATGACCCAGAAGTTACTGACAGAGATGGTATTGAATATCACTGAGGCTGGGAAGGCATTGCAGTGGGATCTGGACTAGACTTGGCCCACTGCCCTTACAGACGTCAGGAGTACCATCTGATCTGTGGTCATGAAGACATACTTGGACACTTTCTGGATGGAAGTGTGGACATTCACAGTGCTCCTTCCAAGCATATGGACCGGTTAGGGTGGGTGTGGGCTCACATACCGAATCCTGCTGGGTCCATGGGGAGGATGCCTGTGGGACTGTAATTGTTTACCGAGACATCTGGGGAAATTAGACCACCTGGTATCTCCAACTGATTTCTAGACAGTACCCCTGGAATGACACCTGACATTTTGGATAAGAATAGAGAGTCAATGGACATTTTGGCCGTTAGAACCACCACAGCTCAGTGTATCTATAAACTGAAGCTAGGGGAAGTTGTCACTGTTTATGACAATATTTGTTGAGAGGGTGGAGGTCAAGGAACTACCCTGACGGGACACCCACTTTTTCAAGCTAATGATAGCTGTGTGTGCGTTAATGACACCACTTTACAAGATATACATATTGATCTTACCACTGCTGCAGGCAATCCTATCATTTCCTGGCCTGCAGATAGAATGTTACATGTAGCTCTTAGATTTCAGGTATATTTTAATTGGACTAGAATAGTACCTGATTGGTTTCAAAATTTGCTTTCATTGTTACCAAAGGTTCGAAGAATCTCTGAATTGCAAGGGCAAATTCCCATGTTTTAGAATGTATATCAAGCTGGAAGGAATGCCTTTCATACAGCTTATAGAGTGTTTACTTTATGTACTAGGTATGATGTTTTGTGCTTTGTGTTCACGATTGTACAACAGCCCCATTATATTATTCCTATAGGATTGTTATTATTTGTAGTGTTGTTAGTTAATTTAGGATTATATTGTTGTTGTTGTTGTTGTAAATAACGTAAGAATAGCAATACCTTTCATGTTCGTGCTGATCATGCATTGTCATTACATCCCATGAAAACCCTAAGATTGACATATTTGCTGTAGAATCTGATATCCATGGTTTGATGCAAATTGGGATTTGAAATGTTTGTTGTACTAGAAGTACAAAAGGGGGGAGTGTGGAAGCCAGTAAATAATTAACAAGGTTTTGAAGAGATCTTAATGAATGTTAGTTAGCATGAGTTAGGTTAACTGTGACCCTGGTGACGTGAGGAAGCAAGATAATGTAAGACAGAGTGAATTGTGTGAAAGTTATTACGACCTTGCAATGTGCAGTCTTGCAGTCTTGTTTTTCTAGTGAGATAGCAGGAAAGCTTATGTATAAACAAAATGTATTTGTTGTTTTTTACTGTCTGTATTATTGCTAGAAATTGTCTGTAAAAGGTATAAAGGCTTGCTGTGATTGTTTACCAGTTGAGAGACCTGTCCAGGACCCTGTGTCCTATGGCACTCTCTCCCTCCATGGTAATTACTGGAGAAATAATAAAGTATTTGATTTTGCTGCATCCAAACAAAAAGTGAGAACTGAGTTTTTCTTCGACAAGGGTTAGAGCCTCCTCGAGGTTTGAAACTGTTCGGTCTGATCATTCTGGTGACAGTTGAATTCATGGAAAACATGATCTTAAGGAGGCAGAATTTTATTCCACACCTGGGATTTTGTCCCTTAGAATCACTGGGGACATTAGGGTTTGTCCTTTTTGTTTCAACTTTTCCTCCATCCATCCCTTCCTCCTTTCTCTTCCTCCCTTGCTTCTTTTGTCCTTTCTTCTGTTCCCCTCCCAACACCAGGAGGTGTGTGTGTGTGTGTGTGTGTGTGTGTGTGTGTGTTGCGGGGGAGTGCTCGGCAGCTCTCACTGTGGGAGGTCCACCCAAAACTGTGGAGCTGCAGTAGTGCTGAGGCAGTGATCCCCGCCAGTGACCTGGGCCATCCTTTTAGCTCTCTGGTGAGACCCCTCAGCCTCCCCTCCTCAGTCTCTACGCTGATTGGCTGAGCAGGGGGTTATTAACAGGGAGGAGACTCAAGGCCTTTTTGTTCTCTTTTAAGACCAAGTAAATAAGCCATAACCACTTATATGTTTGATGGATTTTGCTGCTTCTCTGCATTAATTGTCTCTGAGCAGTTCATGATTCTCTCTAACATTGCAGTTCTCCTAAAACACTGGCTGAATAATTACTGTGCATACTTGTTCCTCTGGAGCTCATCTGAGAGCACTTTATTGAGGTCATTCAATGTATGAAATTCAAGATCTGATGGTTAATATGAAAATCAGGGCTCTGGGGTCCTATTCCCAATTCTGCCAATGACTGGCTGTGTGACCTAAGACAAGTCAGTTCTCCTTTCTCAGCCTGAGCATCTCCCTCTTTCAAGTAGGGATAATAATGATCCGCTCCTACCTACCACAACACACTCACTCTTCCCCAACACACACACACACTGTCTCTCCACACACAGAAACAGTCTCCACACTGCAGCTGAAAAGCAGCTGGCAGTCTAGTAGGATGACCCTGGAACAATGGGATAGAGAAACCTGCATCACTGAAAGTGCAGCCACAAAGACACCACACACCCGCTTCCCCTAGCTGGCAAGAATCAAACCTCCACAGAAAGATCCCTATAGTATTGTAGGCCAGCTTCCTAAAGCCTCAGCCTCAACCACTTAACACTGGGGCCTGTCTACACTCTGGTTCTGTTCTCACTGAAGGATCATTTCCAATTGTTCGCTCAGACCAGCTTGCCCAGCACACTCACTGCTGTGCAGCTCTGGATGTGTGGCCATGGCTGAACAGCAAGAATTCCTGCCCATTTCCCTTTTGGCTGGAGCATGGTTTGTGGTTAATGATGTTGCTGTAGATTGTTTGCTTCCTGCCTTGGCAATTCAGACAGTCCCTTTTCCCAACATATCTCCAGCACATCAGTCCCTGGCTGGGTCTCCTGGGCAGTGGAAAACATCCCTTGTTTGGTGCTGCCAAGGGGATCGTGCAGAGCTGAGATGTCTCTCGGCTTGGATCAAAGGGGAATGTTGGATGGAATTTATCAATCTTACCTGCTCCCTAGAGCCCCATGGGGAGAATGTAGAGAAGGGGGAGTCATTCCTCCCCTGCACTCCCAGAAGAGTTGCTAGGACTCCTTCCTGCCAGCTACTCACCCCTGGCTTCATCCTTAGCTCCTAGGATCTTTCTGCTCCAAAGGCTCCATAGTCCTGGGGTGGGGAGGGTGTCAGTGCACAGTCTGAAACACAAGGGAGGTTTCTGGAATTGAAGGAAGGAGCAGAAAATGGAGAGGAAAGAAACAGAGAGAAAACGCCTCGTCTCTCTCCCCCCCCATCAAGAAATGTTACCAAGGACCAGCGTTAGGGGAAATGGTGCCCTGGGCAAAACTTGTACTTTGGCAAAGTTCATAGAATCATAGAATCATAGAATTCAAGATCAGAAGGGACCATTATGATCATCTAGTCTGACCTCCTGCAAGATGCAGGCCACATAAGCCGATCCACCCACTCCTTAAGCAAGCGACCCCTGCCCCATGCTTCGGAGGAAGGCGAAAAACCTCCAGGGCCACTGCCAATCTACCCTGGAGGAAAATTCCTTCCTGACCCCAAATATGGCGGTCAGGTCAACCCCGAGCATGCAGCCAAGACTCTCCAGCCATACCCTCTGGAAAAAGGCTAACAATATCCTATCATTGACCCATTGTACTAATTACCAGTGTGTCACTTAATTGACCTATTGACTAAGCCCGTTATCCTATCATACCATCTCCTCCATAAACTTATCTAGCTTAATCTTAAAGTCATGGAGGTCCTTCGCCCCCACTGTTTCCTTCGGCAGGCTGTTCCAGAATTGCACTCCTCTGATGGTTAGAAACCTTCGTCTAATTTCAAGCCTAAATTTCCTGACTGACAATTTATATCCATTTGTCCTCGTGTCCACATTAGCACTGAGTTGAAATAATTCCTCTCCTTCCCTGGTATTTATCCCTCTGATATATTTAAAGAGTGCAATCATATCTCCTCTCAACCTTCTTTTGGTTAAGGAAAATAAACCGAGCTCCTCAAGTCTCCTTTTGTACGACAGGCTTTCCATTCCTCGGATCATTCTAGTGGCCCTTCTTTGTACCCGTTCCAGTTTGAATTCATCCTTCTTAAACATGGGAGACCAAAACTGCACACAATACTCCAAATGAGGTCTCACCAACGCCTTATATAACGGGACTAGCACCTCCTTATCTCTACTAGAAATACCTCGCCTAATGCATCCCAAGACCGCATTAGCTTTTTTAACGGCCACATCACATTGCCTACTCATAGTCATCCTACGATCAACCAGGACTCCTAGGTCCTTCTCCTCCTCCGTTACTTCCAACTGGTGCGTCCCCAGCTTATAACTAAAGTTCTTGTTAGTCATCCCTAAATGCATAACCTTACACTTTTCACTATTGTTTTTCATCCTGTTACTAATACTCCAGTTTACAAGGTCATCCAAATCTCCCTGGAGGATATCCCGATCCTTTTCCGAATTGGTAATACCTCCCAACTTTGTGTCATCCGCAAACTTTATCAGCCCACTCCTACTTTTGGTTCCGAGGTCAGCGATAAATAGATTGAATAAAATCGGACCCAAAACCGAACCTTGAGGAACTCCACTGGTAACCCCCCTCCAACCCGACAGTTCACCCTTCAATACGACCCTCTGCAGTCTCCCCTTTAACCAGCTCCTTATCCAACTCTGGATTTTCATTTCAATACCAATCTTTTCCAATTTAACCAGTAATTCCCCATGCGGTACCATATCAACTGCCTTACTGAAATCAAGATATATTAGATCCACCGCATTTCCCTTGTCTAAAAAATCTGTTACTTTCTCAAAGAAGGAGATCAGGTTGGTTTGGCACGATCTACCTTTCGTAAAACCATGCTGTAATTTGTTCTTGGTTCAGGCTTGTAGCAGTGATGGAATAAACTGCAGGTTCAAATCAAGTCTCTGGAGTACATCCACAACTGGGATGGGCCATTCAGTCCTTTGTACAGAGCTTCAGTTTGTAGCAAAGTCCCTCCAGAGGTAGGAAGCAGGACTGAAGATAAGATGGAGATGAGGCATCAGTCTTTTATAGTCTCTTGCCATGTGGTCTTTGCTTTCTTTGTCCCAAGGACACTCTATCCAGCACGCGACATAGAAAAACCTTAGAGTTCTGTCCATAGGCAGGTCCCTGCACACCTTGCTGAGCCACAAGGCATATCTGCCTTCTCTCAATGGGTCAGTTGTATAGCTGATGGTCCTTAATGGGCCATCAAGCAGGCTAGGCAGAGCTGACACCAATTTGTCTGGCTGGGGTGTTCCCCAGAAGCATAGCACAAGTTGGAAATACAGGCAGCATAGAGCCAATATTCATAATGTCAACTACAAAAATGATACATATCTAGAGATAGCATAATTATAATCAGCCAATCATAACCTCTCCATAGACCCTTTATGTGACCACCTTTATACAATATTGGCTGCAAATATAGAACAGTGGTGGCAACGGTGATCTATACAGTTACAGATTATGTCAATAACGTCACAGGAGGTGACATGGTATCAGTGAGACTGATACTGGAATACTGCCTCCAGTTTTGGTGTCCTCATTTGAAAAAGATGGTGTGAAATTGGAGTTGAGGCAGCAAAGAGCCACCAAATGTTCTGAGGGCTGGAGAAAAATGCCTTCTAGTGAGCTATTGAAAGAGCTCAACCAGTTTAGCTTCTCAAAAGAAGATTGAAAGGTCACTTCATTGAAATGTTGAAGTGCCTTACTGGAGAGGAAAGATTGGCTATGAAAGGGCTCTTTAATGTAGCAGACAAAGGCATAAAAAAACCCAATGGCGGGAAGGTGGAAAGAGACAAATTCATATTACAATTAAGGCACAAATATTCAACAGCGAGGATGATTCACCACAGGAACAAGCTACCAAGGAAAGTGGTGGATTCTCCGTCTCGTGACGTCATTTCATGAAGACTAGATGCCTTTCTTGAATGTGTTTACCCCAAAAGTAGCTAGTGTGTCATACAGGAGGCCTGTGATATGCAGGGGTCAGATTAGATGCTCTAATGGTCTCTTCTGGCAATAAAGTTGACTAATTTCTTTAAAACTGAATGTAGCATTGGGAGCAGCAGCGTCTGATGTTTTCCTGTCTAGCCGGCTTGCTTCCTAGAACGAATGCTCCTTGAGTGGGGTGATCCACAGGGAGTAGCTCAAACCTCCAAAGTGCCTGGCCAGGGGCAGGACATTAGCCCAGCAAGGGAGGGGTGTGGCAGTGACATCACAAAGGCCTTTTGCAGGGGCTCAGACTATTGGCCAAAGGTGGTGAGGAGGTGGTGACCTCACAGAGAGATGCTGACATCAGCCAGGCAGGACAGGGGCGAGGGGCCAGGGAAACCTCAGAGACCCTGTGGCTTTGCTTCAGCAAGTCTCCTTCTCCAGGTCTCTCTTTGAGGACTGGGGGAATATTGGGGTTCACGTACCTGAGCGCCAGGAGGAACCTCTTTCGAGTTTTCTCCTTCCCTTTTAGTGATTTTACTTGAAAACAGCCGACCCTGTTTAGAAGGTAACAGCCTCCTCGAGGTTTGAAACTGTTCAGTCTGATCCATCTGGTGACAGTTGAATTCATGGAAAACATGATCTTAAGGAGGCAGAATTTTATTCCAAACCTGGGATCTTGTCCCTTAGAATCACTGAGGACATTAGGGTTTGTCCTTTGTGATTCACCTTGGCCTCCATCCATCCCTCCTGTCTCTTCCTCTCTTGCTTCTTTTCTCCTTTCTCCTGTTCCCCTCCTAACACCAGGAGAGGGTGTGTGTGTGTGTGTGTGTGTGTGTGTGTGTGTGTGTGTGTGTGTGTGTGTTGCGGGTGAGTGCTCGGCAGCTCTCACTGTGGGAGGTCCACCCAAAACTGCGGAGCTGCAGTAGTGCTGGGGCAGTGATCCCTGCCAGTGACCTGGGCCATCCTTTGAGCTCTCTGGTGAGACCCCTCAGCCTTCCATCCTCAGTCTCTACCCTGATTGTCTGAGCAGGGGGTTAATGACAGGGAGGAGACTCAGGTCTTGTTGTTCTTTTTTAAGACCAAGTAAATAAGTCATAACCACTTATATGTTTGATGGATTTTGCTGCTTCTCTGCATTAATTGTCTCTGAGCAGTTCATGATTCTCTCTAACATTGCAGTTCTCCTAAAATACTGGCTGAATAATTACTGTGCATACTTGTTGGTCTGGAGCTCATCTGAGAGCACTTTATTGAGGTCATTCAATGTATGAAATTCAAGATCCGACGGTTAATTTGAAAATCAGGGCTCTGGGGGTCCTATTCCCAATTCAGCCATTGACTGGCTTTGTGACCTAAGACAAGTCAATTCTCCTTTCTCAGCCTGAGCGTCTCCCTCTTTCAAGTAGGGATAATAATGATCCGCTCCTACCTACCTCAACACACTCACTCTTCCCCAACACACACACACACTGTCTCTCCCCACACACAAACAGTCTCCACACTGCAGCTGAAAAGCAGCTGTGTTGGAAGCAATGAGTGTGGCAATCTCAGTGAACCGATGGAGAGTGACGGTGGTCAAAGAGAGACAACGGAAGGTTAAAGGGGCAACAATGGGCATAATGAGTCTGGCCAGGGGCAGGACATCAGCTTTGAGGGGAGGGGTGGGTGTGGCAGTGACATCACAAAGGCCTTTTGCAGGAACTCGGCCTATTGGGCAAAGGTGGTGGGGAGGGGGTGACCTCACAGAGAGACCCCGACATCAGCCGGGCAGGACAGAGGTGCAGGGCCAGGCCAGTCTCTGAGACCTCCCGGCTTTGCTGCCGCAAGTCTCCTTCGCAATGTCTCTCCTCGAGGGCTGAGAGAGAATTAGGATTCAGAGTTGTGAGCATGAGGAGGAACCTCTGTGGAGTTTTCTCCTTTCCTACCACTGATTGTGCCGAAAACAAACTTCCATTTGAGAAGGTAAGAGGCTCAGAGAGGTTTGGAACCTGTTCCGTCTGATCCACCTGGCGCAGGCAGCATTCTAGGCACAGACAGCGCTGGCTTCAGGTGGCAGAATTTGATTTCCTCCCTAGGTTTTGATGATTGGAATCCCTGGGGACATTGGGGTGTATCCTTTTTGGTTTATCTTTTCCTCTTTCCTCCCTCCTTTCTCCTCTTCTCTTGCTTCTTTTTTCCCTTTTCCAGATTCCCTCCCTCTACCTAGGAGGGATGGGTCTGGAGTGCGGGCAGGGGAGGGGTATTGCTCTCATTGCGGGAGGTCCTCACCAAGAGGTGGGTCTGGGTCTGAGAGTGATCCCCTCTGATGCTGTCCTGGGCCATCCTTTGGGACATCTGGTGAGACCCCTCAGCCTCCTGCCACTCAGAGTCTCAGTGCTGATTGGCTGAGCAGGGGGCTATCGACACCAAGGAGACTCAGGTCAGTTTGGTCTCTTTTCAAATCAGGCAAATAAGTCACAACCAATCCAATGTATGGAATTAATCTTGCTGCTTCTCTCCATTAATTGTCTCTTGGCAGGTCATGATTTTCATTAATGTCCTAGGTCTTCTAAAATACTTGCTGAATAATTACTATGAACCACTGTTGGTCTCTAGCTCACTTGAGGGCACTTTATTCTGATCACTCAGTGTGTGAAATTCAAGATGTGAGAGAGAGGCTGAAAGGCAGGAGCAGTGTTTCCTCTAATTTGTTATGTCCATGTGTGGAATGAATTTTGTTTTGGGCACAAATATGGAGGTGAGGTGTGACACATCACCTGCATATTGCGCTCCTTACAAAATTCATTCTGCACATGGATGGTGTGTGGCAGGGGTGAGGCTGAAAGGTTTGGAGTGTGGGAGAGGCTCGGGGGGAGGGGGGGTTGGGGCGCAGTGATGTGAGGGCTCCGGCTGGGGGTGCAGGCTCTGCAGTGGGGCTAGCGATGAGGGTCTCAGCATTGGAGCAGAGGGTAGGGGCGCAGGGGGTGAGGGCTCTGGGGTGGGGCTGGGAATGAGGAGATTGGGGAGCAGGTTGCCCCAGGGAGAAAGAACTGCCCCCTCCAGCCCTCTCTCCCCACAGCAGTTCAGGGCCAGATGACAGGGCACCTGTCTCCAAGCCGCAGCAGCGCCGGTGGGGCTGGGTTGGGACTGAGGGAGGCGACAGGATTTATTTTTCCGAAGTCAAAAGGAGGAAGGAATGGAGTTATGCTTCAGTTTTTACCTCATAAACTTATTCCTGTCTAACCTACAGGACACTATGGGAATAAGACACTATGTCATGTGGTGACATCGCAAGAGCAGAGGATGTGAGAACTACAGCAACTGAGAGGGTGGGGGATTTAGAGTCGGATTGTTTCAAATGCCGCATTTGTGGGCTGACATTTAACAGCAACGCTTAGCTAACACAATGGAGAAAGGAATTCTCTGCTAAAGATTCAACCTGCCCCTTTGGCCAACTCCACCCCTTCCCTGACCGGAGTGTGCTCAGAACACCTCTCCCGCCAGCCTCCGCCCCCCCCCCACACACACACAAGCCCACAGCTGGGCACCCAGCACAAAGCAAGGGAGGGGGTTGCTTGGCTTGTTTTACTTTTTACTTTTCAAAAGGCTTTTTAAAAAGCATTTTCTGCCCCTGTTCCCCATGGTGAGGAAGCAGATGGTTAGTTAAACAAAAGTTAAACAAAAGTTAAAAGGTAGAGTGACACCATAATAGAGGCCCAACTTCAATGTATACCCCAAATTAAGAAACACAGTAAAAGAACTAAAAAAGAGCCATCGTGGCTTAACAACCATGTAAAAGAAGCAGTGAGAGATAAAAAGACTTCCTTTAAAAAGTGGAAGTCAAATCCTAGTGAGGCAAATAGAAAGGAGCATAAACACTGCCAACTTAAGTGCAAGACTGTAATAAGAAAAGCCAAAGAGGAGTTTGAAGAACGGCTAGCCAAAAACTCCAAAGGTAATAACAAAATGTTTTTTAAGTACATTAGAAGCAGGAAGCCTGCTAAACAACCAGTGGGGCCCCTTGACGATCAAAATACAAAAGGAGCGCTTAAAGACGATAAAGTCATTGCAGAGAAACTAAATGAATTATTTGCTTCAGTCTTCACGGGTTGGAAGTTAGCTAATGTAACGCCAATATTTAAAAAGGGCTCTAGAGGTGATCCCGGCAATTACAGACCGGTAAGTCTAACGTCGGTACGGGGCAAATTAGTTGAAACAATAGTTAAGAATAAAATTGTCAGACACATAGAAAAACATAAATTATTGAGCAGTAGTCAACATGGTTTCTGTAAAGGGAAATCGTGTCTTACTAATCTATTAGAGTTCTTTGAAGGGGTCAACAAACATGTGGACAAGGGGGATCCGGTGGACATAGTGTACTTGGATTTCCTGAAAGCCTTTGACGAGGTCCCTCACCAAAGGCTCTTACTTAAATTAAGTTGTCATGGGATAAAAGGGAAGGTCCTTTCATGGATTGAGAACTGGTTAAAAGACAGGGAACAAAGGGTAGGAATTAATGGTAAATTCTCAGAATGGAGAGGGGTAACTAGTGGTGTTCCCCAAAGGTCAGTCCTAGGACCAATCCTATTCAATTTATTCATAAATGATCTGGAGAAAGGGGTAAACAGTGAGGTGGCAAAGTTTACAGATGATACTAAACTACTCAAGATAGTTAAGGAGATTGTGAAGAACTTCAAAAAGCTTTCACAAAACTAAGTGATTGGGCAACAAAATGGCAAATGAAATTTAATGTGGATAAATAATGCACATTGGGAAAAATAACCCCAAATATACATACAATATGATGGGGGCTAATTTAGCTACAACGCGTCAGGAAAAAGATCTTGGAGTTATCGTGGATAGTTCTCTGAAGATGTCCACGCAGTGTGCAAAGGCGATCAAAAAAGCAAACAGGATGTTAGGAATCGTTAAAAAGGGGATAGAGAAAAAGACGGAGAATATAGTATTGCCCTTATATAAATCCATGGTATGCCCACATCTCGAATACTGTGTACAGATGTGGTCTCCTCACCTCAAAAAAGATATTCTAGCACTAGAAAAGGTTCAAAAAAGGGCAACTAATATGATTAGGGGTTTGGAGAGGGTCCCATACGAGGAAAGATTAAAGAGGCTAGGACTATTCAGCTTGGAAAAGAGGAGACTAAGGGGGGATATGACAGAGGTATATAAAGTCATGAGTGGCATTGAGAAAGTGGATAAGGAAAAGTTATTTACTTATTCCCATAATACAAGAACTAGAGGTCACCAAATGAAATTAATAGGCAGCAGGTTTAAAACAAATAAAAGGAAGTTCTTCTTCACGCAGCGTACAGTCAACTTGTGGAACTCCTTACCTGAGGAGGTTGTGAAGGCTAGGACTATAACAATGTTTAAAAGGGAACTGGATAAATTCATGGTGGCTAAGTCCATAAATGGCTATTAGCGAGGATGGGTAAGAATGGTGTCCCTAGTCTCTGTTTGTCAGAGGATGGAGATGGATGGCAGGAGGAAGATCACTTGATCATTGCCTGTTAGGTTCACTCCCTCTGGGGCACCTGGCATTGGTCACTGTCGGTAGACAGATACTGGGCTAGATCGACCTTTGATCTGACCCGGTACGGCCTTTCTTATGTTCTTATGTTTTCCACTGCCCAGGAGACCAGCCAGGGACTGATGTGCTGGAGATATGCTGGGAAAAGGAACTGTCTGAATTGCCAAGGCAGGAAGCCAACAATCTACAGCAACATCATTAACCACAAACTCACTCTAACCATGCTCCAGCCAGAAGGGAAATGGGCAGGGATTCTCGCTGTTCAGCCATGGCCACACATACAGAGATGAACAGCAGTGAGGGTGCTGGGCAAGCTGGTCTGAGCGAACAATTGGAAATGATCCTTCCGTTAGAACAGAACCAGAGTGTAGAAAGGCCCCTGTGTTAAGTGGTTGAGGCTGAGGCCTTAGGAAGCTGGCCTACGATACCACAGGAATCTTTCTGTGGAGGTTTGATTCTTGCCAGCTAGGGGAAGCTGGTGTGTGGTGTCTTTGTGGCTGCACTTTCAGTGATGCAGGTTTCTCTATCCCATTGTTCCGGGGTCATCCTACTAGATTGCCAGCTGCTTTTCAGCTGCAGTGTGGAGACTGTTTTTGTGTGTGGAGAGACAGTGTGTGTGAGTGTTGGGGAAGAGTGAGTGTGTTGAGGTAGGTAGGAGTGGATCATTATTATACCTACTTGAAAGAGGGAGACGCTCAGGCTGAGAAAGGAGAATTGACTTGTCTTAGGTCACAAAGCCAGTCAATGGCTGAATTGGGAATAGGAACCCCAGAGCCCTGATTTTCAAATTAACCGTCGGATCTTGAATTTCATACATTGAATGACCTCAATAAAGTGCTCTTAGATGAGCTCCAGTCCAACAAGTGTGCACAGTAATTATTCAGCCAGTATTTGAGGAGAACTGCAATGTTAGAGAGAATCATGAACTGCTCAGAGACCACTAATGCAGAGAAGCAGCAAAATTTGTCAAACATATAACTGGTTATGACTTATTTACTTGGTCTTAAAAGAGAACAACAAGGACCTGAGTCTCCTCCCTGTCAATAACCCCCTGCTCAGGCAATCAGGGTAGAGACTGAGGAGGGGAGGCTGAGGGGTCTCACCAGAGAGCTAAAAGGATGGCCCAGGTCACTGGCGGGAAACACTGCCCCAGCACTACTGCAGCTCCACAGTTATGGGTGGACCTCCCACAGTGAGAGCTGCCGAGCACTCCCCCGCAACACACACACACACACACACACACACACACACACACACACACACACACACACACACACACACCCCTCCTGGTGTTGGGAGGGGAACAGGAGAAAGGACAAAAGAAGCAAGAGAGGAAGAGAAAGGAGGGATGGATGGAGGAAAAGGTGAAACAAAAAGGACAAACCCTAATGTCCCCAGTGATTCTAAGGGACAAAATCCCAGGTGTGGAATAAAATTCTGCATCCTTAAGATCATGTTTTCCATGAATTCAACTGTCACCAGAATGATCAGACCGAACAGTTTCAAACCTCGAGGAGGCTCTAACCCTCTAAACAGGGACATCTGTTTTCTAGTAAAATCACTAAAAGGAAGGAGAAAACTCGAAAGAGGTTCCTCCTGGCGCTCAGGTACGTGAACCCCAATACTCCCCCAATCCTCAAAGAGAGACCTGGAGAAGGAGACTTGCTGAAGCAAAGCCACAGGGTCTCTGAGGTTTCCCTGGCCCCTCGCCCCTGTCCTGCCTGGCTGATGTCAGCATCTCTCTGTGAGGTCACCACCTCCCCACCACCTTTGGCCAATAGTCTGAGGTCCTGCAAAAGGCCTTTGTGATGTCACTGCCACACCCCTCCCTTGCTGGGCTAATGTCCTGCCCCTGGCCAGGCACTTTGGAGGTTTGAGCTACTCCCTGTGGATCACCCCACTCAAGGAGCGCTCATTCTAGGAAGCAAGACGGCTAGACAGGAAACATCAGACGCTGCTGCTCCCAATGCTACATTCAGTTTTAAAGAAATTAGTCGACTTTATTGCCAGAAGAGCCATTAGAGCATCTAATCTGACCCCTGCATATCACAGGCCTCCTGTATGACACAAGAGCTACTTTTGGGGTAAACACATTCCAGAAAGGCATCTAGTCTTCATGAAATGACGTCACGAGATGGAGAATGCACCAATTTCCTTGGTAGCCTGTTCCTGTGGTGAATCATCCTCACTGTTGAATATTTGTGCCTTAATTGTAATATGAATTTGCCCAGGGCACCGTTTCCCCTAACGCTGGTCCTTGGTAACATTTCCTGATGGGGGGGGGGAGGGGAGAGAGACTAGGCGTTTTCTCTCTTTTTCTTTCCTCTCCATTTTCTGCTCCTTCCTTCAATTCCAGAAACTTCTCTTGTGTTTCAGACTGTTTCAGACTGTGCAGTGACACCCTCCCCACCCCAGGACTATGGAGCCTTTGGAGCAGAAAGATCCTAGGAGCTAAGGATGAATCCAGGGGTGAGTAGCTGGCAGGAAGGAGTCCTAGCAACTCTTCTGGGAGTGTAGGGGAGGAATGACTCCCCCTTCTCTACATTCTCCCCATGGGGCTATGGGGAGCAGGGAGGGTTGTGCGATAAATTCCATCCAACATTCCCCTTTGATCCAAGCCGAGAGACATCTCAGCTATGCACGATCCCCTTGGCAGCACCAAACAAGGGATGTTTTCCACTGCCCAGGAGACTCAGCCAGGGACTGATGTGCTGGAGATATGTTGGGAAAAGGGACTGTCTGAATTGCCAAAGCAGGAAGCCAACAATCTACAGCAAAATCATTAACCACAAACACACTCTAACCATGCTCCAGCCAGAAGGGAAATGGGCAGGAATTCTTGCTGTTCAGCCATGGCCACACATACAGAGATGCACAGCAGTGAGAGTGCTGGGCAAGCTGGTCTGAGCGAACAATTGGAAATGATCCTTCCGTTAGAACAGAACCAGAGTGTAGAAAGGCCCCTGTGTTAAGTGGTTGAGGCTGAGGCCTTAGGAAGCTGGCCTACGATACCATAGGGATCTTTCTGTGGAGGTTTGATTCTTGCCAGCTAGGGGAAGCTGGTGTGTGGTGTCTTTGTGGCTGCACTTTCAGTGATGAAGGTTTCTCTATCCCATTGTTCCAGGGTCGTCCTACTAGATTGCCAGCTGCTTTTCAGCTGCAGTGTGGAGACTGTTTGTGTGTGGGGAGAGACAGTGTGTGTATGTTGGGGAAGAGTGAGTGTGTTGAGGTAGGTAGGAGCGGATCATTATTATCCCTACTTGAAAGAGGGAGACGCTCAGGCTGAAAAAGGAGAATTGACTTGTCTTAGGTCACAAAGCCAGTCAATGGCTGAATTGGGAATAGGACCCCCAGAGACCTGATTTTTAAATTAACCATCGGATCTTGAAATTCATACATTGAATGACCTCAATAAAGTGCTCTTAGATGAGCTCCAGTCCAACAAGTGTGCACAGTAATTATTCAGCCAGTATTTGAGGAGAACCGCAATGTTAGAGAGAATCATGAACTGCTCAGAGACAATTAATGCAGAGAAGCAGCACAATCCATGAAACATATAACTGGTTATAACTTATTTACTTGGTCTTAAAAGAGAACAAAAAGGCCTTGGGTCTCCTCCCTGTCATTAACGCCCTGCTCAGACAATCAGGGTAGAGACTGAGGATGGAAGGCTGAGGGGTCTCACCAGAGAGCTCAAAGGATGGCCCAGGTCACTGGTGGGGATCACTGCCCCAGCACTACTGCAGCTCCACAGTTTTGGGCGAGTGATTTCACCAGGACATTGCAACTTCTTTCACAATCCACATGAGTGGAGACTGTTCATTGATTCATCGAAGACGAAGTCTTAAAGATGTTTTACTGCATAATGGCAATGGTTTGCCATGAATTCCACTTGGTGATGCAGTCCATAGGAAGGAAACCTAGGACAACATGAAACAACAACATGAAACCTCTCTGAGGCTCTTATCTGCTCCACAGGGACGTCTGTCTTCTCATTCAATTAGCAGTGGGAAAGGGGATGCAATGTCTGCCCCCAGCCAGACCACCAACCCCATCAGACACCCTCCCCCGCTGGTGCACCAGGGTCTCCCCCAGACCGACAACAGCTATGAATTAAAACCCTAGCCATAGACTAGTCCTCCCCGCTCTTCCAATAACCCACCCAAACCGCGACACCACAGACCCCACGTTCCTGGTGTAGCTCCACCTTCCAGTGGGGAAGTGGGGAACCAATTACTAACACACACAGCATATTCCTGAGGCGCAGTGCTGGGAGCTGGGGGGATCTGGCGGGCACCTCACTGTGGGATTCACGAGTGGCTCCGGGAGCATCCATGCAATCAAGCCGCTCCACATGCCGTTGTGCCGAGGGATAACAGCGCCTGGAGGGGTTGCTGCTGGTCAGTAGCAGGGCATTGTGGGAGACAGCCCAGGCTGGAGAGGGTTCGGGGGCACAGCGGATCCCATCACAGCGTGTCCCCCCAGCACCCACAGGGAATATCGTGCCCCTAGGAGGAACGTTTGGGCTTTGCTGTGATGTGTCACTTTCCAGCCTGTGCTCTGTCTCTTCTCCTGTGCACACCCATGTCAATCAGGCATTGCTCAGCTGGGCTCTGCAGAGACCGGACTGGCTACACCCCGTGACGGGACTGAGGGGGGGCAGTGCTGAGCGTCACAGGACCTGGTTTCAGCAGCGAGAAAATCCAGGAACAACCGAATTGTTGTTTCACCCACGAAAGCTCATGCTGCAAAAACGTCTGTTAGTCTATAAGGTGCCACAGGATTCTTTGCTGCTTTTACAGGAACAACCCAGTGATCCACTAAGCGGAGTTAGGGGCCTGAACTCCCTGTACGATGCACGGGCGACACAGGCACCTTACAACACAACTCACAACCACCAGCTCCCCAGGCAGGGAGCCAGCCAAGCCCGCCCAGGAGACACTGACAACGGGAGGTGTCCTAGCCCTGCCCCTCTCTCACAGATAGGTCCTGTGCTCCCAGCACTCACCTGCCATATGGGAGAGCCAGGTTCAATTCCTCTGTCCAGCTGAAGAGAGTAGCTCAGGGACTTGAGTAGCAAGCTCAGGGCAGACTGTTACACACCTGTGCACCCCCCAAGGGGAATGGGCGCTTACACCCACCCGAGAGCGAACTCCACAGGCACGCGAACAGCCTGAGCAGGGAGTCACAGACAGTCCCCTTGGGCACTCGGGGCTATCCTGCCACCTAGGCAAGTCTGCCTTTGGGCTAGATCTGTGCCTCAGGGAGGCCTGAGGCCACCGGCATGAGCTTGGGCTGCCAGCATCACCCCCGCCCCCCGCCACTGTCCACAAGGGAGAAAGGATTTGAACCAGGGTCCCCCATGTTTCAGGTCAGTGCACGAAGCAGTGTGCCGTGGTGGGGCTCTGTCCAGCTCTCCCTTTGAAGGGGGTTCATTGGGGCTAACTAATGAGCGCGAGTGGGGCAGGGGGATCAGCTCCCCGGTGTGTCCTAATTCCTGCCTCTCAGCTGGGTGCCTGAACTACTGGACACTGTCATCCAAATACCATTGCTAGAAATAAACAATGAAAAGGTGCAGAACTCCAGGGAGCTCAGGACAGGGAGACTAACTCAGGCAATCAGAGCAGCAGATAAGACAAATCTTGAGCTACTCTGAGGCTCCAAGCAGACATGTTACCGAGACGGAAACTGGCCAGGAATTCTTTGAAACGGCGTAAACACGTCTAAAAGTATCAGTTTGCTTTATGATGAGGGGATGGGGGGAGGGAGGTTTAAACTATTTCCCTGAATCACATCTCCCTTGGCAGCTCAGTCACCATTTCAGCTAGAGCAGAGCGGTGGAGCCTGGGCACTGGGCCACTCGGGGCCTTTAACACCACAGCCCTGGGGAGGGGGGGCTGAGATGGACCATCCTGCAAGGAACACGAGTCCTTCTACCATCCACCACACCCTAGATTGGAACTGCTGCTGCCGGCTCACCCCATCTGTGGGGACTTCTATCCCCTCTGCCTCCCTCTAGCTGGGGGTTTTCCCTTCTGCACCTACCTGGCAGGGCAGCCCCCGTCTGAACCCCTGATCCTGTCCCAGTTTTGTCCCTCTGCCCATCCCGCGCCTCCGATTCCCCCCTTCAGGGGGATTTTCCGGCCTTTGATTGCAGGGAGCAGATTCTGATGGCGCGTGAGGGCAGCAGCTTGCAGCTGTTACTGAGCATGTGAGAAGAGCATTAGAAGAGAAGACCGGCCAGACTGGGTCAAACCAAAGCTCCATCTAGCCCAGTGTCCTGTCAGCCGATAGCGGCCAGTGCCAGGTGCCCCAGAGGGAATGAACAGACAGGAATCATCCAGGGAGCCATTCCCTGTCGCCCAATTCCCAGCTTCTGACAGACAGAGGTTAGGGGCACCATCCCTGCCCACCCTGGCCAACAGCCATTGATGGACCTGTCCTCCACAGAAACACAGAATCCTAGACAATGAGGATTGGAAGAGACTCCAGGAGCTCATCCAGCCTAAGCCCCTGCTGAAAGCAGGACCACGAATCTCTCTAGTTTCCTTTTCATCACAGGACCCTGCTCAGGAACAGTGAAGTTGAAAGATCTAACAGGAAACAGCTTCAGAAAGAAGGGCAGCTCCTCTTCCTCCTCCCCTCCCGTGGGGACGAGCAGCCCCCCAACAGCCTCTCTGCCCCGGCCTCCTTCAACCCATTGCCCCTTCAGCCTCCCCAACTTCCCCATTGCTCCCTTTAGCCTCCCCCAACTTCCCCCATCACCCTCTTCAGCCTCCCCCAACTTCCCCCATTGCCCCCTTTAGCCCCCTCAAATGTCCCGTTCCCCCATCTCCCCCTTCAGCCTCCTCCAAACTGTTCCCTTTCCCCCATTGCCCCAGTCACCTCCAGCCTCCCGTTGCCCTCTTCAGCCTCTCCCAACTCCCCCCCACACTGCCCCGGCTCCACCGCTCTCAGGTTCCCTTCCCCACAACCATCTGCTTCCTCACCATGGGGAACAGGAGCAGAAAATTCTTTTGAAAAAACCTTCTGCAAAGCAAAAAGTAAAACAAGCCAAGCAACCACTTCCCTGGCTTTGTGCTGGGTGCCCAGCTGTGGGCTTGTGTGTGTGTGTGCGGGGGGAGGTGGGGCTGTTCTGAGCACACTCCGGTCAGGGAAGGGGCAGAGTTGGCCAAAGGGGCAAGTTGAATCTTTAGCAGAGAATTCCTTTCTCCATTGTGTTAGCTAAGCGTTGCTGTTAAATGTCAGCCGACAAATGCAGCATTTGAAACAATCCGACTCTAAATCCCCCACCCTCTCAGTTGCTGTAGTTCTCACATCCTCTGCTCTTGTGATGTCACCACATGACATACTGTCTTATTCCCATAGTGTCCTGTAGGTTAGACAGGAATAAGTTTATGAGGTAAAAACTGAAGCACAACTCCATCCCTTCCTCCTTTTGACTTTGGAAAAATAAATCCTGTCGCCTCCCTCAGTCCCAAGCCAGCCCCACCGGCGCTGCTGCGGCTTGGAGACAGGTGCCCTCTCATCTGGCCCTGAGCTTCTGTGGGGAGAGAGGGCTGGAGGGGGCAGTTCTTTCTCCCTGGGGCAACCTGCTCCCCAATCTCCTCATTCCCAGCCCCACCCCAGAGCCCTCACCCCCTGCGCCCTTACCCTCTGCTCCAATGCTGAGACCCTCATCGCTAGCCCCACTCTAGAGCCTGCACCCCCAGCCGGAGCCCTCACATCACTGCACCCCAACCCCGAGCCTCCCACACTCCAAACCTTTCAGCCTTACCCCTGCCACACACCATCCATGTGCAGAATGAATTTTGTAAGGAGCGCAATATGCAGGTGATGTGTCACACCTCACCTCCATATTTGTGCCCAAAACAAAATTCATTCCACACATGGACATAACAAATTAGAGGAAACACTGCTCCTGACTTTCAGCCTCTCTCTCACATCTTGAATTTCACACATTGAGTGATCAGAATAAAGTGCCCTCAAGTGAGCTAGAGACCAACAGTGGTTCATAGTAATTATTCAGCAAGTATTTTAGAAGACCTAGGACATTACTGAAAATCAAGACCTGCCAAGAGACAATTAATGGAGAGAAGCAGCAAGACTAATTCCATACATTGGATTGGTTGTGACTTATTTGCCTGATTTGAAAAGAGACCAAACTGACCTGAGTCTCCTTGGTGTCGATAGCCCCCTGCTCAGCCAATCAGCACTGAGACTCAAAGTGGCAGGAGGCTGAGGGGTCTCACCAGATGTCCCAAAGGACGGCCCAGGACACCATCAGAGGGGATCACTCTCAGACCCAGACCCACCTCTTGGTGAGGACCTCCCGCAATGAGAGCAATACCCCTCCCCTGCCCGCACTCCAGACCCGTCCCTCCTAGGTAGAGGGAGGGAAGCTGGAAAAGGGAAAAAAGAAGCAAGAGAAGAGGAGAAAGGAGGGAGGAAAGAGGAAAAGATAAACCAAAAAGGATACACCCCAATGTCCCCAGGGATTCCAATCATCAAAACCTAGGGAGGAAATCAAATTCTGCCACCTGAAGCCAGCGCTGTCTGTGCCTAGAATGCTGCCTGCGCCAGGTGGATCAGACGGAACAGGTTCCAAAGCTCTCTGAGCCTCTTACCTTCTCAAAGGGAAGTTTGTTTTCGGCACAATCAGTGGTAGGAAAGGAGAAAACTCCACAGACGTTCCTCTTCATGCTCACAACTCTGAATCCTAATTCTCTCTCAGCCCTCGAGGAGAGACCTCGCGAAGGAGACTTGCGGCAGCAAAGCCGGGAGGTCTCAGAGACTGGCCTGGCCCTGCACCTCTGTCCTGCCCGGCTGATGTCGGGGTCTCTCTGTGAGGTCACCCCCTCCCCACCACCTTTGCCCAATAGGCCGAGTTCCTGCAAAAGGCCTTTGTGATGTCACTGCCACACCCACCCCTCCCCTCAAAGCTGATGTCCTGCCCCTGGCCAGACTCATTGGGTGTTTGAGTTGTTTCCCCTGGATCTGAGGTTGCCAACTTTCTGACCCCACAAAACTGAACACCCTCATCCTGCCCCTTCACAGAGGTCCCGGCCCCCTCAATCCATCTCCCTCTGTCGCTCGCTCTCCCCCACGCTCACTCACTCACTCGTTTTCACCGGGCTGAGGAGGGCTGAGGAGAGTCCCTTTTCAACTGGGTGTTGTCGGGACAGACCTGGGAAGGAGGCTGCCTGCCAAACACCTTTAAGAGGAGCCGTCCCTCCTGTCAGAAAATCATCTCCCTCCTTCATTTCAGTGACCGCCTGAATTGTTCCTTGTCTCGGCAGAGCCGGAGGATTGAAAGCAGCAATGTCAAACCCCTGTGCAGCTAGCAGGAATGGACACAGACTCTCCCTTGTATCTCAACAGATATTTAGTTTTACTCTTGGTAAACTACAAGGCTAAAGGGATGGCCGTGGCACCAGATCTAAGGAATGAAATACAACACAATCATCATCGTTATGCCCATCGTTGCCCCTTTAACCTTCCGTTGTCTCTCTCTGACCACCGTCACCCTCCGTCGGTTCACTGAGATTGCCACACTCATTGCTTCCAACACACACCTGATCTCCAATTTTGCAGCCAAAAGAAAAGTGATAGGCTTTCTTAACCATAGTGTTTATACTGCACTTTTGTGAGGCAAAAGTCACTTCACCACAAACATAGCACAAGTTATCTGCACTGTTCACACAAGTACGAGGCATCTCTGCTCACTTTGGCTAAAGAGAAATGGGTCCCTTTGCAAAATCAAACACTGACAAATAAGAGAGCAAGACACTGTATGATTTCTAGAGCTGATATAGGGCAATTGGTTCAGCTTCATTATGATTGCATCATCCATGACTTCTAGGAATAACATGATGCAATTCATATCATGTATGAGGCAATACCAGCTTCAGACTGTATCCTTCATTGTTTTGCCTAAAAAGCAAGTACTGTCCAAAGCCATTCATAGATTTATTCATAGATCCAGTCAAAGATGTAGTTTAGTCATTACTGGTTTAAATTGAGATCCCGTCCCTTTATAACTCACTTATCCTCCCCCATTCCCAAGTCAAGGGTCATAAATACTGACTCAATAGCATATCTTGAAAACTAGAGCCAATCAAGAATTTTAAGCATCATTTTCGTTCTCAGTGACCCAGAATTAGTGAAGTTGGACTCCATTTATTTCAGAAGCATTTTGGCTGTAGAGCAGTGTAACAAGCATCTCCTAGCTGCCTCCTGGTGTGGGGAGGCTGGGGAGCTGTGGGGACCTGTTTGAGAGGGTCACTAGTAGCAGCGTAGCACAGGAGGTGTCCTATCGGGTTGAGTCATTGCAGATGATGATGTAGTGCAGCAGACCCCCGTTTTGCCAACCTTGCATTAGGCAGCTTTCCATGTTAAGCGAACTCCCAGTGCCCACAGGTGCAGCAGCCGGCGATTTGTCCTGTGGCCGCTAGGTGGCGCTGCAGCCTCGCACTTTCCCGTTCCCCCGGGTATGGGAAGGTTTGATAAGGTGAGCTGGCTCCACCCGGCCCCGGGGAGATGCCGTCAGTGGGGTCTGCTGTGTAAGGGCTGAAAGTCAATTTTACTGACATTTTATGATCTTTCAATCATGAAGGGGAGCAACTGCTTACCCTGACTGAAGCATCTTATCTCATTTCCAAATTAAAGTGTCTCCTCTTTGTGTGCGAAGAGACAGTTTAAGGGGACGCCACAAACGGGAGATGCTTTTGGTTTGGAAAACAAAATATTTTTGCAAAGATTTTTCATCCAAATTGATTTAGGATTAATGGGGTCAAATTCCATGCTGTGCCCTGTGGCTTTAAGGCATTGGAGAACTGCTGAAGAGGTTAAAGGCCGCAGAGCTGGGTTTGGGGCCTCCAAAGTTATTGTGCTCTGGTGAGACTGAGCAGTTGTGGGGATTGTGCAAGCTCTGGTGTTTACATGCACATAGAAAATGTAATGAAACTCCATTTTTAAAACCACTCATGTCTGGGAATGGAAGAGAAGCTCTTTGAAATAAGTGTCCCCTTCATACTCTTCAAGATCACTGGCTCCAACACTCAGCTGCCTCAGGGAACTCAGTGGTGGTGCATTTGAGGGTGGATCGAGAGGTTTCTGGTTCAAGTCCAGCTGCTCTCTTACATGTCCTCTTTTTTAAGTGATCTATATTTTCATATCCATCTCCTGTATGTTCAGGAGTTCCGCTGAACGGGGACGTGAAATGAATTTCATCATTCAATATATTCCTGTTAAAATGTACAAACACTGAGAAAAGCTGTCCATCAGCTGAAATCCGTTCCGGTCCCCTGAGGCGCTAGTTTGTTTTCATTCTTGAAACAAAGATAGAGTACGACTGTAGATGTGCAGGACCTTGTTCTCCACGAGCGATGCTGTGCAGAAGAAGAAGAACCAGTGGCTATCAAGTGGACACTAGGGAGTTTAGACTTGCCTTCCAAGGGGAGTATTGGGGGGAAAAGACATATCTGGCTTCAAGACTACGCTTAATACGTTTATGGAGGGGATGGTATGATGGGCTAGCCTAATTTTGGCAATGAATTTGGCAATTGATCTTTGATTCTCAGCAGGTAAGTATGCCCAGTGGTCTGGATGGGATGTTAGATGGGTTGGGATGTGAGTTACTGCAGAGAATTCTCTCGTGGGTGCTGGCTGGTGAGTCTTGCCCACATGCTAAGGGTTTAAGTGATCAGCATCTTTGGGGTCGGGAAGGAATTTTCCTCCAGGGCAGATTGGCAGAGGCCCTGGAGGTTTCTCGCCTTCCTCTGCAGCATGGGGCACTGGTCACTTGCTAGAGGATTCTCTGCAGCTTGAGGTCTTCAAAGCACAATTTGAGGAGTTCAGTAAGTCAGATATAGGTTAGGGGTTTGCTATAGAAGTGGATGGGTGAGATTGTGTGGCCTGCGTTGTGAAGGAGGTGGGACTAGATGATCATTATGGTCCCTTCTGACCTTCGAGTCTATGAGCCCATGAGACCATGGGAGGGTGGGGAGGAGCTGTGAGGCCGGCGGGTGTGTGCGGTGCAGGGCATTTGGAGTGTGGGGGCTGCTGGGGGGCCGGTGGGTGCCTGGGCTGCTGCTGCTGCTGCTGCCCCAGCCGGGTCTGTATGGGGGAGAGATCTGCATTAGCCCCCTTTGTGCCCAGCTCTGGGGGGCAGGGAGGGTTCGGACTCTTTGCGGTGGCTGGAGCCAGCCGCTGAGCCGGAGCCTGCCGGCAAGGGGAGAGACCTGGGGGAAAGAGCTGCGGCTGAGCAGGAAAGTGAGTCTGGAATTCAGCTCTCACCGCCCCAGATCTGCCGCTGAGGCCAAAGCAGAGGGTTCTTTTGGTTCAGTTCTTGGGTAACCTGCATTGAGCTGTGCGCTCATTGCTTACAATCCCTTCAAGCCTATCTTTGCATAGTTAATCAATGTGTGTTCTATTTCCCCCTAAAACTCTTCGTTTTGCTAGATGTGGTTGGGGCACCTGCTCAGGACCAGAGACTGGTGCATGATCCTCTCCACTTGGAGGGAGGAGCAGACTGGGTAATAAAGTGATCCCGTCAGGCTTTTGGCCAGGGCAAGACGCTGCAGCACTGGGGACCTAGGCTGGGGAGCTGGGGAGAAGCTTCCTGGTCCCTGCAGCTGGGTGTGTCCCTGCCTGTGCAAAGGTTTGTGTGAGTGCAGGGACGGGAGCGAGCTGCATCTTCTCCCAGCAGCAGTGTGAGAGGGCGCCCAGGCTGGGGAGACAGAGAGCTCAGCGGTACCCCAGCTCCAAGTTGCACCCCTGGGGGCCTTTAAACGTTAGGAACCATCAGAGTTAAGGTGACATTTATAAACTTTGTGCAGTGCTGTTGTGCATGCGTGTTATGATACAGACTCACAAGCGTGGCCTTGGGGTGAATTCTCTGCCCCCGACAGCCTGTGAGCGCGAGGAGGAGCCTCCTTGGGGTTTTCCCCTTTCCCACGGCTAATTGAGTGAGAAGACAGACGTCCCTGTGGAGCAGATAAGAGCCTCAGAGAGGTTTCATGTTGTAGCACCTCAGCTCCTACCTATTACTTGGGAACAGCTCGGCTCCTACCATTTTTGGGGCATTCAGAGAAATGGACCCCTGAGCCCCAGAAGGAACTGCAAGGGAAGCCCAGAGCTCTCACTTCAGATGCCAGGCAGAAGCCCTGAGCCCAGGTACCCAGAGTGCCGTCAGGAGTTGGGAAGGGCATGAAAGTCCTGAGCCCAGTGCCCCAGCCCTGGCTGCAGCCACAGGGGGCCAGAAGCTCTGAGTCCGGGCACCCAGAGATGTGACTGGAGCAGAAGCTGCCAAGGCCAAGGCCCTGAGCCCAACACCGGGCTGATGCAGCACACTCACTTCTGCATTGCCTCTGCAGGTGTGTCTGATATCCCCATGGAGAGGAAGTCCTGTCCCCAGCCGGGCAGAGAAACAGCTAGGAGGCCCCTACTGGGTTCTCCTGGCTGGGGGGTCCAGCAGGACAGGGAGATCGGATTTCACGGGGCAGGGCTAATTCGATCTAGCCAAAAATGGCACAACAAGAACCAATGGCTGTCAGATGAAGCGTAAAAATTTCGTAACCTTTTAATCATTTTTGAAAATCCTGACTTTCTTTTCCTAATTATTTTATGGTTTATTTTATTAATGAAAGCAAACTTAAGTAAAGTTAAATGAAGGGGTTTTTGGTTTGTTACTTTCCTTATTTTTTCTTAATATATAATAGTTTTTTCTTTCTATGTACTGTTTAAACAATGAAGCTCTTACTCATCTGTTCTTTTCAATATATATTTTATTGCCATTCTTATTTTTGTGAAGGTCCCTTTTTCAAGGAACTCAAATGAGCACAGCAGGAGGCTATCGCGGCTATCCACCTCTGGCCCTGTTTCTTTACAAACTTCCTTTCTGTAATGATGCTCTGGTAATAAGGGGGCAATCAGTCATCAAAGGTAGCTCTTGCCATGGTAGCCAGGTTGCTATTCATTCTCCGCAAGTATGCAAATGAACTAGAGGGACGGGGTGCTGAGTGGTGGATCCTCTCTGATGTCACAATGCTACTGCTCAGCCAGCACCAGGTAGCAGCAAATGTGCAGTGTGTATGAGGGGAGGAGGGTTTCCCAGGGCTCCTGTTTCCCCAAATTTCCTAAAGAAGACAATAACCTAACTAATAGAACACGCATTAATGATGATGCCACACACATGATAATTAGTCACTGAAATTTGATTCAAGTCTCGCATGGCTTTTTTAGAAACAAGGGTTCCAAAAAAGGAGAGACCTTGTAAAACAGAAAATGTTGATGCTCTGATGTATTTCCAGTTGTGTTAAAATTGAATACTGTGACGTTAGATGTTGGGCAGCGTTTCTGTATGTGCTTGCATGCTAGGCAGCTCAGTAAGGCAGAACAAACTTGGGACTTAGCACCAAAAGAACGTTTTCCAGCACAACATTTATTTCAGCTGGGAAATGTTGATTCCTTGTAATTGAGACATTCCCTGGGAACACGTCCATCTCAATGAGATGTTGTTTGGTGGGCTTCCCCACCAAAATGGAAGAGAGGAAGAGTTCAAAGGTTGTTGTAGGAGAGTCACAGCATTGCCACCCTCACTGCCGTCCTGCCTTCAGACCTGGGCTTGGAGGGAAGGAGCCACCAACCGTTCTGAAACTACAAAAGCAACAAAGAATCCTGTGGCACCTTATAGACTAACAGACGTTCTGCAGCATGAGCTTTCGTGGGTGAATACCCACTTCTTCAGATGCAAGTGGTGGAAATTTCCAGGGGCAGGTTTATATATGCAAGCAAGAAGCAAGCTAGAGATAACGACGTTAGTTCAATCAGGGAGGATGAGGCCCTGTTCTAGCAGTTGAGGTGTGAAAACCAAGGGAGGAGAAACTGGTTCTGTAATTGGCAAGCCATTCACAGTCTTTGTTTAATCCTGAGCTGATGGTGTCAAATTTGCAGATGAACTGGAGCTCAGCAGTTTCTCTTTGAAGTCTGGTCCTGAAGTTTTTTGCTGCAGGATGGCCACCTTAAGATCTGCTATTGTGTGGCCAGGAGGTTGAAGTGTTCTCCTACAGGTTTTTGTATATTGCCATTCCTAATATCTGATTTGTGTCCATTTATCCTTTTCCTTAGAGACTGTCCAGTTTGGCCGATGTACATAGCAGAGGGGCATTGCTGGCATATGATGGCATATATTACATTGGTGGACGTGCAGGTGAATGAACCGGTGATGGTGTGGCTGATCTGGTTAGGTCCTGTGATGGTGTTACTGGTGTAGATATGTGGGCAGAGTTGGAATCGAGGTTTGTTGCATGGGTTGGTTCCTGAGCTAGAGTTACTATGGTGCGGTGTGCAGTTACTGGTGAGAATATGCTTCAGGTTGGCAGGTTGTCTGTGGGCGAGGACTGGCCTGCCACCCAAGGCCTGTGAAAGTGTGGGATCATTCTCCAGGATGGGTTGTAGATCCCTGATGATGCGCTGGAGGGGTTTTAGCTGGGGACTGTATGTGATGGCCAGTGGAGTCCTGTTGGTTTCTTTCTTGGGTTTGTCTTGCAGTAGGAGGCTTCTGGGTACACGTCTGGCTCTGTTGATCTGTCTCCTTATTTCCTCGTGCGGGTACTGTAGTTTTGAGAATGCTTGGCAGAGATTTTGTAGGTGTTGGTCTCTGTCTGTGGGGTTAGAGCAGATGCGGTTGTACCTCAGTGCTTGGCTGTAGACAATGGATCTTGTGGTGTGCCCGGGATGGAAGCTGGAGGCATGAAGGTAGGCATAGCGGTCGGTAGGTTTTCGGTATAGGGTGGTGTTAATGTGTCCATCAATTATTTGCACCGTAGTGTCTAGGAAGTGGACCTCCCGTGTAGATTGGTCCAGGCTGAGGTTGATGGTGGGGTGGAAGCTGTTGAAATCGTGGTGGAATTTTTCCAGAGTCTCTTTCCCATGGGTCCAGATGATGAAGATGTCATCAATGTAGCGTAGGTAGAGAAGGGGCGTGAGTGGACGGGATCTGAGGAAGCGTTGTTCCAGGTCAGCCATAAAAATATTGGCATATTGTGGGGCCATGCGGGTGCCCATAGCGGTGCCACTGATCTGGAGATATATATTGTCATCAAATTTGAAATAGTTGTGTCTGAGGATAAAGGCACAGAGCTCAGCAACCAGTTGTGCTGTGGCATCATCAGGGATACTGTTCCTGACAGCGTGTATTCCATCAGCGTGTGGGATGTTGGTGTAGAGAGCCTCTACATCCATGGTGGCCAGTGTGGGATTGAATGTGAGATGCTGAAGGCTTCTGGATTGAGAATTGTGTGTGAAGGGCTGGCTTTGGGCTTGTTCTCATTGGCCAGCTAATTGTGAATAGGTAGACAGGTGTGTAGAATGATAATTACCCTATGAGTTACAGCTGCGGCTGTGTGGGTTTAATTAACTAATTAGCAAATGTGATTGCTTATCATGTTGTATATAAGAGCATGCTGGGAATGAATAAAGATGGATGCATACACACACACTCTCTCTCTCTCTGCTTGGACTTCGTTCCTGCTCTTGCGATGCAACAAATGGTGACCCCGATGTGATACAGACTTACAGTGCAGTGAACTAGTCAGAACAAGCTGGATCATCATTGAAACAAAACACAGTGAGAGAAGTACAGCTGTGGATGCTTCTCTTTTGAAGGAAATCATCAAAAATGAATTTAAGGAGCGTTACTCGCTGAATCCAGAGTATATAACTGATGTTGTGTATGAAAAACCTTATATCACTATTGAACTGAAACAAAATGTTTCCCAGAAGTCTGCCAAGAGTGTGGATATATCTGACGTGGCTTACTACTTTGAAAAAGATGTCAAAGGTGACTCACACTACAGATAAACATCAGTGAAGAACCTCTAAAATTTGATCAAGCTCTAATCTATTATGTTGATGAAAAGCCCCCAGAGTTTTCCATGAAACGTCTGACTGCTGGTGTTATTGCAGTCATTGTAGTGGTGGTACTAGCAATTGTTGCTGGAATTATTGTACTGGTTATCACTAGGAGAAGGAGAGGAAAGTATGAGAAGGCTGAGGCAAAGGAAATGAATGAAATGCAAAGAGAACTAAACTCATAACTGAAGTCACTAGAAGACAAATCGTGAACTATCAAGAAGGCAAACAGAACTAAAACAAGATAAGTACTAGTACCACTGTTGCCAATCTTGAATGAAGATAGTGTTGGTGACCTGAATTGATAAAAAGAAAAAGAGGGACGTGCCTGAAGTCCCAGCGTCGAGCGGCCGGGAAGAAAAAAAAAAAAAAAAAAAAGGCGCACGGCTTTCACGAGCGAGCAGCTGCTGGAGCTGGAGAAGGAATTCCATTGCAAGAAGTACCTGAGCCTGACGGAGCGCTCGCAGATCGCTCACGCCCTCAAGCTCAGTGAGGTACAGGTCAAGATCTGGTTCCAGAACCGCCGCGCCAAGTGGGAACGCATCAAAGCTGGGAGCTGCACGGCGTCTGAGCGAGCAGCTGAGAGCTGCAGGGCGTCCGAGAGAGGAGGCGTGCCTGACAAGCGGCTGGGAGCCGCAGGGAATCCGAACGAGCGGCTGGGAAACCGCGGGGCGTCCGAAGAAAGGAGGCGTACCTGACAAGTGGCTGGGAGCCGCAGGGTGTTCGAGCGAGCGGCTGGGAGCCGCAGGGCATCTGACAAGGGAGGCACACTCAAACCAAGAAGTGAGCAGCTAATATGGGAACTGCTGCGTCAGCAGATTTGATACGCATCACGGAGCGGTGGGGAGAAAAGTTCCCCTCTGATGCGTTATCCCGCCTGTTGCGGTGGGGACGAAGAGGGGGACTTTCCGTTCAATCAAGTAATAATACTGTTTGGGAGCGGTTGGGCTGTGAGCTCTGGAAATCGGTGGCTCAGGGCGATAAGGAGGTTTTCTCCCTGAGTCCAGTATGGCTCACCGCGCAGAGACGATTGGAAGAGTTTGAGGATGAGAGAAGACAACTTCAGAAAATGGCTGATTTTGCAGTAACACTGGAGCGAGAACTGGAACAGGTTAAATTGATTCTGCATCAGCGAGATCTACAGTTTGAATCTTTACAGCAAGAGCATCTAGTGCTCATGAAGCAGCTCACCTTAACCCAAGAATCATTGCACACCAAAGAGCAGTCCCTAAATGACCTACAGACTCAATATGATGAGCTGGTGGCCAGGTTAGAGGAATTCCAGGGTGATGTTATTTCTAAGGATGACACGATCCAATATTTGCAGAATGAGAAGATTGTCCTAGAGGTAGCTCTGCAGGCAACAAAAGCAAGCAAAGAAGAACTTGATGAAGGAGCAAACTTCTTAGGTGAAAGTACTGAGGCAGTATCAGAAATCTTGGCACAATTGAGCCAGATGGAAAATCTGCAACAGGAAAGTGCCAGCCTGAAGAAACAGACCCAAAAAGTAAAGGAGCAGTTCTTACAGCAAAAGGTAATGGTGGAAGCTTATCAAAGAGATGCAAGTTCACAGGACCAGCTGATTAGTGAATTGAAATCTACAAAGAAGCAGCTGGATTTGGAAGTGAAAGAATTAAAACGGGAGTTACTGAAACTTCGAAGTGAAAAGCAGTCCATTGATGTTGAATGCTCAAGACTTCAGAAGGAAGTATCCCAGGTTCACCAGCAGATAGTGGAGTTAGAAAGCCACCTCCAGTCAGTGCAAAAAGAACAGGATGCACAAATCGCTGATGGAGGAAATAACCAGGCTTCCCATGAACGGATTCAAGCTTTGGAGATAGAGCTGCAGGCTGTTAGCCACAGTAAGATGATGTCGGAGAAAGAGCTGCAAGAAGTAATTTCACTCACCAGCCAGGAGCTTCGAGAATCTAGAGGTTTCAGGAGAAAGATAAAACGTTTGGAAGAAATAAACAAGAAATTGGCCCTCGAACTGGAACATGAACGGGGGAAGCTCACTGGTTTTGGTCAGTCTAACATTGCTTTGCGAGAGCACAGCAACATCCCCGAAACAGTACTAGCAGAGAGAGAGGCAGACCTGGTGCAGCTGAATCTCCGGGTTCAAGCAGTCCTAAATATTCAAGCTTTACAGACTGCCTTAGAAAGAGAAAAGTCAAAAGTTAATAACCTTCAAAAGCAGGTTGCGGCAGCCACAGTAGATGCAGCACATAACCGTCGTCATTATAGAGCTGCTGTTCTTGAGCTGAGTGAAATTAAGAAGGAGCTACAAGCCAAAGAACTGCTTGTCCAAACCCTTCAGGCTGAAGCAGACAAACTACACGCTATTATTGAATGTGCTCATGCCTCTTTTAAGGCGCTCCTTTTAAGACAAAAAGGGGGTATTTGCAGTGAGCGGGCAGACGCCTTGGATAAGACGCCTGCCGCTCCGTTGCTGCAAGCTCTTTACGTGCTTAATTGGTTACATCTTGGTAAAAACAGCCAGGTGCCCCCCGCGATTAAACATGTCAGCGGGATGACTGGGGAAGAGCAGGGTGCGGCCCCCCAACCCTCGGTCAAATGGTTTGATTATCAGCAGCAAATATGGAAAGGACCAGTTGACTTGCTAACGTGGGGCAGGGGTTATGTGTGTGTTGCCACTGATGCGGGTCCCAGGTGGATGCCAGCGAGGTGGGTCCGGCCTTGGTTGCGTCCTCCGGAGTGACGGCAGGCAGATGCGGAGGAGCCTCATGAGACGCGCTCAGATGTCGCGAAACCAGAGCCCCCGGAGGAGAGCTGTTTGTTAGCTCTGCCAGGACTTTTTCTGTCTGATCCTCCATGAATGAATTACTCACTTGAGATGATTTTTTGTGTTTGAAAGAAAATCTGTGTGGTACCATGCAATTATTATTTAGAACTAAGATTTATGTTTTATGTTCCTTGTTATGTTTTGTGTTGTCTGTTTTCTGGCCAGAATTGTTGTTGTATTGTCATGTGGTTTGATGTTTTTTCCTTAAGACCCGCCACCACCCTCAGTGTCAGTTTGATCACCTGACAGCTGAGGGATGATTCAAAAAAAAAAAAAAAAAAGGGGGGGGGGGTCCTGCAGAGGTTACATCATTTGTTTATTGTGTTTTGTTTTGTTCGTTTGATGTTTTTGAAATTATATGTTAAGGATTGAATGGTCATATAGGTTGATCTTATAAAGTTTTAATTTTTGTTTATGATAGGTTATAATGTTATGCTGTTATGAGTTGCAAATGTTTTATGAATAACATAATATTTGATTAAGATAGATTGTGGTGTTATGCTGTTATAAGTTGAAAATGTTTGGTGAATGTTTTTATCTTGTTTTCCTTTTTCCTTTTCTTTTGATTGTAAATAAAGGGGGGAGATGTGGGATTGAATGTGAGATGCTGAAGGCTTCTGGATTGAGAATTGTGTGTGAAGGGCTGGCTTTGGGCTTGTTCTCATTGGCCAGCTAATTGTGAATAGGTAGACAGGTGTGTAGAATGATAATTACCCTATGAGTTACAGCTGCGGCTGTGTGGGTTTAATTAACTAATTAGCAATTGTGATTGCTTATCATGTTGTATATAAGAGCATGCTGGGAATGAATAAAGATGGATGCATACACACACACTCTCTCTCTCTCTCTGCTTGGACTTCGTTCCTGCTCTTGCGATGCAACAGGCCAGGATGGTGTTTTCTGGAAGTAAAGTAACAGATGTTTCCCAAACAGTTATTGACCTGAAGCATCGTGATTCGTTTAGAACAACTTATTGTTTGATTCAGCCAGTCAGATCAGTTCAGTTTATCCATAAAAACACATCCAGAGAAAGTTGACAATGGTGATGGAGAGAAGGTGGGTGAGAGGGGCTGAGCTGTTGTCTTAAATACTCTTTATGCATCTGATTAATTAGCACAGATTTAATTTAATATACATCTAGTTTAAAATTGGAAGAACTTTACTACTTACTCTCTACTTTCTCTTCATGTACATTCAAGCATTGCACTATGCAAACTTGGGACAGCTATAATGTTAAAGAACCTGAATCTCTAAATAGGACTCAGGGAGGGCATTCGGATAAAAATCCCAGCACCTTCCCTCTTCTGACATTTGGGGAAGAGGAGTTCTCTGGGCTTCTCCCCAGGGCATCGCCCTGATCCCACCCCCCTATATTTCATATTTACTGCTGATTGATAGATTTAACCCTCCAGTTGGTTTGGTGGCTTTAGCTGGTTTTGTCAAGCTCTGTTATTGTCTCTAATTCCTTCATCAGCACAGGGAAAATACAATGAATCAGCCTGGCTGATTCTCCTCTGTGTGTCTTTAAAAATACCGTGAATTTAAAAGACACTATTATTGTTTATTTTTTGTTTGCACAGGTTCCATTCTGGGAGCTATGTATACAAGTCCTTGTTAAACCTCAGGAACATCTGAGTTCAACTCCTTTAAAATAATGTTTGAACTATAAAGAAAATTAAACAGTGATTTCTTTTGAAATGTCAAGCTATTTTGCCCTTTTTCTAAAAAATTCTCCGTGTCAACTAAGTCCTTGGATTGTTTGAAAACAAAATGTATTTTTGCATGGTAGAAAATTTTATGTTCAATACCCACATGAGTAACTCGTGGGTGCTGGGAATCCTTGCAAGGGGGGACACAAGGAAGCACTCTCCCTCCTCAGTATGCAAAATGGGAAAAGATCAATGGCTGGAGTAGCTTCCACTGCTCTAATACCCTATTAAAGTCAATGATTTAGGTACATAACTATAGGCACTCAAGTATGGAAATTTTGGCCTATGTGACTTGACCAGGGCCACAGTGGGAGCCAGTGTCAACGCTAGGATTAGTCCTTTGTTCTCATCCCTGAGCCCACTACATACTATATTGCCTCTTCTATTTGTCTGCCCCTTTTTGTGGTCAAACGTCATGCTGGATGCTCAGCAGAAGAACTTGTGATGGTCCTAGTGTATCAACGGTAGCCTGAGTGGTGCTGCCCACTCCAGCTGCAAAATGATCTGGGGCCTTCCCAAAAATCAAAGAGCTTCTGGCTGTGATTTGTCAGTCCTCAAAGGCCAGCCAGGTGACTGTAAATAACTTACGATCATTAGGAAAAATTAGTATCAAGATTCCAACTCTAGCAGTCAGACAACATTGGTTCAATTTACAAGAGATTACTTTTTATATTCCTTGGTTCCCCCCAAATTAGGAAGGGCCTGTGACCACAGGTCCTGCAGGGTACAAAGGGCAGGTCTACATCCCTTTTCTCTTTGTGCATAGTCCTGCCTGCTCCCTTTTCAGTTTCAGTTCTGCTACCACAGCACTGATCAGCACATAAGAATAGGAAAGGGCACACACACACTCCCCTCCTGGTGTTAGGAGGGGAACACAGGAATGTTATGTGCTCTTATTCAGCACATAAGAATGTTATGGCACATAGGAATGTTATGGAATAACATAGGAATGCGTTAGGGCACATAGGAAAGTGCACGCTGGTAGCACACGCCCAGGCGGACCAGTGTGCCTCTGGCTCCCAACGGGGCTGCGCACCTGTGTCTGTCTGTCTCCCCCCCAGCTCCACCAACGTGGCCTGATAGTTCACGCTTGCGAAAATTATTAGATATATATTCTGATAATTTGAACAGAAACAAAGTCATCGTAACAGAACATTGAGAGAGGATCAAAGCCTTTCAAAGACTTTCATGCCCTTCCCAACTCCTGACGGCACTCTGGGTACCTGGGCTCAGGGCTTTTGCCTGGCATCTGAAGTGAGAGCTCTGGGCTTCCCTTGCAGTTCATTCTGGGGCTCAGGGGTCCATTTCTCTGAATGCCCCGAAAATGGTAGGAGCCGAGCTGTTCCCAAGTAATAGGTAGGAGCTGAGGTGCTACAACATGAAACCTCTCTGAGGCTCTTATCTGCTCCACAGGGACGTCTGTCTTCTCACTCAATTAGCAGTGGGAAAGGGGAAAACCCCAAGGAGGCTCCTCCTCGCGCTCACAGGCTGTCGGGGGCAGAGAATTCACCCCAAGGCCACGCTTGTGAGTCTGTATCATAACACGCATGCACAACAGCACTGCACAAAGTTTATAAACGTCACCTTAAATCTGATGGTTCCTAACGTTTAAAGGCCCCAAGGGGTGCAACTTGGTGCTGGGGTACCGCTGAGCTCTCTGTCTCCCCAGCCTGGGCTCCCTCTCACACTGCTGCTGGGAGAAGATGCAGCTCGCTCCCGTCCCTGCACTCACACAAACCTTTGCACAGGCAGGGACACACCCAGCTGCAGGGACCAGGAAGCTTCTCCCCAGCTCCCCAGCCTAGGTCCCCAGTGCTGCAGCGACTTGCCCTGGCCAAAAGCCTGACGGGATCACTTTATTACCCAGTCTGCTCCTCCCTCCAAGTGGAGAGGATCATGCACCAGTCTCTGGTCCTGAGCAGGTGCCCCAACCACATCTAGCAAAACGAAGAGTTTTAGGGGGAAATAGAACACACATTGATTAACTATGCAAAGATAGGCTTGAAGGGATTGTAAGCAATGAGCACACAGCTCAATGCAGGTTACCCAAGAACTGAACCAAAAGAACCCTCTGCTTTGGCCTCAGCGGCAGATCTGGGGCGGTGAGAGCTGAAGCTCCAGACTCACTTTCCTGCTCAGCCCCAGCTCTTTCCCCCAGGTCTCTCCCCTTGCCGGCAGGCTCCGGCTCAGCGGCCGACTCCAGCCACCGCAAACAGTCCGAACCCTCCCTGCCCCCCAGAGCTGGGCACAAAGGGGGCTAATGCAGATCTCTCCCCCATACAGACCCGGCTGGGGCAGCAGCAGCCCAGGCACCCACCGGCCTCCCAGCAGCCCCCACACTCCAAATGCCCTGCACCGCACACACCCGCCGGCCTCACAGCTCCTCCCCACCCTCCCATGGTCTCATGGGCTCATAGACTCATAGACTCGAAGGTCAGAAGGGACCATAATGATCATCTAGTCCCACCTCCTTCACAATGCAGGCCACACAAACTCACCCATCCACTTCTATAGCAAACCCCTAACCTATGTCTGACTTACTGAACTCCTCAAATTGTGCTTTGAAGACCTCAAGCTGCAGAGAATCCTCCAGCAAGTGACCAGTGCCCCATGCTGCAGAGGAAGGCGAGAAACCTCCAGGGCCTCTGCCAATCTGCCCTGGAGGAAAATTCCTTCCTGACTCACCAGCCAGCACCCACGAGAGAATTCTCTGCAGTAACTCACATCCCAACCCATCTAACATCCCATCCAGACCACTGGGCATACTTACCTGCTGAGAATCAAAGATCAATTGCCAAATTCATTGCCAAAATTAGGCTAGCCCATCATACCATCCCCTCCATAAACATATTAAGCGTAGTCTTGAAGCCAGATATGTCTTTTGCCCCCAATACTCCCCTTGGAAGGCAAGTCTAAACTCCCTAGTGTCCACTTGATAGCCACTGGTTCTTCTTCTTCTGCACAGCATCGCTCGTGGAGAACAAGGACCTGCAAATCTACAGTCGTACTCTATCTTTGTTTCAAGAATGAAAACAAACTACCGCCTCAGAGGACCGGAACGGATTTCAGCTGATGGACAGCTTTGCTCAGTGTTTGTACATTTTAACAGGAATATATTGAATGATTAAATTCATTTCACGTCCCCGTTCAGCGGAACTCCTGAACATACAGGAGATGGATATGAAAATATAGATCAATTAAAAAAGAGGACATGTAAGAGAGCAGCTGGACTTGAACCAGAAACCTCTCGATCCGCCCTCAAATGCACCACCACTGAGTTCCCTGAGGCAGCTGAGTGTTGGAGCCAGTGATCTTGAAGAGTATGAAGGGGACACTTATTTCAAAGAGCTTCTCTTCCATTCCCAGACATGAGTGGTTTTAAAAATGGAGTTTCATTACAATTTCTATGTGCATGTAAACACCACAGCTTGCACAATCCCCACAACTGCTCAGTCTCACCAGAGCACAATAACTTTGGAGGCCCCACACCCAGCTACCCAGCTCTGCGGCCTTTAACCTCTTCAGCAGTTCTCCAATGCCTTAAAGCCACAGGGCACAGCATGGAATTTGACCCCATTAATCCTAAATCAATTTGGATGAAAAATCTTTGCAAAAATATTTTGTTTTCCAAACCAAAGGCATCTCCCGTTTGTGGCGTCCCCTTAAACTGTCTCTTCGCACACAAAGAGGAGACACTTCAATTTGGAAACGAGATAAGATGCTTCAGTCAGGGTAAGCAGTTCCTCCCCTTCATGATTGAAAGATCATAAAATGCCAGTAAAATTGACTTTCAGCCCTTACACAGCAGACCCCACTGACGGCATCTCCCCGGGGCCGGGTGGAACCAGCTCACCTTATCAAACCTTCCCATACCCGGGGGAACGGGAAAGTGCGAGGCTGCAGCGCCACCTAGCGGCCACAGGACAAATCGCCGGCTGCTGCACCTGTGGGCACTGGGAGTTCGCTTAACATGGAAAGCTGCCTAATGCAAGGTTGGCAAAACGGGGGTCTGCTGCACTACATCATCATCTGCAATGACTCAACCCGATAGGACACCTCCTGTGCTACGCTGCTACTAGTGACCCTCTCAAACAGGTCCCCACAGCTCCCCAGCCTCCCCCCACCAGGAGGCAGCTAGGAGAGGCTTGTTACACTGCTCTACAGCCAAAATGCTTCTGAAATAAATGGAGTCCAACTTTACTAATTCTGGGTCACTGAGAACAAAAATGATGCTTAAAATTCTTGATTGGCTCTAGTTTTCAAGATATGCTATTGAGTCAGTATTTATGACCCTTGACTTGGGAATGGCGGAGGATAAGTGAGTTATAAAGGGACGGGATCTCAATTTAAACCAGTAATGGCTATAATCCATCTTTGACTGGACCTATGAATAAATCTATGAATGGGTTTGGACAGTACTTGCTTTTTAGGCAAAACAATGAAGGATACAATCTGAAGCTGGTATTGCCTCAGACATGATATGAATTGCATCATGTTATTCCTAGAAGTCATGGATGATGCAATCATAATGAAGCTGAACCAATTGCCCTATATCAGCTCTAGAAATCATACAGTGTCTTGCTCTCTTATTTGTCAGTGTTTGATTTTGCAAAGGGACCCATTTCTCTTTAGCCAAAGTGAGCAGAGATGCCTCGTACTTGTGTGAACAGTGCAGATAACTTGTGCTATGTTTGTGGTGAAGTGACTTTTGCATCACAAAAGTGCAGTATAAACACTATGGTTAAGAAAGCCTATCACTTTTCTTTTGGCTGCAAAATTGGAGATCAGGTGTGTGTTGGAAGCAATGAGTGTGGCAATCTCAGTGAACCGACGGAGGGTGACGGTGGTCAGAGAAAGACAACGGAAGGTTAAAGGGCAACGATGGGCATAACGATGATGATTGTGTTGTATTTCATTCCTTAGATCTGGTGCCACGGCCGGCCCTTTAGCCTTGTAGTTTACCAAGAGTAAAACTAAATATCTGTTGAGATACAAGGGAGAGTCTGTGTCCATTCCTGCTAGCAGCACAGGGGTTTGACGTTGCTGCTTTCAATCCTCCGGCTCTGCCGAGACAAGGAACAATTCAGGCGGTCACTGAACTGAAGGAGGGAGATGAATTTCTGACAGGGAGGGACGGCTCCTCTTAAAGGTGTTTGACAGGCAGCCTCCTTCCCAGGTCTGTCCCGACAACACCCAGTTGAAAAGGGACTCTCCTCAGCCCTCGTCAGCCCGGTGAACTCAAACACCCAACGAGTCTGGCCACAGGCAGGACATCAGCTTTAAGGGGAGGGGTGGGTGTGGCAGTGACATCACAAAGGCCTTTTGCAGGAACTCGGCCTATTGGGCAAAGGTGGTGGGGAGGGGGTGACCTCACAGAGAGACCCCGACATCAGCCGGGCAGGACAGAGGTGCAGGGCCAGGCCAGTCTCTGAGAGCCCCCGGCTTTGCTGCCGCAAGTCTCCTTCGCGAGGTCTCTCCTCGAGGGCTGAGAGAGAATTAGGATTCACAGATGTGAGCATGAGGAGGAACCTCTGTGGAGTTTTCTCCTTTCCTACCACTGATTGTGCTGAAAACAAACTTCCCTTTGAGAAGGTAAGAGGCTCAGAGAGGTTTGGAACCTGTTCCGTCTGATCCACCTGGCGCAGGCAGCATTCTAGGCCCAGGAAACACTGGCTTCAGGTGGCAGAATTTGATTTCCTCCCAAGTTTTGATGATTGGAATCCCTGGGGACATTGGGGTGTATCCTTTTTGGTTTATCTTTTCCTCTTTCCTCCCTCCTTTCTCCTCTTCTCTTGCTTCTTTTTTCCCTTTTCCAGCTTCCCTCCCTCTACCTAGGAGGGATGGGTCTGGAGTGCGGGCAGGGGAGGGGTATTGCTCTCATTGCGGGAGGTCCTCACCAAGACGTGGGACTGGGTCTGAGAGTGATCCCCTCTGATGGTGTCCTGGGCCGTCCTTTGGGACATCTGGTGAGACCCCTCAGCCTCCCGCCCCTCAGAGTCTCAGTGCTGATTGGCTGAGCAGGGGGCTATCGACACCAAGGAGACTCAGGTCAGTTTGGTCTCTTTTCAAATCAGGCAAATAAGTCACAACCAATCCAATGTATGGAATTAATCTGGCTGCTTCTCTCCATTCATTCTCTCGTGGCAGGTCATGATTTTCAATAATGTCCTAGGTCTTCTAAAATACTTGCTGAATAATTACTATGAACCACTGTTGGTCTCTAGCTCACTTGAGGGCACTTTATTCTGATCACTCAATGTGTGAAATTCAAGATGTGAGAGAGAGGCTGAAAGTCAGGAGCAGTGTTTCCTCTAATTTGTTATGTCCATGTGTGGAATGAATTTTGTTTTGGGCACAAATATGGAGGTGAGGTGTGACACATCACCTGCATATTGCGCTCCTTACAAAATTCATTCTGCACATGGATGGTGTGTGGCAGGGGTGAGGCTGAAAGGTTTGGAGTGGGTTAGGCTCGGGGTTGGGGCGCAGTGATGTGAGGGCTCCGGCTGGGGGTGCAGGCTCTTGAGTGGGGCTAGCGATGAGGGTCTCAGCATTGGAGCAGAGGGTAGGGGCGCAGGGGGTGAGGGCTCTGGGGTGGGGCTGGGAATGAGGAGATTGGGGAGCAGGTTGCCCCAGGGAGAAAGAACTGCCCCTCCAGCCCTCTCTCCCACAGCAGCACAGGGCCAGATGAGAGGGCACCTGTCTCAAGCAGCAGCGCCGGTGGGGCTGGGTTGGGACTGAGGGAGGCGACAGGATTTATTTTTCCGAAGTCAAAAGGAGGAAGGGATGGAGTTATGCTTCAGTTTTTACCTCATAAACTTATTCCTGTCTAACCTACAGGACACTATGGGAATAAGACACTATGTCATGTGGTGACATCACAAGAGCAGAGGATGTGAGAACTACAGCAACTGAGAGGGTGGGGGATTTAGAGTCGGATTGTTTCAAATGCTGCATTTGTCGGCTGACATTTAACAGCAACGCTTAGCTAACACAATGGAGAAAGGAATTCTCTGCTAAAGATTAAACTTGCCCCTTTGGCCAACTCTGCCCCTTCCCTGACCGGAGTGTGCTCAGAACAGCCCCACCTCCCCCTGCACACACACACACACACACACACACACAAGCCCACAGCTGGGCACCCAGCACAAAGCCAGGGAAGTGGTTGCTTGGTTTGTTTTACTTTTTGCTTTGCAGAAGGTTTTTTCAAAAGCATTTTCTGCTCTTGTTCCCCATGGTGAGGAAGCAGATAGTTGTGGGTAAGGGAACCTGAGAGCGGTGGTGCCGGGGCAGTCGGTGGGGGGGGGAGTTGGGGGAGGCTGAAGAGGGCAACGGGAGGCTGGAGGTGACTGGGGCGATGGGGGAAAGGGAACAGTTTGGAGGAGGCTGAAGGGGGAGATGGGGGAACGGGACATTTGGGGGGGGCTAAAGGGGGCAATTGGGGCAGTTGTGGGAGGCAGAAGAGGGTGATATGGGAAGTTGGGGGAGGCTGAAGGGGGCAATGGGTTGAAGGAGGCCGGGGCAGAGAGGCTGTTGGGGGGCTGCTCGTCCCCACGGGAGGGGAGGAGGAAGAGGAGCTGCCCTTCTTTCTGAAGCTGTTTCCTGTTAGATCTTGCAACTTCACTGTTCCTGAGCAGGGTCCTGTGATGAAAAGGAAACTAGAGAGATTCGTGGTCCTGCTTTCAGCAGGGGGTTAGGCTGGATGACCTCCTGGGGTCTCGTCCAACCCTAATTGTCTATGATTCTGTGTTTTTGTGGAGGACAGGTCCATCAATGGCTGTTGGCCAGGGTGGGCAGGGATGGTGCCCCTAACCTCTGTCTGTCAGAAGCTGGGAATTGGGCGACAGGGGATGGCTCCCTGGATGATTCCTGTCTGTTCATTCCCTCTGGGGCACCTGGCACTGGCCGCTATCGGCTGACAGGACACTGGGCTAGATGGAGCTTTGGTTTGACCCAGTCTGGCCGGTCTTCCCTTCTAATGCTCTTCTCACATGCTCAGTAACAGCTGCAAGCTGCTGCCCTCACGCACCATCAGAATCCGCTCCCTGCAATCAAAGGCCGGAAAATCCCCCTGAAGGGGGGAAATCGGAGGGGCGGGATGGGCAGAGGGACAAAACTGGGACAGGATCAGGGGTTCAGACGGGGGCTGCCCTGCCAGGTAGGTGCAGAAGGGAAAACCTCCAGCTAGAGGGAGGCAGAGGGGATAGAAGTCCCCACAGATGGGGTGAGCCGGCAGCAGCAGTTCCAAACCAGGGTGTGGTGGATGGTAGAAGGACTCGTGTTCCTCGCAGGATGGTCCATCTCAGCCCCCCCTCCCCAGGGCTGTGGTGTTAAAGGCCTCGAGTGGCCCAGTGCCCAGGCTCCACCGCTCTGCTCTAGCTGAAATGGTGACTGAGCTGCCAAGGAGATGTGATTCAGGAAATAGTTTAAACCTCCCTCCCCTCATCATAAAGCAAACTGATACTTTTAGACGTGTTTACGCCGTTTCAAAGAATTCCTGGCCAGTTTCCGTCTCGGTAACATGTCTGCTTGGAGCCTCAGAGTAGCTCAAGATTTGTCTTATCTGCTGCTCTGATTGCCTGAGTTAGTCTCCCTGTCCTGAGCTCCCTGGAGTTCTGCACCTTTTCATTGTTTATTTCTAGCAATGGTATTTGGATGACAGTGTCCAGTAGTTCAGGCACCCAGCTGAGAGGCAGGAATTAGGACACACCGGGGAGCTGATCCCCCTGCCCCACTCGCGCTCATTAGTTAGCCCCAATGAACCCCCTTCAAAGGGAGAGCTGGACAGAGCCCCACCACGGCACACTGCTTCGCGCACTGACCTGAAACATGGGGGACCCTGGTTCAAATCCTTTCTCCCTTGTGGACAGTGGCGGGGGGCGGGGGTGATGCTGGCAGCCCCAGCTCATGCCTGTGGCCTCAGGCCTCCCTGAGGCACAGATCTAGCCCAAAGGCAGACTTGCCTAGGTGGCAGGATAGCCCCGAGTGCCCAAGGGGACTGTCTGTGACTCCCTGCTCAGGCTGTTCGTGTGCCTGGGGAGTTCGCTCTCGGGGGGTGGAAGCTCCCAGTCCCCATGGGGGGTGCCCTGGTGTGTAACAGTCTGCCCTGAGCTTGCTACTCACGTCCCTGAGCTACTCTCTGCAGCTGGACAGAGGGAATTGAACCTGGCTCTCCCACATGGCAGGTGGGTGCTGGGAGCACAGGACCTATCTGTGAGAGAGGGGCAGGGCTAGGACACCTCCCCGTTGTCAGTGTCTCCCTGGGCGGGCTTGGCTGGCTCCCTGCCTGGGGAGCTGGTGGTTGTGAGTTGTGTTGTAAGGTGCCTGTGTCGCCCGTGCATCGTACAGGGAGTTCAGGCCCCTAATTCCGCTTAGTGGATCACTGGGTTGTTCCTGGATTTTCTCGCTGCTGAAACCAGGTCCTGTGACGCTCAGCACTGCCCCCCCTCAGTCCCGTCACGGGGTGTAGCCAGTCCGGTCTCTGCAGAGCCCAGCTGAGCAATGCCTGATTGACATGGGTGTGCACAGGAGAAGAGACAGAGCACAGGCTGGAAAGTGACACATCACAGAAAAGCCCAAACGCTCCTCCTAGGGGCACGATATTCCCTGTGGGTGCTGGGGGGACACGCTGTGATGGGATCCGCTGTGCCCCCGAACCCTCTCCAGCCTGGGCTGTCTCCCACAATGCCCTGCTTGTGACCAGCAGCAACCCCTCCAGGTGCTGTTATCCCTCGGCACAACGGCATGTGGAGCGGCTTGATTGCATGGATGCTCCCGGAGCCACTCGTGAATCCCATAGTGAGGTGCCCGCCAGATCCCCCCAGCTCCCAGCACTGCACCTCAGGAATATGCTGTGTGTGTTAGTAATTGGTTCCCCACTTCCCCACTGGAAGGTGGAGCTACACCAGGAACGTGGGGTCTGTGGTGTCGCGGTTTGGGTGGGTTATTGGAAGAGTGGGGAGGACTAGTCTATGGCAGAAGCCTGCGATTTGCCTTGCCTGCCCGGCTTGCGCTTTTGGCTTCACTTTTGGTTTTTGATTTTTTTCCTCCACTGTCATCAGTTCATCCCTTCCCCACTGAACTGCCCAGTGCCTGGCTTGGAGGTGGAGGCAGGAGGAGAGAGACAAGAGTGAGATTTCAGCATCTCCAGTAGCCCCAACAAACACTGTGGGGTTTTAATTCATAGCTGTTGTCGGTCTGGGGGAGACCCTGGTGCACCAGCGGGGGAGGGTGTCTGACGGGGTTGGTGGTCTGGCCCGGGGCAGACATTGCATCCCCTTTCCCACTGCTAATTGAATGAGAAGACAGACATCCCTGTGGAGTAGATAAGAGCCTCAGAGAGGTTTCATGTTGTTGTTTCATGTTGTCCTAGGTTTCCTTCCTATGGACTGCATCACCAAGTGGAATTCATGGCAAACCATTATGGATTGTGAACGATGTTTCAATGTCCTGGTGAAATCGCTTCCTTTTCCCAACATATCTCCAGCACATCAGTCCCTGGCTGGGTCTCCTGGGCAGTGGAAAACATAAGAACATAAGAAAGGCCGTACCGGGTCAGACCAAAGGTCCATCTAGCCCAGTATCTGTCTACCGACAGTGGCCAATGCCAGGTGCCCCTGAGGGAGTGAACCTAACAGGCAATGATCAAGTGATCTTCCTCTTGCCATCCATCTCCATCCTCTGACAAACAGAGGCTAGGGACACCATTCTTACCCATCCTCGCTAATAGCCATTTATGGACTTAGCCACCATGAATTTATCCAGTTCCCTTTTAAACATTGTTATAGTCCTAGCCTTCACAACCTCCTCAGGTAAGGAGTTCCACAAGCTGACTGTGCGCTGCATGAAGAAGAACTTCCTTTTATTTGTTTTAAACCTGCTGCCTATTAATTTCATTTGGTGACCTCTAGTTCTTGTATTATGGGAATAAGTAAATAACTTTTCCTTATCCACTTTCTCAATGTCACTCATGACTTTATAAACCTCTGTCATATCTCCTTAGTCTCCTCTTTTCCAAGCTGAAGAGTCCTAGCCTCTTTAATCTTTCCTCGTATGGGACCCTCTCCAAACCCCTAATCATATTAGTTGCCCTTTTTTGAACCTTTTCTAGTGCTATAATATCTTTTTTGAGGTGAGGAGACCACATCTGTACACAGTATTCGAGATGTGGGCATACCATGGATTTATATAAGGGCAATACTATATTCTCCGTCTTGTTCTCTATCCCCTTTTTAACGATTCCTAACACCCTGTTTGCTTTTTTGATCGCCTCTGCACACTGCGTGGACATCTTCAGAGAACTATCCACAATGACTCCAAGATCTTTTTCCTGACTCGTTGTAGCTAAATTAGCCCCCATCATATTGTATGTATATTTGGGGTTATTTTTCCCAATGTGCATTACTTTACATTTATCCACATTAAATTTCATTTGCCATTTTGTTGCCCAATCACTTAGTTTTGTGAGAGCTTTTTGAAGTTCTTCACAATCTGCTTAACTATCTTGAGTAGTTTAGTATCATCTGTAAACTTTGCCACCTCACTGTTTACCCCTTTCTCCAGATCATTTATGAATAAATTGAATAGGATTGGTCCTAGGACTGACCCTTGGGGAACACCACTAGTTACCCTCTCCATTCTGAGAATTTACCATTAATTCCTACCCTTTGTTCCCTGTCTTTTAACCAGTTCTCAATCCATGAAAGGACCTTCCCTTTTATCCCATGACAACTTAATTTACGTAAGAGCCTTTGGTGAGGGACCTTGTCAAAGGCTTTCAGGAAATCCAAGTACACTATGTCCACCGGATCCCCCTTGTCCACATGTTTGTAGACCCCTTCAAAGAACTCTAATAGATTAGTAAGACACGATTTCCCTTTACAGAAACCATATTGACTACTGCTCAATAATTTATGTTTTTCTATGTGTCTGACAATTTTATTCTTAACTATTGTTTCAACTAATTTGCCCCGTACCGACGTTAGACTTACCGGTCTGTAATTGCCGGGATCACCTCTAGAGCCCTTTTTAAATATTGGCGTTACATTAGCTAACTTCCAACCCGATTTAAAGGACAGGTTACAAACGTTAGTTAATAGTTCCGCAACTTCACATTTGAGTTCTTTCAGAACTCTTGGGTGAATGCCATCTGGTCCCGGTGACTTGTTAATGTTGAGTTTATCAATTAATTCCAAAACCTCCTCTAGTGACACTTCAATCTTTGACAGTTCCTCAGATTTGTCACCTACAAAAGCCAGCTCAGGTTTGGGAATCTCCCTAACATCCTCAGCCGTGAAGACTGAAGCAAAGAATTCATTTAGTTTCTCCGCAACGATTTTATCGTCTTTAAGCGCTCCTTTTGTATTTTGATCGTCAAGGGGCCCCACTGGTTGTTTAGCATGCTTCCTGCTTCTGATGTACTTAAAAAACATTTTGTTATTACCTTTGGAGTTTTTTGGCTAGCCGTTCTTCAAACTCCTCTTTGGCTTTTCTTATTACACTCTTGCACTTAAGTTGGCAGTGTTTATGCTCCTTGCTATTTGCCTCACTAGGATTTGACTTCCACTTTTTAAAGGAAGTCTTTTTATCTCTCACTGCTTCTTTTACATGGTTGTTAAGCCACGATGGCTCTTTTTTAGTTATTTTACTGTGTTTCTTAATATGGGGTATACATTGAAGTTGGGCCTCTATTATGGTGTCTTTAAAAAGGGCCCATGCAACTTGCAGGGATTTCATTTTAGTCACTCTACCTTTTAATTTTTGTTTAACTTTTGTTAACCTAACCATCTGCTTCCTCACCATGGGGAACAGGGGCAGAAAATGCTTTTTAAAAAGCCTTTTGAAAAGTAAAAAGTAAAACAAGCCAAGCAACCCCCTCCCTTGCTTTGTGCTGGGTGCCCAGCTGTGGGCTTGTGTGTGTGCGGGGGGAGGCTGGCGGGAGAGGTGTTCTGAGCACACTCCGGTCAGGGAAGGGGTGGAGTTGGCCAAAGGGGCAGGTTGAATCTTTAGCAGAGAATTCCTTTCTCCATTGTGTTAGCTAAGCGTTGCTATAAAATGTCAGCATTTGAAACAATCTGATTCTAACCTCCCTGCCATCTCTGTTGCTGTAGTTCTCACATCCTCTGCTCTTGTGATGTCACCACAAAACATGGTATCTTATTCCCAAAGTGTCCTGTGGGTTAGACAGGACTTAAATTTATAAGGTAAAAACTGAGCATAACTCCTTCCCTTCCCCCTTTTGACTTAGGAAAAATAAATCCTGTTCCCTCCCGCTGCCCCAACCCGACCCAGCCCAGCCCCACCAGCGCTGCTGTGGCCAGGAGACAGGTGCCCTCTCACCTGACCCTGATCTGCTGTGGTGAGAGAGAGCTGCGGGGGAGTTCTCTCTCCCTGGGGCAACCTGCACCCCAAGCCCCTTATTCCCAGCCCCAACCCAGAGCCCGCATCCCTAGCCGGAGCCCTCACACCCCTGCACCCCAACCCTTTGCTCCAGCCCTGAGCCTCTCATCCCCAAGCCCACCTCAGAGACTGCACCCCCAGCCGGAGCCCTGGCACCCCAACCTCTGCCCTTCCTGAGCCCCCCTCCACACTCCTAACCCTTCAGCCTCACCCCGTCACACACCATCCATGTGCAGAATGAAGTTTGGAATGATCACCAATAGACAGGTGAGGTGTCACACCTCACCTCCGTATTGGTGCACACAACAAAATTCATTCCGCACACGGACATAACAAATTAGAGGAAACAATGCTCCTGACTTTCAACCTCTCTCTCATATCTTGAATTTCATACGTTGACTGATCAGAATAAAGTGCTCTCAAGTGAGCTACAGACCAACAGTGGTTCATAGTAATTATTCAGCAAGTATTTTAGAAGACCTAGAACATTAGAGGAAATCATCACCTGCTAAGAGACAATTAATGGAGAGAAGCAGCAAGATTAATCCCGTACATTGGATTGGTTGTGACTTCTTTGCCTGATTTGTAAAAAGACCAAAAGGACCTGGGTCTCCTCGCTCACGATAGCCCCCTGCTCAGCCAATCACCACTGAGACTCTGAGGGCCGGGAGGCCGAGAGGTCTCACCAGATGTCCCAAAGGACAGCCCAGGTCACCATCAGATGGGATCACTCTCAGATCCAGCCCCACCTCTTGGTGAGGACCTCTGCAATGAGAGCAATACCCCTCCCCTGCCCGCACTCCAGACCCATCCCTCCTAGGTAGAGGGAGGGAAGCTGGGAAAAGGGAAAAAAGAAGCAAGAGGCGAAAGGAGGGAGGAAAGAGGAAAAGGGAAACCAAAAAGGACAAACCCCAGTGTCCCCAGGGATTCCAACCATCAAACCCTAGGTAGGAAATCAAATTCTGCCACCTGAAGCCAGCGCTGTCTGTGCCTAGAATGCTGCCTGCGCCAGGTGGATCAGACTGAACAGGTTCCAAACCTCTCTGAGCCTCTTACCTTCTCAAAGGGAAGTTTGTTTTCGGCACAATCAGTGGTAGGAAAGGAGAAAACTCCACAGAGGTTCCTCCTCATGCTCACAACTCTGAATCCTAATTCTCTCTCAGCCCTCGAGGAGAGACCTCGCGAAGGAGACTTGCGGCAGCAAAGCCGGGAGGTCTCAGAGACTGGCCTGGCCCTGCACCTCTGTCCTGCCCGGCTGATGTCGGGGTCTCTCTGTGAGGTCACCCCCTCCCCACCACCTTTGCCCAATAGGCCGAGTTCCTGCAAAAGGCCTTTGTGATGTCACTGCCACACCCACCCCTCCCCTCAAGGCTGATGTCCTGCCCCTGCCCAGACTCGTTGGGCATTTGATTTGTTTCCCCTGGATCTGGGGTTGCCAACTTTCTGACCCAACAAAACTGAACACCCTCATCCTGCCCCTTCACCGAGGTCCCGGCCCGCTCAATCCATCTCCCTCTGTCGCTCGCTCTCCCCCACGCTCACTCACTCGCTCGTTTTCACCGGGCTGAGGAGGGCTGGGGAGGGTCCCTTTTCAACTGGGTGTTGTCGGGACAGACCTGGGAAGGAGGCTGCCTGCCAAACACCTTTAAGAGGAGCCGTCCCTCCTGTCAGAAAATCATCTCCCTCCTTCATTTCAGTGACCGCCTGAATTGTTCCTTGTCTCGGCAGAGCCGGAGGATTGAAAGCAGCAACGTCAAACCCCTGTGCTGCTAGCAGGAATGGACACAGACTCTCCCTTGTATCTCAACAGATATTTAGTTTTACTCTTGGTAAACTACAAGGCTAAAGGGACGGGCGGTGGCACCAGATCTAAGGAATGAAATACAACACAATCATCATCGTTATGCCCATCGTTGCCCTTTAACCTTCCGTTGTCTCTCTCTGACCACCGTCACCCTCCGTCGGTTCACTGAGATTGCCACACTCATTGCTTCCAACACACACCTGATCTCCAATTTTGCAGCCAAAAGAAAAGTGATAGGCTTTCTTAACCATAGTGTTTATACTGCACTTTTGTGATGCAAAAGTCACTTCACCACAGACAATCAGGGTAGAGACTGAGGATGGGAGGCTGAGGGGTCTCACCAGAGAGCTCAAAGGATGGCCCAGGTCACTGGTGGGGATCACTGCCCCAGCACTACTGCAGCTCCACAGTTTTGGGCGAGCGATTTCACCAGGACATTGCAACATCGTTCACAATCCACATGAGTGGAGACTGTTCATTGATTCATCGAAGACGAAGTCTTAAAGATGTTTTACTGCATAATGGCAATGGTTTGCCATGAATTCCACTTGGTGATGCAGTCCATAGGAAGGAAACCTAGGACAACATGAAACAACAACATGAAACCTCTCTGAGGCTCTTATCTGCTCCACAGGGACGTCTGTCTTCTCATTCAATTAGCAGTGGGAAAGGGGATGCAATGTCTGCCCCGGGCCAGACCACCAACCCCATCAGACACCCTCCCCCGCTGGTGCACCAGGGTCTCCCCCAGACCGACAACAGCTATGAATTAAAACCCAACAGTGTTTGTTGGGGCTACTGGAGATGCTGAAATCTCACTCTTGTCTCTCTCCTCCTGCCTCCACCTCCGAGCCAGGCACTGGGCAGTTCAGTGGGAAGGGATGAACTGATGACAGTGGAGGAAAAAAATCAAAAACCAAAAGTGAAGCCAAAAGCGCAAGCCGGGCAGGCAAGGCAAATCGCAGGCTTCTGCCATAGACTAGTCCTCCCCGCTCTTCCAATAACCCACCCAAACCACGACACCACAGACCCCACGTTCCTGGTGTAGCTCCACCTTCCAGTGGGGAAGTGGGGAACCAATTACTAACACACACAGCATATTCCTGAGGCGCAGTGCTGGGAGCTGGGGGGATCTGGCTGGCGCCTCACTGTGGGATTCACAAGTGGCTCCGGGAGCATCCATGCAATCAAGCCGCTCCACATGCCATTGTGCCGAGGGATAACAGTGCCTGGAGGGGTTGCTGCTGGTCGCATGCAGGGCATTGTGGGAGACAGCCCAGGCTGGAGAGGGTTCAGGGGGCACAGAAGATCCCATCACAGCGTGTCCCCCCAGCTCCCACAGGGAATATCGTGCCCCTAGGAGGAGCGTTTGGGCTTTGCTGAGATGTGTCACTTTCCAGCCTGTGCTCTGTCTCTTCTCCTGTGCACACCCATGTCAATCAGGCATTGCTCAGCTGGGCTCTGCAGAGACCGGACTGGCTACACCCCATGACGGGACTGAGGGGGGGCAGTGCTGAGCGTCACAGGACCTGTTTTTTGGCAGCTAGAAAATCCCAGGAACACCATCCTTGCCCACCCTGGCCAATAGCCATTGATGGACCTGTCCTCCATAGAAACACAGAATCCTAGAAAATGAGGGTTGGAAGAGACCTCAGGAGATCATCTAGCCTACCCCCCCGCTGAAAGCAGGACCACGAATCTCTCTAGTTCCCTTTTGATCACAGGACCCTGCTCAGGAACAGTGAAGTTGCAAGTTCTAACAGGAAACAGCTTGTGAAAGACGGGCAGCTCCTCTTCCTCCTCCCCTCCTGTGGGGACGAGCAGCCCCCCAACTGCCTCCCTGCCCCGGCCTCCTTCAACCCATTGCCCCCTTCAACCTCCCCCAACTCCCCCCATCACCCCCTTCTTCCTCCCACAACTGCCCCGGTCCCCTTCCCCTCATTGGCCCCCTCAACTTTCCCCTGCCCCCCAGGCTCCTCCCCAGATGCCCTTTCAGTCTCCCCCCTACATCCAACTGCCTCCTTCAGACCCCCCAAACCCCGCACCCAGCTGCCGGACCTGACCCCCGTTAGCCTCCCGTCACCCCGACAGCCCCATCCCCCCACCCACTCCTCCTCTGCCTCGCCCCAAGTTCCCGACTCCACCACTCGCAGATCCCCTTCCCCACAACCATCCGCTTCCTCACCATGGGGAACAGGGGCAGAAAATGCTTTTTAAAAATCCTTTTGCAAAGTAAAAAGTAAAACAAGCCAAGCAACCCCCTCCCTTGCTTTGTGCTGGGTGCCCAGCTGTGGGCTTGTGGCGGGTGTGTGGTGGGGGGGCGTGTTCTGAGCACACTCCAGTCAGGGAAGGGGTGGAGTTGGCCAAAGGGGCAGGTTGAATCTTTAGCAGAGAATTCCTTTCTCCATTGTGTTAGCTAAGCGTTGCTGTTAAATGTCAGTCGACGGATGCAGCATTTGAAACAATCTGATTCTAACACCCCTGCCATCTCTGTTGCTGCAGTTCTCACACCCTCTGCTCTTGTGATGTCACCACATGACATGGTGTCTTCTTCCCAGAGCGTCTTGCAGATTAGACAGGACTTAAGTTTATGAGGTAAACACTGAAGCATAACTCCTTCCCTTCCCCCTTTTGACTAAGGAAAAATAAATCCTGTTCCCTCCCCTTGCCCCAACCCGAGGGATAGTTCAGTGGTTTGAGCATTGGCCTGCTAAACCCAGGGCTGTGAGTTCAATACTTGAGGAGGTCACTTAGGGGTCTGGGGCAAAAATGGGTCCAGCTAGTGAAGGCAGGGGGCTGGACTCGATGACCTTTCGAGGTCCCTTCCAGTTCTAGGAGATTGGTATATCTCCAATTATTACCTTACCTAGCCCAGCCCCACCGGAGCTGCTGTGGCCAGGAGACAGGTGCCCTCTCACCTGGCCCTGAGCTGCTGTGGGGAGAGAGGGCTGGAGGGGGCAGTTCTTTCTCCCTGGGGCAACCTGCTCCCCAATCTCCTCATTCCCAGCCCCACCCCAGAGCCCTCACATCACTGCGCCCCAACCCCCGCCCCCCAAGCCTCTCCCACACTCCAAACCTTTCAGCCTCACCCCTGCCACACACCATCCATGTGCAGAATGAATTTTGTAAGGAGTGCAATATGCAGGTGATGTGTCACACCTCACCTCCATATTTGTGCCCAAAACAAAATTCATTCCACACATGGACATAACAAATTAGAGGAAAGACTGCTCCTGACTTTCAGCCTCTCTCTCACATCTTGAATTTCACACATTGAGTGATCAGAATAAAGTGCCCTCAAGTGAGCTAGAGACCAACAGTGGTTCATAGTAATTATTCAGCAAGTATTTTAGAAGACCTAGGACATTATTGAAAATCATGACCTCCCAAGAGACAATTAATGGAGAGAAGCAGCAAGATTAATCCCGTACATTGGATTCGTTGTGACTTATTTGCCTGATTTGAAAAGAGACCAAACTGACCTGAGTCTCCTTGGTGTCGATAGCCCCCTGCTCAGCCAATCAGCACTGAGACTCTGAGGGGCGGGAGGCTGAGGGGTCTCACCAGATGTCCCAAAGGACGGCCCAGGTCACCATCAGAGGGGATCACTCTCAGACCCAGACCCACCTCTTGGTGAGGACCTCCCGCAATGAGAGCAATACCCCTCCCCTGCCCGCAGTCCAGACCCGTCCCTCCTAGGTAGAGGGAGGGAAGCTAGAAAAGGGAAAAAAGAAGCAAGAGAAGAGGAGAAAGGAGGGAGGAAAGAGGAAAAGATAAACCAAAAAGGATACACCCCAATGTCCCCAGGGATTCCAATCATCAAAACCTAGGGAGGAAATCAAATTCTGCCACCTGAAGCCAGCGCTGTCTGGGCCTAGAATGCTGCCTGCGCCAGGTGGATCAGACGGAACAGGTTCCAAACCTCTCTGAGCCTCTTACCTTCTCAAAGGGAAGTTTGTTTTCGGCACAATCAGTGGGAGGAAAGGAGAAAACTCTACAGAGGTTCCTCCTCATGCTCACAACTCTGAATCCTAATTCTCTCTCAGCCCTCGAGGAGAGACCTCGCGAAGGTGACTTGCGGCAGCAGAGCCGGGGGCTCTCAGAGACAGACCTGGCCCTGCACCTCTGTCCTACCCGGCTGATGTCGGGGTCTCTCTCTGAGGTCACCCCCTCCCCACCACCTTTGCCCAATAGGCCGAGTTCCTGCAAAAGGCCTTTGTGATGTCACTGCCACACCCACCCCTCCCCTCAAAGCTGATGTCCTGCCCCTGCCCAGACTCGTTGGGTCTTTGAGTTGTTTCCCCTGGATCTGGGGTTGCCAACTTTCTGACCCAACAAAACTGAACACCCTCATCCTGCCCCTTCGCAGAGATCCCAGCCCGCTCAATCCATCTCCCTCAGTCGCTCGCTCTCCCCCACGCTCACTCACTCGCTCCTTTTCATCGGGCTGAGGAGTGCTGGGGAGGGTCCCTTTTCAACTGGGTGTTGTTGGGACAGACCTGGGAAGGAGGCTGCCTGCCAAACACCTTTGAGAGGTGCCGTCCCTCCCTGTCAGAAAATCATCTCCCTCCTTCACTTCAGTGACGGCCTCAATTGTTCCTTATCCCGGCAGTGAGGGGTATGGGGTTGTTAAGGTAGACAATTGGGGAGGGGTTTCTTTTTTGGTGAACAGTAAGGGGGTTTCAATAGTGGGGTACAACACAGTAGGATACAATACAGTGGGTAATCAGTTAACACTGAGGTATAAATGTAACAGGTAGCTAGCGATTTCTATGTAAAAAGGTGTGTCACAGCAGCATATAACCAACTAACAGTTATGGGTAAAATGTGTTAAATAACAAACAATTTTAGGTAAAATGTGTCACAGTGGTGTAAATGTAGAATGTGAGGGGTATCAGAGAGGAAGAAAGTAACCAATGGGTTTTTATGCTAGAGATTTAAACTTAGTGAGACAGAACAAACAGGCTGCAAGCTTAAGCAGCAGAGAGTGTAACAAGGTAAAAGACACAGAGAAGCTGGGCGGGGGGGATGTTTGCAGTGGGAAGACAGACAATTACAATTATACAGAACACAGCAAAATCTGATCTATGAGCTAACTTAACCAAGACTACACAAATTAAAACACAATGCAACAATTCTCTAAGCCTAACTTACAAAGTATAATGCTAAACTTAACTTAATGGGTGCACCTTATGCTAAGGATAGTTCCAGAGGGCTGAGTGGTGTGTGTCCAGGACACAGCTCCAAAGAGGGGGGGCGGTGACTGCAGCAGTGGATACAGCTGAAAACAGTCCAAGGCAAAGCCCACAGGAGCAGAACTTAGCAGCAGCACAAACTTATTTTCAGTGGCAGAGTGCCACGGGGTTTAAGAGAGAGGTTTTAAAACACAGACCAAGGTTTAGCTTGAGTCTGTGTGCTGGGGAGACAGAGCCAGCAGCCAGGATGCGGGGGGGTTGTTTGTAAGAGAGGTTTTAGGACACAGACCAAGGTTTAGCTTGAGTCTGTGTGCTGGGGAGACAGAGACAGCAGCTAAAATAATAAAATAAAAGTATAGAAAGTCTCACAGAGGGATTCTTACCATCCCCCAAGGCAGCAGCAGAGGCAGAAACAGCAAGCACATCAGAAGGCTCGGTACAGTCTTGATAATCAGGAGATCTCTCAGGTAGCAATTTGTTCTTCGTGGGGGGGGGGTTAAAAACGGGGATACGCTCAAAAATAAAACGAGAGCGGAGAAAGGACCCCCAGAACCCCTGGTTGATCAGACCAGGCAGCAATGCAAGAACCTTTCTGAAGTCTGTTCAAAAAATGTCTGTTTTTAAAGGCAAACCCTAGCAGCTTCCCGCCAGTAACTCTGATTGGCTCCCCCTCTTACAGGGAGGAGGGAGGCAGAGAAAAAACTGCAGGCAGCCACAGACGCATGTTTGGACTAGCCCTGAGCCCAGAGGTATGACTCATGCCCAGGATCCTAAAAACACAATAGGTCTTGCAGCTCTGGACAGAGGCCACCCTACAGCAAGCCCAGGTTTTAACAAGGTGATTACAGGACTAACCCTTTGAACAGGGCAGTGGTCCCACTTAGCATAGTGGCCATCCCTTTGAGAAGGGCAATGGCTCTGGTTAGACAACTTAAGGGGCCCTCCCTTTGAGAAGGGCAGAGGCCCTGGTAAACAACTTAACAGCCAGGGAGGGGCGGCCATAGAGGAGAACAAGAACAAAATGGAGTAAGGGGACAGCTTTAAGAAACAAAATGGAGCTGTAACAGACAGGATATATTACAGGGGTAACAGTGTAATGGAGGACATGGCAGGGGCAGTGGCAACAAGGTGCCTTTGGTACTTGTCATTTAAAATCCAATTAGGGAGGGCAATACATGCTGAAGGATTTATCCAAAACACAGGGCACAGCCTGTAAAATAAACCCCAACATCCAATCAATACCACATTCCCAAGCACGGGTCCCACAAATTTCTTCCTGCCAGTGTATAATTCTTTGTTTCTTCACCAGGCTGAGTTCTTAATGTCCTTTCTAGTCAGGAATTCCTGGACTTTGGCAATTTCGGTGGAGCAAGTGTCCCTTCTTTTTCCCCGAAACAATCGTGGTAGGGCATCCTACAGGGGAGAGGTTACCAGCACATCACCCTGTCATGGTTTTGCTTCTTCTAGAAAAATCCAAAGGCACAGTAGGTCTGTCAGTGGACAAGGGAGAGGTTACTAGCACTTCACCTTGTCCTTTTCCCCTGCTGTCCAGAAGGCACAGCAAAGCTAGAAGGAGAAATAGGCCAATCATCAGTAGGAGAATCCTCCCAAGGTGGAGGGGTCTTTTTGCAGTGAGAATCATGGGTCCAGGCAGGTAGTCCTTGGCACTTCATGGAAGTGTTGGTGGTTAACAGGACTCAGAAAGGGCCTTTCCAGTGTGGAGCCAGAGCAGTCTTTCGCTGATGGACCTTTACATAGATCCAGGCTCCTGGTTCCAAGGAGTGGCAGGGCTGCTAGGGTCTTTGGGCAGCGCTTCTTTACTTGTGAGAAAAGAAACCTAACTCATTTCATTGATGCCTGGCAGTGTTTTGCAGATCTCATAGCTGCTTGGGCACATTCAAGCCCCCCCTTTTCTTGGTTTTCAGCTAAGTCTTAGCTGCGAGCAGTGTCCTTGAATGGGGCCAATGTCTTATCTTTAGACTGAGCATACTAGCTATTTTTTTCCCCCAGTTAATTCGTTCTGTTTTTTTTCCTTCTCCCCTTCTTGGCTTCTTTTAACCTACAAAGGAAACTTCCACTCTTCACTCATACACCTTTTCCCAACAATGAACACATAAACATTGCCACTATACAGTACATTAGTCTTATTATTCAATGTATGCCACATATACCCTTCCAGTAAAATAACTTTATTACAGAGCTTTGGAGCAACAAGCCAGGACAAGCACACCCACTTTGAGGAGTCCACTCAGTACAACCTCTTGTGTCCAATGGCTTCCCACCCTCCCCAGCCCTCTGGCTAGAAATCTGAGGTAGCCAGAAGGATCCCATGTGCAATATGGGGAGTGGGTTAACTTTTCATGTCCTTGCTTCCAACGACTGTTGGTATGCAAATTTTAACAAGAATTTTTCCAGTTAAAAGATCTGGCCAATGAAGTTTCTTTTTCTTACTTAAGTAAATGTATTAGACTTTAGTATATCACGTTCTCCTGATTTATCCAAACACTTTGTATTCCAAGTTGAATAAAACAAGTATCTGCTTTTTTTATTTAACCCTCCTGTTTGATTTTAAACTAGACTATTTGATGAAAATATTAAACACAGCAATTCTGGCCACGAGACAAACCCCACAAGACAGGACATAGAACACAGAACATAATTCCTATTGTGCCAGTAAATGCATGGTACGTTGAATGCTGTTCAGCTGGCAGCAGTTTTCTCTGATTATCTGAAAGACAAAAAAAACAGAGGTCTACCCTTCTGGGCAGTCAGTCATTGCTTAAAAGATACAAATACCCTTGTTGATTTCAGGCAAAAGAGGAATTACCCTGTATTTTCTTGTATATGTTTCATAGGCAGCCCAGGTTTCAGTGGCTTCTACCTTATCAGTTAGCTAATTTGCATTAATGGAGATGCTTTCTGGCTTGCTTCTGGATCCAAAGCTATTCACAGCTTAAAGATTCTTACCTTAAAAGGGACATAATTAACTTTACCAGAATTTTGATTGCTTTTTACTTTTAACTCCTGCTTTCAAACACTGAAAGAAAATATCACTACTTATAGTGGCCCCTTAGAGCCTAATAGGGTTTTAATTACATAGCACTATATACATTTCTTTAGCTAATTCGACTACATTGTTCATAGCCAAATAATTGCAATCAAATAATTTCTTGCCTGGATTTATTTACAAACATTTCAAAGACACCAAGAACTTTCCTCTTTAGCATTTTTACAAAGTTCAACTGCTGTTCCCTCTAGCAACTACAGAGTTAACTTCTCACTTCTTCCTTAAGTCACTTGCTTGTCTCCCAACAGCCAATTTTATCAACTCACATCACCATTTCAAGAATCATTTTCAAGTATTTCTCTTCCATTTTGGTGGCAAAGCCCACCAAACATCTCATTGAGATGGACGTGTTCCCAGGGAATGTCTCAATTACAAAGAATCAACATTTCCCAGCTGAAATAAATGTTCTGCTGGAAAACTTTCTTCTTTTTTTTCTTTCGAAAGGACTTTTGGCTTCAAATTTTATTTTATTTTTAGACTGTGGCTTTTATGTTTTGTGGCACACAAGCAGACAAGTTAGAGAAAATATAAAATACTGTTGCTGAAAGTTTGCAATATCTTGTCAATTTGTTTATTAAGACCAGAACAACAGTACATAGGAACCCCAAAATCAGAGGGAGAGAACATAGGCTACTGTCTATAACAGAGAGGCACAACTCACTGGGTACCTGCTGACTGACTGCTGCTAAGTCCCAATTTTGTTCTGCCTTACTGAGCTGCCTAGCATGCAAGCACGCAGGGGCGGCTCTAGAAATCGGGCTGCCCCAAGCAGCGCGGAGCGCTGCGCCGCCCTTCCCCGGTCCCGCGGCGGGTCCCCTCTTCCCGCGGCTCTGGTTGAGCTCCTGCCGGCATGCCTGCGGCAGGTCCACCGGAGCCCGGGACGAGCGGACCTGCCGCAGTCAGGCCTGCGGGAGCTCAACCGGAGCCGCGGGAAGACGGGACCCGCCGCAGTCATGCCTGCGGCAGGTCCGCTCGTCCCGGGCTCCAGTGGACCTGCCGCAGGCATGCCGGCGGGAGCTCAACCGGAGCCAAATGCCCCCCCTCCCCGGGAAACGGCCGCCCCAAGCGCCTGCTTGGCGCGCTGGTGTCTAGAGCCGCCCCTGCAAGCACGTACAGAAACCCTTCCCAACATGTAAAGTCACAGTATTCAATTTTAACACAACTGCAAATACACCAGAGCATCAATGGAATAAAATTGTCAGACACATAGAAAAACATAAACTCTTGAGCAATAGTCAACATGGTTTCTGTAAAGGGAAATCGTGTCTTACTAATCTATTAGAGTTCTTTGAAGGGGTCAACAAATGTGGACAGTGGGGATCAGGTGGACATAGTGTACTTAGATTTCCAGAAAGCCTTTGACAAGGTCCCTCACCAAAGGCTCTTATGTAAATTAAGCTGTCATGGGATAAAAGGAAAGGTCCTTTCATGGATTGAGAGCTAGGTAATAATTGGACATATACCAATCTCCTAGAACTGGAAGAGACCTTGAAAGGTCATCAAGTCCAGCCCCCTGCCTTCACTAGCAGGACCAATTTTTGCCCTAGATTCCTAAGTGGCCTCCTCAAGGATTGAACTCACAACCCTCAGTTTAGCAGGCCAATGCTCAAACCACTGAGCTATCCCTCCCCTCCTCTTCCTTGGTTAAAGGACAGGGAACAAAGGTAGGAATTAATGGTAAATTCTCAGAATGGAGAGGGGTAACTAGTGGTGTTCCCCAACGGTCAGTGCTAGGACCAATCCTATTCAATTTATTCATAAATGATCTGGAGAAAGGGGTAAACAGTGAGGTGGCAAAGTTTGCAGATGATACTAAACTACTCAAGATAGTTAAGACCAAAGCAGATTGTGAAGAACTTCAAAAAGATCTCACAAAACTAAGTGATTGGGCAACAAAATGGCAAATGAAATTTAATGTGGATAAATGTAAAGTAATGCACATTGGAAAAAATAACCCCAACTATACATACAACATGATGGGGGCTAATTTAGCTACAACGAGTCAGGAAAAAGATCTTGGAGTTATCATGGATAGTTCTCTGAAGATGTCCACGCAGTGTGCAGAGGCGGTCAAAAAAGCAAACAGGATGTTAGGAATCATTAAAAAGGGGATAGAGAATAAGACTGAGAATATATTATTGCCCTCATATAAATCCATGGTACGCCCACATCTCGAATACTTTGTACAGATGTGGTCTCCTCACCTCAAAAAAGATATTCTAGCACTAGAAAAGGTTCAGAAAAGAGCAACTAAAATGATTAGGGGTTTAGAGAGGGTCCCATATGAGGAAAGATTAAAGAGGCTAGGACTCTTCAGTTTGGAAAAGAGAAGACTAAGGGGGGACATGATAGAGGTATATAAAATCATGAGTGATGTTGAGAAAGTGGATAAGGAAAAGTTATTTACTTATTCCCATAATACAAGAACTAGGGGTCACCAAATGAAATTAATAGGCAGCAGGTTTAAAACAAATAAAAGGAAGTTCTTCTTCACGCAGCGTACAGTCAACTTGTGGAACTCCTTACCTGAGGAGGTTGTGAAGGCTAGGAGTATAACAATGTTTAAAAGGGGACTGGATAAATTCATGGTGGCTAAGTCCATAAATGGCTATTAGCCAGGATGGGTAAGAATGGTGTCCCTAGCCTCTGTTCGTCAGAGGATGGAGATGGATGGCAGGAGAGAGATCACTTGATCATTGCCTGTTAGGTTCACTCCCTCAGGGGCACCTGGCATTGGCCACTGTCGGTAGACAGATACTGGGCTAGATGGACCTTTGGTCTGATCCGGTACGGCCTTTCTTATGTTTTTAACATTTTCTGTTGTACAAGGTCTCTCCTTTTTTGGAACCCTTGTTTCTAAAAAAGCCATGCGAGACTTGAATCAAATTTCAGTGACTAATTATCATGTGTGTGGCATCATCATTAATGCGTGTTCTATGTAGTTAGGTTATTGTCTTCTTTAGGAAATTTGGGGAAACAGGAACCCTGGGAAACCCTGTTCCCCACCTCCCCTCATACACACTGCACATTTGCTGCTACCTGGTGCTGGCTGAGCAGTAGCATTGTGACATCAGAGAGGATCCACCACTCAGCACCCCCTCCCTCCCGTTCATTTGCAGCCCAGCTCAGCCCCGGTCCCTTTCGCCAGCTGGGGCCGGGCAGCTCCCCTGCGCTGCGATCCAGCACCGGGCACCGCGGAGCACCGGGCAGGCTGTGCAGGGTGGGGAGGGATACTCGCATTGCTGACACCTGCCTGCCTCAGGGCTTTCTCCCTGCCCGCCGCGAGGATCGCCAGGGAGGGGAGCAGCGTGCCGCTGAGAGCCGTGTCCAATTGGCCGGGTGGCTGCCTGCAGACAGCACGGGGGAGAGAACCAGACAGCCCTGTAACGCCGCCGCTGCTCGGGACCCGGATCCACGCTGCTGTGCCACCGAGACCCATCAAGTGCCACGGAGCGGGGACACCCCACCCCAGGGAAGTGTCAGGGGCTGCTCGGGCTGGGAGCCCGGCGGAGAGTCCAGCTGGGGAGAGGCTCAAAGGGGGGGGGGTAAAAACGTCGCACCAAAAATATGAAAAAGTTGCAAGACAAAAACCCTTTAAGTACCGCTCGGACGGGCCCCTCCGGAGCAGGGGGGGGGGCAGGGACGGATGCAGACAGGGGAGCAGCAGCAGCAGGACAGGGCTGGGGGATGCAGGGACGGGACGGAGGGGATCGAAGGGGCAGGGACGGATGGAGACGGGATGGGACGGAGGAGAGGGCTGGGGGATGTCAGGGACGAAGGGGGCAGGGACGGATGCAGACAGGGACCGTTGGGAACAGAGGACAGGGCTGGGGATGCAGGGACGTTCTCGGACCGAGGGGACGAAGGGGGCAGGGACGGATGGGCCGTGCCGCAAACAAAGCAGGTGGCGGGGCGGGGCTGGGGGGATGCAGGGATGGGACGGAGGGGACGAAGGGGGCAGGGACGGATGGACAGAGGGGACGGGACGGAGGACAAGGATGGAGAGACGCAGGGAAGGGAGTGAAGGATGGACGGAGGGGGAGGGTGACCAGATCGCAAGCGTGAACTATCAGGCCACGTTGGTGGAGCTGGGGGGGAGACAGACAGACACAGGTGCGCAGCCCCGTTGGGAGGCAGAGGCACACTGGCCCGCCTGGCCGTGTGCTACCAGCGTGCCCTTTCCTATGTGCCCTAAGGCATTCCTATGTTATTCCATAACATTCCTATGTGCCATAACATTCTTATGTGCTGAATAAGAGCACATAACATTCCTGTGTTCCCCTCCCAACACCAGGAGGGGGTGTGTGTGTGTGCCCTTTCCTATTCTTATGTGGTAATCAGTACTGTGGTAGAAGAACTGAAACTGAAAAGGGAGCAGGCAGGACTATGCACAAAGAGAAAAGGGATGTAGACCTGCCCTTTGTACCCTGCAGGACCTGTGGTCACAGGCCCTTCCTGATTTGGGGGGAACCAAGGAATATAAAAAGTAATCTCTTGTAAATTGAACCAATGTTGTCTGACTGCTAGAGTTGGAATCTTGATACTAATTTTTCCTAATGATTGTAAGTTATTTACAGTCACCTGGCTGGCCTTTGAGGACTGACAAATCACAGCCAGAAGCTCTTTGATTTTTGGGAAGGCCCCAGATCATTTTGCAGCTGGAGTGGGCAGCACCACTCAGGCTACCGTTGATACACTAGGACCATCACAAGTTCTTCTGCTGAGCATCCAGCATGACGTTTGACCACAAAAAGGGGCAGACAAATAGAAGAGGCAATATAGTATGTAGTGGGTTCAGTGATGAGAACAAAGGACTAATCCTAGCGTTGACACTGGCTCCCACTGTGGCCCTGGTCAAATCACATAGGCCAAAATTTCCATACTTGAGTGCCTATACTTATGTACCTAAATCATTGACTTTAATAGGGTATTAGAGCAGTGGAAGCTACTCCAGCCATTGATCTTTTCCCATTTTGCATACTGAGGAGGGAGAGTGCTTCCTTGTGTCCCCCCTTGCAAGGATTCCCAGCACCCACGAGTTACTCATGTGGGTATTGAACATAAAATTTTCTACCATGCAAAAATACATTTTGTTTTCAAACAATCCAAGGACTTAGTTGACACGGAGAATTTTTTTAGAAAAAGGGCAAAATAGCTTGACATTTCAAAAGAAATCACTGTTTAATTTTCTTTATAGTTCAAACATTATTTTAAAGGAGTTGAACTCAGATGTTCCTGAGGTTTAACAATGACTTGTATACATAGCTCCCAGAATGGAACCTGTGCAAACAAAAAATAAACAATAATAGTGTCTTTTAAATTCACTGTATTTTTAAAGACACACAGAGGAGAATCAGCCAGGCTGATTCATTGTATTTTCCCTGTGCTGATGAAGGAATTAGAGACAATAACAGAGCTTGACAAAACCATCTAAAGCCACCAAACCAACTGGAGGGTTAAATCTATCAATCAGCAGTAAATATGAAATATAGGGGGGTGGGATCAGGGCGATGCCCTGGGGAGAAGCCCAGAGAACTCCTCTTCCCCAAATGTCAGAAGAGGGAAGGTGCTGGGATTTTTATCCGAATGCCCTCCTGAGTCCTGTTTAGAGATTCAGGTTCTTTAACATTATAGCTGTCCCAAGTTTGCATAGTGCAATGCTTGAATTTACATGAAGAGAAAGTAGAGAGTAAGTAGTAAAGTTCTTCCAATTTTAAACTAGATGTATATTAAATTAAATCTGTGCTAATTAATCAGATGCATAAAGAGTATTTAAGACAACAGCTCAGCCCCTCTCACCCACCCTCTCTCCATCACCATTGTCAACTTTCTCTGGATGTGTTTTTATGGATAAACTGAACTGATCTGACTGGCTGAATCAAACAATAAGTTGTTCTAAACGAATCACGATGCTTCAGGTCAATAACTGTTTGGGAAACATCTGTTACTTTACTGCTTCAACATTCAGCTGAGAAAATTATTAGATATATATTCTGATAATTTGAACAGAAACAAAGTCATCGTAACAGAACATTGAGAGAGGATCAAAGCCTTAGGTTTTGAAAATAAATATCACACGTCAACATTTTTTCCATAAATGCTACTGCAGCGGGAGACCATTATCCTAAGATAACATTCTCCAGCAGAGAGATGATCTCTTAATTAGAGCAATATGTAAACTACTTTAGGATGCTTGATATAAATCCTGCAAACTGATTCATTGATACTTTTACTAAGATGAATTTTGATATCATGGGATGAAATCCTGGCCCTATTGTAGTTTATAGAACGAGGAGTACTTGTGTCACCTTAGAGACTAACACATTTATTTGGGCATAAGCTTTCATGGGCTAAAACCCACTTCATCAGATGCATGCAGTGGAAAATACAGTAAGAAGATACATATACAGAGAACATGAAAAAATGGGGGTTGCCATACCAACTCTAACAAGATTAATCAATTAAGGTGGGATATTATCAGCAGGAGAAAAAAAACGTTTTGTAGTGATAATCAGGATAGCAAACAGTTGACAAGAAGGTGAGAGTAACACTAGGGGAAAAATTAGCATGGGGAAATTTTTTTGGAAAAGTTATTTTGTTGAAGAATTGCGACTTTTGGGTCTGTAATCAAGCGTCTAGGGAGGTTGAAGTGTTCTCCGACTGGTTTTTAATGTTATAATTCTTGACGTCTGATTTGTGTCCTTTTATTCTTTTATGTAGAGACTGTCTGGGTTGGCCAATGTATATGGCAGAGGGGCATTGCTGGCACATGATGGCATATATCACGTTGGTAGATGTGCAGGTGAAGGAGCCCCTGATGGTGGGGCTGATGTGATTAGGTCCTATGATGGTGTCCCCTGAATAGATATGTGGACTGAGTTGGCAACTGGCTTTGTTGCAAGGATAGGTTCTTTGGTTATTATTGTTGTTGTGTGGTGTGTGCTTGCTTCAGGTTGGGGGGCTGTCTGTAAGCGAGGACTGTCCTGTCTCCCAAGGTCTGCGAGAGTGAGGGATCATCCTTCAGGATAGGTTGTAGATCCTTGATGATGCGCTGGAGAGGTTTTAGTTGGGGGCTGAAGGTGACGGCTAGTGGCGTTCTGTTATTTTCTTTGTTGGGCCTGTCCTGTGGTAGGTCACTTCAGGGTACTCTTCTGGCTCTGGAACACCTGGCATTGGCCACTGTCGGTAGACAGATACTGGGCTAGATGGACCTTTGGTCTGAGCCGGTACAGGCGTTCTTATGTTCTTATACTTGGGGAAAATGACTAGCAACCTGGCTACCATGGCATGAGCTACCTTTGACAACTGATTGCCTCCTTATTACCAGAACATCATTACAGAAAGGAAGCTTGTAATGAAACAGGGCCAGATGTGGATAGCCGGGATAGCCTCCTGCTGTGCTCATTTGGGTTTGTACTGTAGTACGGTGCAGTGTTTCTTTACAAAGGGCAATTGTTTGCTACTTTCCTTAGTAGGGACTAGGTGAAAATAAGATGAAAAATTCCAGCTTTTTGTTGGATATTGTTTATCTGCTCCTTGCACATTCAGGGTAATAGCTTAGAACTTTCACTGAAACTGAAGTTGCATAAAATGAAGTTCACTGAAACTGAAGTTGCATAAAATGAGTTTTGTTTTAATACAGTTTAATTTAATTTAATTACTTTCAATTCTCTCACAGCATTGAGTGGTGAAAAAGGGACTGTCACAAAGATAAGAATGGCAATAAAATATATACTGAAAACAACAGATGAGTAAGAGCTTCATTGTTTAAACAGTACATAGAAAGAAAAAACTATTATATATTAAGAAAAAAATAGGGAAATTAACAAACCAAAAAACCCCTCATTTAACGTTACTTACGTTTGCTTTCATCAATAAAATAAACCATAAAATAATTAGGAAATACAAAGTCAAGATTTTCAAAAACGATTAAAAGGTTACGAAATTTTACGTTCTCTTGTTAGCAAATGTCCAAATAAGTGTTGCCCTGGGCACCCTTAATTCAGTCCTCTTGTGCATTTCCATGATGATGCAGACTTTCATTACCTGATCCCAGGAAGAAGATCAGCAGGAAGAAATGGAATAAGAGGAAAGAGAAGATGAGAAAAGAGGAAAGGAGGAAGAGGGAAGTCCAAAAGGACAAATTTCAAACACCCGCAGCGAGTCACAGATTCATAAATTCCAAGGCCGAAAGGAACCACTCTGGTCTGACTTTCTATTTAACATCGGCCATTGAATTTCCCTGAAAATAATTCCCACAGAAATTAAAGCAGATTGTTTAGAAAATCACACAATCTTGATTTTTTTAAAAAGGCTAGTTGTGGAGGATCCAGCACAACCCTTGGTGAATGGCTCCAAACCCTGAGGTTAAAAATGCGCTTTCTCTCTAGTGTGAATTGGTCTAGGCTTCAACTTTCAGCCATTGTCTGCCCTTAACCTTTATCTGCTAAAGTGAAGAGCTCATTAGTAAATATTTCTTCCCTTAGGCTCAGCGCTTACCCTTCTCTTTGAATGAGCTGCTGTACTCTGTCAGCACAAGAGGGTTTTCTAATCCTTTCATCATTCATGTGGCTCTTCTGTGAACCCTGTCCAATGTGAGAGCATCTGTCTCAAACTGTGGACACCAGAAGTGGACACAATTTTCCAGGAGTGGTTGCACCAGTGCTCAGTATACAAATATGGAACCTCTCTATTTCTACTTGAGATTCTGCTCTTTGTATGGCTCCAAGAGTCACATTTGCCCCTTTGGCCACTGGGAACTCATGGGGAGCTGATTATCCCCCATGACCCCAAGTCTTTTTCAGAGCTGGTGGTTCCCAGGTTTGAATCCTCTATCTTGTACACAGAGCCTATATTTTGTCTTACTTTCTACACAGGTGATGACTTCTTTCGACAAAATCTAAACACAGAAATGAAAAAAACTCACAAAGTATCTCCTCCCCACCTATCCCCTTGGTCCTCACAGAGAGACAGCAAAGATGGAGGCTTGCTGTAACCAGGCTACAGGGGTCTCCGAGCTTCCCCCTGCCCCATCCCTGTCCTGCCTGGCTGTTGTCAAGGGAGCTCTGTGAGGTCACATCCGCCTCATCATCTTTGCCCAATAGGCTGAATTCCTGCCAAAGGCCTTTGTGAAGTCACTGCCACACTCACCTTTCCCTTGCAGGCCTGATGTCTGCCCCTGGCCAGCCCGGTTCGATGTTTGAGTTGCACCCCAAGATCTCCCCACTTGGTCATTATTGATTCTGGGGAGCAAGCAGGCTACCCAGTAAAACAGCAGAGTCTGTTCCTCACCCCACAATGAGTTTTTCACAGAGGTGTCAGTTGAGAAACAATTTGATGGCCTAATCCGGCCTCTATTTCTCAGGCTATGAAATTTCACACACTTAGCACCATATTAAGCCCAATCGCTTGTAGGAATTCACTAAAAGGCACCTTCCAGAATGACAACAAGTTGTGATGTGAGGATAGCTGGAAACAGAGAATCCACCTTTCCCCTAGGTAATTTGTTCCAGTGGCTAGTGTCTCTCACTGTCAAAAATGTGTGCCTTACATTTCATTTGAATTTCTCAGGCTTCAGCTGACAGCCATTGGTTCTTGTTGTGCCTTTCTTGGCTAGATTGAATTAGCCTTGCCCCATGAAATCCAATCTCCCTGTCCTGCTGGGAGCCCCTCAGGCAGGAGCACCCCAGTAGGTGCCTCCTAGCTGTTTGTCTTCTGGATTTGGGACAGGACTTCACCTGTATGGATGCTCTCCGTAGGGATATCAGATGCACCTCCAGAGGCAGTGCAGAAGCAAGTGCACTGCATCAGCCTGTCATTGGGATCAGGGCTTTGGCCTTGGCAGCTTCTGCTTCAGCCACATCTCTGGGTGCCCAGGCTCAGGGCTTCTGACCCCTGTGGCCACCTCCACATTTGGGAATGTCTTGTAGTTTCAGAACGGTTGGTGGCTCCTTCCCTCCAAGCCCAGGTCTGAAGGCAGGACGGCAGTGAGGGTGGCAATGCTGTGACTCTCCTACAACAACCTTTGAACTCTTCCACTCTTCCATTTTGGTGGGGAAGCCCACCAAACAACATCTCATTGAGATGGACGTGTTCCCAGGGAATGTCTCAATTACAAGGAATCAACATTTCCCAGCTGAAATAAATGTTGTGCTGGAAAACTTTCTTTTTTTTTCTTTCGAAAGGACTTTTGGCTTCAGATTTTTTTTTTTTTTTTAGACTGTGGCTTTTCTGTTTTGTGGCACACAAGCAGACAAGTTAGAGAAAACATAAAATATTCTTGCTGAAAGTTTGCAATATCTTGTCAATTTGTTTATTAAGACCAGAACAATAGCACATAAGAACCCAAAAATCAGAGGGAGAGAACATAGGCTACTGCCTATAACAGAGAGGCACAACTCACTGGGTACCTGCTGACTGACTGGTGCTAAGTCCCAAGTTTGTTCTGCCTTACTGAGCTGCCTAGCATGCAAGCACGTACAGAAACGCTGCCCAACATGTAACGTCACAGTATTCAATTTTAACACAACTGCAAATACATCAGAGCATCAACATTTTCTGTTTTACAAGGTCTCTCCTTTTTTGGAACCCTTGTTTCTAAAAAAGCCATGCGAGACTTGAATCAAATTTCAGAGACTAATTATCATGTGTGTGGCATCATCATTAATGCGTGTTCTATGTAGTTAGGTTATTGTCTTCTTTAGGAAATTTGGGGAAACAGGAGCCCTGGGAAACCCTGTTCCCCTCATACACACTGCACATTTGCTGCTACCTGGTGCTGGCTGAGCAGTAGCATTGTGACATCAGAGAGGATCCACCATTCAGCACCCGTCCCTCCAGTTCATTTGCATACTTGCGGAGAATGAATAGCAACCTGGCTACCATGGCAAGAGCTACCTTTGATGACTGATTGCCCCCTTATTACCAGAGCATCATTACAGAAAGGAAGTTTGTAAAGAAACAGGGCCAGATGTGGATAGCCACGATAGCCTCCTGCTGTGCTCATTTGAGTTTGTACTGTAGTAGGGTGCAGTGTTTCGTTACAAAGAGCAATTGTTTGCTACTTTCCTTAGTAAGGACTAGGTGAAAATAAGATGAAAAATTCCAGCTCTTTTTCTTGGATATTGTTTATCTGCTCCTTGCACATTCAGGGTAATAGCTTAGAACTTTAGCGGAAACTGAAGTTGCATAAAATGAGTTTTGTTTTAATACAGTTTAATTTAATTACTTTCAATTCTCTGATAAACACAGGATTGAGTGGTGAAAAAGGGACCTTCACAAAGATAAGAATGGCAATAAAATATATATTGAAAAGAACAGATGAGTAAGAGCTTCATTGTTTAAACAGTACATAGAAAGAAAAAACTATTATATATTAAGAAAAAAAATAAGGAAAGTAACAAACCAAAACCCCCTTCATTTAACGTTACTTGTTTGCTTGCATTAATAAAATAAACCATAAAATAATTAGGAAAAGAAAGTCAGGATTTTGAAAAACGATTAAAAGGTTACGAAATTTTTACACTTCAGCTGACAGCCATTGGTTCTTGTTGTGCCATTTTTGGCTAGATCGAATTAGCCCTGCCCCGTGAAATCCGATCTCCCTGTCCTGCTGGACCCCCCAGCCAGGAGAACCCAGTAGGGGCCTCCTAGCTGTTTCTCTGCCTGGCTGGGGACAGGACTTCCTCTCCGTGGGGATATCAGACGCACTTGCAGAGGCAATGCAGAAGTGAGTGTGCTGCATCAGCCCGGTGTTGGGCTCAGGGCTTTGGCCTTGGCAGCTTCTGCTCCAGTCACATCTCTGGGTGCCCGGACTCAGAGCTTCTGGCCCCCTGTGGCTGCAGCCAGGGCTGGGGCACTTGGCTCAGGACTTTCATGCCCTTCCGAACGCCTGACGGCACTCTGGGTACCTGGGCTCAGGGCTTCTGCCTGGCATCTGAAATGAGAGCTCTGGGCTTCCCTTGCAGTTTTTTCTGGGGCTCAGGGGTCCATTTCTCTGAATGCCCCGAAAATGGTAGGAGCCGAGCTGTTCCCAAGTAATAGGTAGGAGCTGAGGTGCTACAACATGAAACCTCTCTGAGGCTCTTATCTGCTCCACAGGGACGTCTGTCTTCTCACTCAATTAGCAGTGGGAAAGGGGAAAACCCCAAGGAGGCTCCTCCTCGCGCTCACAGGCTGTCGGGGGCAGAGAATTCACCCCAAGGCCACGCTTGTGAGTCTGTATCATAACACGCATGCACAACAGCACTGCACAAAGTTTATAAACGTCACCTTAACTCTGATGGTTCCTAACGTTTAAAGGCCCCCAGGGGTGCAACTTGGAGCTGGGGTACCGCTGAGCTCTCTGTCTCCCCAGCCTGGGCTCCCTCTCACACTGCTGCTGGGATAAGATGAAGCTCGCTCCCGTCCCTGCACTCACACAAACCTTTGCACAGGCAGGGACACACCCAGCTGCAGGGACCAGGAAGCTTCTCCCCAGCTCCCCAGACTAGGTCCCCAGTGCTGCAGCGACTTGCCCTGGCCAAAGGCCTGACGGGATCACTTTATTACTCAGTCTGCTCCTCCCTCCAAGTGGAGAGGATCATGCACCAGTCTCTGGTCCTGAGCAGGTGCCCCAACCACATCTAGCAAAACGAAGAGTTTTAGGGGGAAATAGAACACACATTGATTAACTATGCAAAGATAGGCTTGAAGGGATTGTAAGCAATGAGCGCACAGCTCAATGCAGGTTACCCAAGAACTGAACCAAAAGAACCCTCTGCTTTGGCCTCAGCGGCAGATCTGGGGCGGTGAGAGCTGAATTCCAGACTCACTTTCCTGCTCAGCCGCAGCTCTTTCCCCCAGGTCTCTCCCCTCGCCGGCAGGCTCCGGCTCAGCGGCTGGCTCCAGCCACCGCAAACAATCCGAACCCTCCCTGCCCCCCAGAGCTGGGCACAAAGGGGGCTAATGCAGATCTCTCCCCCATACAGACCCGGCTGGGGCAGCAGCAGCAGCCCAGGCACCCACCGGCCCCTCAGCAGCTCCCACACTCCAAATGCCCTGCACCGCACACACCCGCCGGCCTCACAGCTCCTCCCCACCCTCCCATGGTCTCATGGGCTCATAGACTCATAGACTCGAAGGTCAGAAGGGACCATAATGATCATCTAGTCCCACCTCCTTCACAACGCAGGCCACACAATCTCACCCATCCACTTCTATAGCAAACCCCTAACCTATGTCTGACTTACTGAACTCCTCAAATTGTGCTTTGAAGACCTCAAGCTGCAGAGAATCCTCTAGCAAGTGACCAGTGCCCCATGCTGCAGAGGAAGGCGAGAAACCTCCAGGGCCTCTGCCAATCTGCCCTGGAGGAAAATTCCTTTCTGACCCCAAAGATGCTGATCACTTAAACCCTTAGCATGTGGGCAAGACTCACCAGCCAGCACCCACGAGAGAATTCTCTGCAGTAACTCACATCCCAACCCATCTAACATCCCATCCAGACCACTGGGCATACTTACCTGCTGAGAATCAAAGATCAATCGCCAAATTCATTGCCAAAATTAGGCTAGCCCATCATACCATCCCCTCCATAAACGTATTAAGCGTAGTCTTGAAGCCAGATATGTCTTTTGCCCCCAATACTCCCCTTGGAAGGCAAGTCTAAACTCCCTAGTGTCCACTTGATTGCCACTGGTTCTTCTTCTTCTGCACAGCATCGCTCGTGGAGAACAAGGACCTGCACATCTACAGTCGTACTCTATCTTTGTTTCAAGAATGAAAACAAACTACCACCTCAGAGGACCAGAATGGATTTCAGCTGATGGACAGCTTTCCTCAGTGTTTGTACATTTTAACAGGAATATATTGAATGATTAAATTCATTTCACGTCCCCGTTCAGCGGAACTCCTGAACATACAGGAGATGGATATGAAAATATAGATCAATTAAAAAAGGGGACATGTAAGAGAGCAGCTGGACTTGAACCAGAAACCTCTCGATCCACCCTCAAATGCACCACCACTGAGTTCCCTGAGGCAGCTGAGTGTTGGAGCCAGTGATCTTGAAGAGTATGAAGGGGACACTTATTTCAAAGAGCTTCTCTTCCATTCCCAGACATGAGTGGTTTTAAAAATGGAGTTTCATTACATTTTCTATGTGCATGTAAACACCACAGCTTGCACAATCCCCACAACTGCTCAGTCTCACCAGAGCACAATAACTTTGGAGGCCCCACCCCCAGCTACCCAGCTCTGCGGCCTTTAACCTCTTCAGCAGTTCTCCAATGCCTTAAAGCCACAGGGCACAGCATGGAATTTGACCCCATTAATCCTAAATCAATTTGGATGAAAAATCTTTGCAAAAATATTTCCTTTTCCAAACCAAAAGCATCTCCCGTTTGTGGCGTCCCCTTAAACTGTCTCTTCGCACACATAGAGGAGACACTTCAATTTGGAAACGAGATAAGATGCTTCAGTCAGGGTAAGCAGTTGCTCCCCTTCATGATTGAAAGATCATAAAATGCCAGTAAAATTGACTTTCAGCCCTTACACAGCAGACCCCACTGACGGCATCTCCCCGGGGCCGGGTGGAGCCAGCTCACCTTATCAAACCTTCCCATACCTGGGGGAACGGGAAAGTGCGAGGCTGCAGCGCCACCTAGCGGCCACAGGACAAATCGCCGGCTGCTGCACCTGTGGGCACTGGGAGTTCGCTTAACATGGAAAGCTGCCTAATGCACGGTTGGCAAAACGGGGGTCTGCTGCACTACATCATCATCTGCAATGACTCAACCCGATAGGACACCTCCTGTGCTACGCTGCTACTAGTGACCCTCTCAAACAGGTCCCCACAGCTCCCCAGCCTCCCCCCACCAGGAGGCAGCTAGGAGAGGCTTGTTACACTGCTCTACAGCCAAAATGCTTCTGAAATAAATGGAGTCCAACTTTACTAATTCTGGGTCACTGAGAATGAAAATGATGCTTAAAATTCTTGATTGGCTCTAGTTTTCAAGATATGCTATTGAGTCAGTATTTATGACCCTTGACTTGGGAATGGCGGAGGATAAGTGAGTTATAAAGGGACGGGATCTCAATTTAAACCAGTAATGGCTATAATACATCTTTGACTGGATCTATGAATAAATCTATGAATGGCTTTGGACAGTACTTGCTTTTTAGGCAAAACAATGAAGGATACAGTCTGAAGCTGGTATTGCCTCATACATGATATGAATTGCATCATGTTATTCCTAGAAGTCATGGATGATGCAATCATAATGAAGCTGAACCAATTGCCCTATATCAGCTCTAGAAATCATACAGTGTCTTGCTCTCTTATTTGTCAGTGTTTGATTTTGCAAAGGGACCCATTTCTCTTTAGCCAAAGTGAGCAGAGATGCCTCGTACTTGTGTGAACAGTGCAGATAACTTGTGCTATGTTTGTGGTGAAGTGACTTTTGCATCACAAAAGTGCAGTATAAACACTATGGTTAAGAAAGCCTATCACTTTTCTTTTGGCTGCAAAATTGGAGATCAGGTGTGTGTTGGAAGCAATGAGTGTGGCAATCTCAGTGAACCGACGGAGGGTGACGGTGGCCAGAGCAAGACAACGGAAGGTTAAAGGGCAACGATGGGCATAACGATGATGATTGTGTTGTATTTCATTCCTTAGATCTGGTGCCAGCGCCCGTCCCTTTAGCCTTGTAGTTTACCAAGAGTAAAACTAAATATCTGTTGAGATACAAGGGAGAGTCTGTGTCCATTCCTGCTAGCAGCACAGGGGTTTGACGTTGCTGCTTTCAATCCTCCGGCTCTGCCGAGACAAGGAACAATTCAGGTGGTCACTGAACTGAAGGAGGGAGATGAATTTCTGACAGGGAGGGACGGCTCCTCTTAAAGGTGTTTGGCAGGCAGCCTCCTTCCCAGGTCTGTCCCGACAACACCCAGTTGAAAAGGGACTCTCCTCAGCCCTCGTCAGCCCGGTGAACTCAAACACCCAACGAGTCTGGCCAGAGGCAGGACATCAGCTTTGAGGGGAGGGGTGGGTGTGGCAGTGACATCACAAAGGCCTTTTGCAGGAACTCAGACTATTGGGCAAAGGTGGTGGGGAGGGGGTGACCTCACAGAGAGACCCCGACATCAGCCGGGCAGGACAGAGGTGCAGGGCCAGGTCTGTCTCTGAGACCTCCTGGCTTTGCTGCCGCGAGTCTCCTTCGTGAGTTCTCTCCTCGAGGGCTGAGAGAGGATTAGGATTCACAGATGTGAGCATGAGGAGGAACCTCTGTGGAGTTTTCTCCTTTCCTACCACTGATTGTGCCGAAAACAAACTTCCCTTTGACAAGGTAAGAGGCTCAGAGAGGTTTGGAACCTGTTCCGTCTGATCCACCTGGCGCAGGCAGCATTCTAGGCCCAGGAAACACTGGCTTCAGGTGGCAGAATTTGATTTCCTCCCTAGGTTTTGATGATTGGAATCTCTGGGGACATTGGGGTTTGTCCTTTTTGGTTTCCCTTTTCCTCTTTCCTCCCTCCTTTCTCCTCTTCTCTTGCTTCTTTTTTCCCTTTTCCAGCTTCCCTCCCTCTACCTAGGAGGGACGGGTCTGGAGTGCGGGCAGGGGAGGGGTATTGCTCTCATTGCGGGAGGTCCTCACCAAGAGGTGGGTCTGGGTCTGAGAGTGATCCCCTCTGATGGTGTCCTGGGCCGTCCTTTGGGACATCCCGTGAGACCCCTCAGCCTCCTGCCACTCAGAGTCTCAGTGCTGATTGGCTGAGCAGGGGGCTATCGACACCAAGGAGACTCAGGTCAGTTTGGTCTCTTTTCAAATCAGGCAAATAAGTCACAACCAATCCAATGTATGGAATTAATCTTGCTGCTTCTCTCCATTAATTGTCTCTTGGCAGGTCATGATTTTCAATAATGTCCTAGGTCTTCTAAAATACTTGCTGAATAATTACTATGAACCACTGTTGGTCTCTAGCTCACTTGAGGGCACTTTATTCTGATCACTCAATGTGTGAAATTCAAGATGTGAGAGAGAGGCTGAAAGTCAGGAGCAGTGTTTCCTCTAATTTGTTATGTCCATGTGTGGAATGAATTTTGTTTTGGGCACAAATATGGAGGTGAGGTGTGACACATCACCTGCATATTGCGCTCCTTACAAAATTCATTCTGCACATGGATGGTGTGTGGCAGGGGTAAGGCTGAAAGGTTTGTAGTGTGGTAGAGGCTCGGGGTTGGGGCGCAGTGATGTAAGGGCTCTGGGTGGGGGTGCAGGCTCTGGAGTGGGGCTAGCGATGAGGGTCTCAGCATTGGAGCAGAGGGTAGGGGCGCAGGGGGTGAGGGCTCTGGGGTGGGGCTGGGAATGAGGAGATTGGGGAGCAGGTTGCCCCAGGGAGAAAGAACTGCCCCCTCCAGCCCTCTCTCCCCACAGCAGCTCAGGGCCAGGTGAGAGGGCACCTGTCTCAAGCAGCAGCGCCGGTGGGGCTGGGTTGGGACTGAGGGATGCGACAGGATTTATTTTTCCGAAGTCAAAAGGAGGAAGGGATGGAGTTATGCTTCAGTATTTACCTCATAAACTTATTCCTGTCTAACCCACAGGACACTATGAGAATAAGACACTATGTCATGTGGTGACATCACAAGAGCAGAGGATGTGAGAACTATAGCAACAGAGATGGCAGTGGGGTTAGAGTCAGATTGTTTCAAATGCGGCATTCGTCGGCTGACATTTAACAGCAACGCTTAGCTAACACAATGGAGAAAGGAATTCTCTGCTAAAGATTCAACTTGCCCCTTTGGCCAACTCTGCCCCTTCCCTGACTGGAGTGTGCTCAGAACAGCCTCCCTCCCCACACACAAGCCCACAGCTGGGCACCCAGCACAAAGCCAGGGAGGGGGTTGCTTGGCTTGTTTTATTTTTACTTCACAGAAGGTTTTTTCAAAAGCATTTTCTGCTCCTGTTCCCCATGGTGAGGAAGCAGATGGTTGTGGGGAAGGGAACCTGAGAGCGGTGGAGCCGGGGCATTGGGGGGGCAGTTGGGGGAGGCTGAAGGGGGCAATGGGGAAGTTGGGGAGGCTGAAGAGAGCGATGGGGAAGTTGGGGAGGCTAAAGGAGCAATGGGGGAAGTTGGGGGAGGCTAAAGGAGCAATGGGGAAGTTGGGGAGGCTGAAGGGGCAATGGGTTGAAGGAGGCCGGGGCAGAGAGGCTGTTGGGGGGCTGCTCGTCCCCACGGGAGGGGAGGAGGAAGAGGAGCTGCCCTTCTTTCTGAAGCTGTTTCCTGTTAGAACTTGCAACTTCACTGAACCAGAGCACGGTCCTGTGATGAAAAGCAAACTAGAGAGATTCGTGGTCCTGCTTTCAGCAGGGGCATAGGCTGGATGACCTCCTGGCGTCTCGTCCAACCTCATTGTCTAGGATTCTGTGTTTCTGTGGAGGACAGGTCCATCAATGGCTGTTGGCCAGGGTGGGCAGGGATGGTGCCCTAACCTCTGTCTGTCAGAAGCTGGGAATTGGGCGACAGGGATGGCTCCCTGGATGATTCCTGTCTGTTCATTCCCTCTGGGGCACCTGGCACCGGCCGCTATCGGCCGACAGGACACTGGGCTAGATGGAGCTTTGGTGTGACCCAGTCTGGCCGGTCTTCCCTTCTAATGCTCTTCTCACATGCTCAGTAACAGCTGCAAGCTGCTGCCCTCACGCCATCAGAATCTGCTCCCTGCAATCAAAGGCCGGAAAATCCCCTGAAGGGGAATCGGAGGCGGGATGGGCAGAGGGACAAAACTGGGACAGGATCAGGGGTTCAGACGGGGGCTGCCATGCCAGGTAGGTGCAGAAGGGAAAACCCCCAGCTAGAGGGAGGCAGAGGGGATAGAAGTCCCCACAGATGGGGTGAGCCGGCAGCAGCAGTTCCAAACTAGGGTGTGGTGGATGGTAGAAGGACTCGTGTTCCTCGCACGATGGTCCCTCTCAGCCCCCCCTCCCCATGGCTGTGGTGTTAAAGGCCCCATGGCCCAGTGCCCAGGCACCACAGCAGTGCTCTATCTAAAATGGTGACTGAGCTGCCAAGGAGCAGGAGCAGCTCCAGGCCCCAGCACGCCAGCGCGTGCTTGGGAAGCACGCCAGGGGGATCTCCGCTGGTCCCACAGCTTCAGTGGACCCTCCACAGGCAAGCTGCTGAAGGCAGCCTGCCTGCCGTGCTTGGGGCGACAAAATCCCTAGAGCCGCCCCTGCAAGGGAGGTGTGATTGAGGGAAATAGTTTAAACCACTCCCCCACCATCATAAAACAAACTGATGATCATCAGTTCATCCCTTCCCCACTGAACTGCCCAGTGCCTGGCTCGGAGGTAGAGGCAGGAGGAGAGAGACAAGGGTGAGATTTCAGCATCTCCAGGTAGGTCCCACGGCTCCAGTTGCCCCAACAAACACTGCGGAGTTTTAATCCGTAGCTGCAGGCCAGCTTTAGGGCTATTCCACCAATTCCCCCGAATTGGGACCCACGCCTAAGAGGGCCCCGTACCCAGTAAGAATCCCTTCCCTGGCTAGAGGCGCCTTTTTAATTTTTACTCACCCGGCGGCACTCTGGGTCTTCAGGGGCATGTCGTCGGCGGGTCCTTCACCCGCTCCGAGTCTTCGGCGGCACTTTGGCGGCGGGTCCTTCAGTGCCGCCGAAGACCTGGAGTGAGTGAAGAACCCACCACCGAAGTGCCACCAAAGACTCGGAGCACCGCCCGGTGAGTACAAGCCCCACGTGTTTTTTTAACGTGGTTTTTTTGTTTTAGTCATCCCTGCCGGGGCCCCATCGAAACTGTTCGAATTGGGCCCCGCACTTCCTAAAGCCGGCCCTGAGCATAATTCTAATCAGCCAATCATAACCTCTCCATAGACCCCTTACACGACAACCTTTATGCAATATTGGCTGCAAATCTAGAATAGTGGTCACAACGGTGATCTATACAGTTACAGTTTATGTCAATAACATCACAGGAGGTAACACGGCATCAGTGAGCCTGATATTGGAATACAGCCTCCAGTTTTGGTGTCCTCGTTTGAAAAAGAAGTTGTGAAATTGGAGCTGGGGCAGCAAAGAGCCACCAAATGTTCTGAGGGCTGGAGAAAAATGCCTTCTAGTGAGCTATTGAAAGAGCTCAACCTGTTTAACTTATCAAAAGAAGATTGAAAGATAACTTCATTGAAGTGTTGAAGTGCCTTAATGGAGAGAACATATTGGGTATTAAAGGGCTCTTTAATGTAGCAGAGAATTATTACTATTATGCTTCCCCACTGCAGAACTCCAGTTTTAGGCTGTGCAAGAAGCCAGAGCAGGCATGAGGGTTTCACCCATAGTTTTAATAGAGCTCCGCTGCTTAACTTTGCTCTTCATTCATATCTCCTCAGTTAATATACAGTGAACCAGTGTGAACATAATCTTACTGATTTCAACAAGAATGCTGGTTCTTGAACGTAATCAGAGTTTATTCCTAGTTTGTGGTTTTAATTGACTTCTTATAAATAGTCTAGCTCCTGGCTTAGTTATGGAAAAGTAGGTAGACACTAGACAGACGGATTATTTTTCTATGGGGCTAGATAGAGAGAGACATGGTTACGTCTGGGGTTAGATAGACAGAAGCACGTCATTAGACAGACACAGGAGAAAGGAAGGATGGTCCAGAGGTTATCGCACTCGACTAACACTTGAGGGGTCTGAGTTTAAGTTCTGCCTTCACTGCAGACTTCCTTTGTGACCTTGAGCAAATCACTTAGGGCCAGATTTTTTAAAGGGATTTCAGTTCCTAATTCCCATTGAAATCAATTCAGGCCTCAGATCAGGAGCAGGGGCTGTCTTAAAGTCCTCTGCACAGAATAGCATCTTGACAACGGCTTCACTGTTGTGATGCACTTTTAACCTGTTTCTATGCACATTCCGAGGTGCGTCCCTGCTGCGGGGCCTGTGTACATTACAGGTAACAGCATGACCCCTCCCTACCACCTCAGAAGGCCCCTCCCATCAGTTTTGCAATTTGTACTTTTCCACAAGGAATAACACCAGCAGAAGATCCCCTGCATCAAACGATCGCTCACAAGGAGAGAGGAACCCCCTTTATCCCATCGAATTGGGACCAGGGCCAGATTAGTTAACCAAAAGGTCGGATCATCGCATGAATGGGAAAGTGCCAGGCTGCATCGCCATCTAGTGACCATAGGAGAGATTGCCCACTTCTGGACCTGTGTGCGCTGGTTGTTGGGTTCATATGGAGAACCGGAGAATTCTGGAATGTGTTTGCCCCAAAAGAAGCTATTGTGTCATACAGGAGGCCTGTGATATGCAGGGGGTCAGATTAGATGCTCTAATGGTCTCTTCTGGCCATCAAGTCAACTAATTTCTGAAAAACTAAGTGTAGCATTGGGAGCAGCAGCGTCTGATGTTTTACTGTCTAGCCGGCTTGCTTCCTAGAACGAATGCTCCTTGAGTGGGGTGATCCACAGGGAGTAGCTCAAACCTCCAAAGTGCCTGGCCAGGGGCAGGACATTAGCCCAGCAAGGGAGGGGTGTGGCAGTGACATCACAAAGGCCTTTTGCAGGACCTCAGACTATTGGCCAAAGGTGGTGGGGAGGTGGTGACCTCACAGAGAGATGCTGACATCAGCCAGGCAGGACAGGGGCGAGGGGCCAGGGAAACCTCAGAGACCCTGTGGCTTTGCTTCAGCAAGTCTCCTTCTCCAGGTCTCTCTTTGAGGACTGGGGGAATATTGGGGTTCACGTACCTGAGCGCCAGGAGGAACCTCTTTTGAGTTTTCTCCTTCCCTTTTAGTGATTTTACTTGAAAACAGCCGACCCTGTTTAGAAGGTAAGAGCCTCCTCGAGGTTTGAAACTGTTCAGTCTGATCCATCTGGTGACAGTTGAATTCATGGAAAACATGATCTTAAGGAGGCAGAATTTTATTCCAAACCTGGGATCTTGTCCCTTAGAATCACTGAGGACATTAGGGTTTGTCCTTTTTGTTTCACCTTTTCCTCCATCCATCCCTCCTTTCTCTTCCTCCCTTGCTTCTTTTGTCCTTTCTCCAGTTCCCCTCCTAACACCAGGAGAGGGTGTGTGTGTGTGTGTGTGTGTGTGTGTGTGTGTGTGTGTGTGAGTGTGTGTTGCGGGGGAGTGCTCGGCAGCTCTCACTGTGGGAGGTCCACCCCAAACTGTGGAGCTGCAGTAGTGCTGGGGCAGTGATCCCTGCCAGTGACCTGGGCCATCCTTTGAGCTCTCTGGTGAGACCCCTCAGCCTTCCATCCTCAGTCTCTACCCTGATTGTCTGAGCAGGGGGTTAATGACAAGGAGGAGACTCAAGGCCTTTTTGTTCTCTTTTAAGACCAAGTAAATAAGTCATAACCACTTATATGTTTGATGGATTTTGCTGCTTCTCTGCAGTAATGAGGCAAGTATGAAGCCTCATTCAAAGACCAGGGGTCACTATATTACTGCACAGTCAACCAATGCAGTCAATCAATGCAGTTGTAGATAAATCTCTGCATTATGCATTTTTGTATAACTTGTATATGACTTTGTATTGAACCTTGGTAATATGTTATAGCGGGCCCCTAAGGTAGTGTAATTAAGGTAAAAGAAAAGTGTCTTTTTGCTAGAAGTAGAATAAGATCTCCCCCCCACTTGGTAATCAACTGCCCTGTTGCATGAATGAGGTGTGACTGAGGAAGGCGTGGAGGGCAGTACCTCCAGACAGCTGCAATCCTTGGAGAGGGGCTGGCAGCCCAACCAAGGACAATCAGGCTTGGCAAGTGGGCTGACTAGAGAAGAGCAGACATACTGATGGCCTCGGGGATAAGAAGCAAACACCTTCCTGTGGGAACAACCCCCAGCCCAGAGAAAAGCAGCTAGAAGGACCAACAGACACAGTCACAGATTTTGAATCTGGGAGATTTGCCCCTCTCCATCCACCGACTCGCTGCTTGCCTCCTCACCCCCCCACCCCAAGTATAAAGCCTCATTCAAAGACCCAAGGAGTCACTATATTACTGCACAGAGCCCTCCCCCCCTCCCCGAGGAACTCTGCCCCTCACCTGCCTCAGGCTCTGCAAGGGAGTTTGGGTCGGGCGAGGAGGTCTGGGGTGCAGCCCTGGGTTGGGGCAGGGGTTTGGGGTGTTGGATGGTTGAGAGGTTGGGCTCTGGAATAGAGTTTGGGTGCTGGGTGCAGGCTCCAGGCTGGGGCACAGGGTGGGGGTGCAGGATGGGTGGAGGCAGGGGCGACTCTAGGCACCAGCAAAGCAAGCAGGTGCTTGGAGCAGCCCATTTGCAGGGGCGGCAGCCAGCAGGGATCCAGCCTGGGAGCTGAGAACCAACAGGGGGCCCTGGGAGCTGTAGTTCCTTGGTTAGCTCCCTGCCTATAGAGCCAGCTCTGGAGCAGGAAAAAAACTACATTTCTCAGCATTCCCTTGGCCGCTATCAACAGGAAAGGGAGGGGGAGGGAGTACGGTAGCTGAAACCTCAAGCTGCAGCTTGCTGTCAATGGAGAGCTCACTGCTAGAGCGGGGTGGCACTGTGAATGGGGAACGAGTGTGCCCAAGTTGTAGAAGGCTTTGCCCTAGATATCCCCTTCAGAAGACATCCCCAGACTGGATTAGAGATACTGGTGTGACCTCACCTTGTAGCCCCCAAGGAAGGAATTGGGTGGACTAAATGGACAGTTCCCCTCTTTATCTGAATCCTAGCAAGGGAGGTACGTGGATCCCACTAGAATTTAAGAGTAAGGGAGGAGAGGCTCTACTGGACCTGGGCAGCTTTAGATACAGTACCAGGCACGTAGAGGATTTCCACTTCTGAGCCATCGAAGCAGAAATTGACTTTTCCTTTCCAGATTTAGCTAATATTCAGAAAGGGAATCTAGCACCTGCCTTCCAGATTTGAACACCCTCAAAATTCAGGAGTGCTGAAGCTCAATTTGGGCAGCTGTTACTTCATTTCTCCCAAATCAAATATACTGATTCACTGTAATTTGCTGTAGAAAAAGTTGGATAAACTTGAGCAAGAAATGCTTCCCAGTGGTTTTTAAGACTGGAATTGCTATTTTCAACAGCCATTGCCTTTGTTTGTTTGTTTTATAGTTTTATTTGTTTAAAAGGAAGACAGTGATATTGCATTGGCAAATTGCCCATAGAAACAAAGAATGGAACATAAGAATAATAAAGGCACCTCAACGTTTCCTCATTTCTGTAGGACAGTCTTATAATATGCATCCAGATATCCTTTAATCACACAAGCTGGAAATTGTTCTATGTTACTGCAGTTCTGTAACCATATGGGAACCAATCCTGTCTGTGTTCTGTGCACATCCAAAATTCCTGCTGAATGACCCACTCTGGGAGCAAGTTACCAGTGACCCAGGGCTGGGGTGGAAGGAGGGTGCAAGTGGGCAGGGAGCCCAGAGCTGGGGCAGCACGGGGTGCATGTGTGGGGAAGATCCCACGGCTGGGGTGGCAGAGGGTGCTGGTGTGTGTAGGGGAGAGCCCAGGCTGGGATGGCATGGGGTGCGGGTGTGTGGGAGAGACCCCAGGGCTGGCAGTAGGGGGGTACAGGTTGGGGGGGAGGCCCAGAACTGGGGCAGCAGGGGTGTGGGTGGAGGCAGAGCCCAGGGCTGGGGCAGCAGGGAGATTCAGAGAGGAGCCCAGGACTGGGGTGGGGACAGCCAATATTTTTTTGCTTGGGACAGCAAAACCTATAGTTGGCCGTATCTCCACCCACCGTGAGGTAGGTAGGAGCGGATCATTATTATCCCTACTTGAAAGAGGGAGAAGATAAGGCTGAGAAAGGATAATTGACTTGTCTTAGGTCGCATAATCAGTGGCAGAGTTGGGAATAAGACCCAAGAGCCCTGATTTTCAAACTAAGCATCGGATCTTAAATTTTCTACATTGAATGATCTGAGTAAAGTGCTCTCAGATGAGCTCCAGACCAGCAACAGTGCACAGTTAAGTATTCAGCCAGTATTTTAGGAGAACTGCATGTTAGAGAGAATCATGAACTGCTCAGAGACAATTAGTGCAGAGAAGCAGCAAAATTCATCAAACATACAACTGCTTATGACTTATTTACTTGGTCTTAAAAAAGAACAACAAGACCTGACTCTCCTCTCTGGCAATAACCCCCTGCTCAGCCAATCAGGGAAGAAACTGAGGATGGGAGGCTGAGAGTTCTCACCAGAGAGCCCAAAGGATGGCCCAGGTAACTGGTGGGGATCACTGCCCTGCAACACACACACACACACACACACACACACACACACACACACACACACACACACACACACACACACACACACACACACACACACACAGCCCTCTCCTGGTTTTGGGAGGAGAACAGAAGAAAGGATAAAAGAAGCAAGAAACGAAGAGAAAGGAGGGAGGGAGGGATGGACGAAAAGGTGAAACAAAGGACAAACCCCAATGTCCCCAGTGAATCTAAGGGACAAAATCCCAGGTACACAATAAAATTCTGCCTCCTTAAGCTCGTTTTTTCCATGCCTAGAATTCAACTCTCACCAGATGACTGAGACTGAACAGGTTTCAAACCTCGAGGAGGCTCTTGCCTTCTAAACAGGGACATCTGTTTTCTAGGAAATCACTAAAAGAGAAGGAGAAAACTCGAAAGAGGTTCCTCCTGGCGCTCAGGTACGTGAACCCCAATATTCCCCCAGTCCTCAAAGAGAGACCTGGAGAAGGAGACTTGCTGAAGCAAAGCCACAGGGTCTCTGAGGTTTCCCTGGCCCCTCGCCCCTGTCCTGCCTGGCTGATGTCAGCATCTCTCTGTGAGGTCACCACCTCCCAACCACCTTTGGCCAATAGTCTGAGCCCCTGCAAAAGGCCTTTGTGATGTCACTGCCACACCCCTCCCTTGCTGGGCTAATGTCCTGCCCCGGCCAGGCACTTTGGAGGTTTGAGCTACTCCCTGTGCATCACCCCACTCAAGGAGCATTCGTTCTAGGAAGCAAGCCAGCTAGACAGTAAAACATCAGATGCTGCTCCCAATGCTACACTCAGTTTTTTAGAAATTAGTCGACTTTATGGCTAGAAGAGACCATTAGAGCATCTAATCTGACCCCTGCATATCACAGGCCTCCTGTATGACACAATAGCGGGTGGGAGGGGCTGAGGGTTGGCTGTGGCGGGGGGACAGGTGAGCCAGTGGCTGACCCCAGCTCACCTCCGCTCCACCTACTCCCCTGAATGTCCCACCCCGCTTCTGTGAATCAGCTGTTCGCGCAGGGAGCCTTGGAGGGAAGAGAAGCGGTGTGGCAGCTTCGCGCTCAGGCCCAGTAAGGTGGAGACAGAGACAAAGTGAGCTGGGTCAGGGGGGCCGCCCGCACCACAGCAGGTAACCCGGGGGGTGCACAGGGGAACCGCTCCCCACCCCAGCTCACCTACCTCCCCTCTGCCACCCTGGGCCTTAGTGTGAAGGCGCCATTTGCTTCTCAGTCCTCCCAGGCGTCCCGCGCGAACCATCAGGGGCAGGGGTTCCAGAGGTGGTCAGGGGACAGGGAGAAGGGGTGGTTGAATGGGGCAAAGGTCCCAGGGGGGCCATCAGGAATGAGGAGGGGTTGGATGGGGTGACAGGGGCAGTCAGAGGACTGGGAAGGGCAGTGGATGGGGTGGGGTCCAGAGGGGGCATAAAAGGAACGCAGGGGTTGGATAGGCGCAGGAGTCCCGGGGACACAACCCCCTGGGGTGAGGAGGGAACTGGTTGTTAAGAGTTTGGTAGCTCATCCCTGGCCAGGGGGGTGGGAGGCTGAGGAGGAGAGCAGGCGGGCAGTGGCAGGGGATGAGTATGCGAGCCGGGGAGGGGAGAGCTGAGGTGAGCTGGGGGACTGAGGAGGTGAGCGGGCAGGAATTGGTGGGTTGGCAGGTGAGCTGGCGGTGGGGAAGGGGGTTGAGAAGGTGAGCGGGGGGTGGGAGGCTGAGGAGTCGAGTAGTGAGTCAGTGGCTGACCTGTTCTACTGATCTGGTCTGGCTCCCATCCCCTCTCCGAGGGTTGCAGCTGTCTGGGGGTGTTGCCTTCCACATTCACACCTCATTCATTCAATAGCATAATTGACTACAAAGTGGGGGGAAGATCTTATTCTACTTCTAGCAAAAAGAGAGTTTTCTTTTACCTTCGTTATACTACCTTAGGGGCCTGCTATAACTTATTACCAACATTCAATACTGCTGTTTTGGCGGGGTGGTGTTGGGGAAGGAGGGTTTGTTTCCACAGGGCGGACAGTGCTTGGGGTGGTGTTTTGTGGGGCTGGGTGGCACTGGGGGGTTTCAGTGGAGCCAGGGGGGTTTTGGCCCTCAGCTGTTTTCTTTGGAGTACTATTGCCCTTGCCGCTTTACGAGTTGTGCAGTCCTGGACTAAACCACAGACTCTGGACTCAGCATTCAAGTATCCTGCAGTCTGAACTTCGAATCCGATACATTCCCTCATTGGCTACCATTGTTTTCCCAGCATGGAAGTGCTTTTTGTCCAACAAGGCAGCCAGATTGGGATCCATAGGCATGGAATGGCTCTGAAGGAATCAGCTGTTTCTCTCTACGCTTCATGAAACTTTGGATTGAAATGGTAAAGGACAGTTGTTCCCAATTTAATCATGGTGTCCTTTAGGAGTGTGACCAAGGCCACTTAACTAGGGAGCAGGGGTCTAAAAAGAGTTTACCTGGGCCACAGGTCACCATAGCTTCCATCTCGGGGGTGAAAATCAACCACCAGTACCTGCAATTTCTACCCGAGTTCTTGTCAAATCTGTGACCTTGCTTGGAGTAATTTTATACTTCTCTGGCGTAGAATTCTTCACCAACTGCACAACAGATCAGTAGTGATAGTGAGGTACAACTCCCCCAACTATGCCCTTTTATTTCTTTAATCTGGAGGCACAGATTTAAATTAGGGACTAAATTCAGATGCAGCTTAGAATCCCTGTAAGACACCAAATGTCAGGTCTCTATTAAAAACAGGCATCTTTCTGCAGCTATATCACATTCAACACACCTTCCATTTTCTACACATTTGCAGCACCTCCAGGGGTGAGCTGAAGACAAATGTCATTTCCATTTTCCCATCCCTACCTCAATATGGATTGTATTTCCCAAATAATAGGCAATAAGCAGCTGATTAGGAAGGAGATATCTTCAGGAGCGACTCTTGCAGGGCCTGGGCCACAACGACTTTGGTAGTGAAATCCATTGGTATTTTGCTTCATTCAAGTCATTTACTAAGGAATCCTCTTCTCAGCCCTTTAGAAAAATAGTGACCTAACCAATTGAACAAATGGAGGATTGGAATGGTGATCGGGAATAAGGGAATCCCTCTGACTTACACTAACTTCTTCTGTTGTTACAAAGGGTGAAATGACATTTTCCCCTATCCCTGCCCTGTTCCTGCTCTTTGTTATAGTTCAATATATTTTAAGTGAGGAAAATGATAATAAAAATATCTGCTCTCAGCACAACCTGAAGCAACATCAGAGCAACTGGGTATGAAACAATTGGTTTCCAAAGGGGGAACTCGATGACTAACACTTGGTTTGAAATGGGGGAACAGTATAACCGTGATGCTCAGGGTTTGTTTAGACTAGGAAAAGTGATGGAGTTTAGGTCAGGTCAAAGGAAAGCTAATGCCAACCACTGCACCTGGGCTGCAGCTGCATCTGCACTACAACTATAATTGTCTTTTACACCAAGATCACTAACTTGAGCAGCCAATGCCATGTACAGCCCTAGTGGATGGAAGGCACAGGTAGTTTTTGCCTCAGTGTAGCTTGTTGGGATCAAACCTCTCTCTCACCTGGAGCTGATGAACATTCCTGGCTGGAGGGACACACACTCCTACGACTCAAAGGAAAGGAGTTGATAGAAAAGATCACAGGACTGACCCCAATGAAGGGTGAGCTGCAAAATGCAGAAGCAGGTAACTCATGTGTGGGAGCTGAGAGACCACAGTGAAGATGGAGCAAAGACCACAATGCAGGAATGAGCAAATGCGATAAAAACAACAAAAAACTCCCCTCAACCTTTGGCCAGCCCTAATCAAGGCATTTATTACAGTTCTCTCCCATGTGGATTTTCTGATGTTTAATAAGGTTTGTGCTCTGACTGAAGCTTTTCCTACACTCAGATCATGTGTAGGGTCTCTCTCCACAGTGGATTCTCTGAGGTGCGATCAGGGTAGAGTTCTGAGTGAAGCTTTTCCCGCATGCAGAGCATGTGTGTAGGGTCTCTCCTGTGTGGATTCTCTGATATCTGATAAGGTGTGAGCTCTGATTGAAGCTTTTCCACACTCAAAGCATGTGTAGGGCTTCTCCCTGTGTGGATTCTCTGATGTGAAATGAGGTTGAACTATGAGTGAAGCATTTCCCACACTCAGAGCATCCATAAGGTTTCTCTCCTGTGTGGATTCTACGATGTGTGATAAGGTGTGAGCTCCAATTGAAGTGTTTCCCACACTCATGGCATGTGTAATGTGTGTCTTCCAAGTTGATTCTCTCACTTGTAATAAGGTCTGTGTGGCTACTGAAGTTTTCCTCTGGCCTCTGCTGAGTCTCACAGGCTTTGCTTTTGCTTTTTCTGGGAGTGCACAACTCCAGGAAACATTCCCTTTCGATCTTCCTGATAATGTCCCATGTGGTTCTATTCGCTCAGCATCTTCCTGCTGGGGTTTCTCCTCCTTGTTATCACTCACCATCCCGTCACCTGATGGGAGACAGAGAGAATGAGACATAGGTCACTCTCTGTGCCTGAGAGAAAGGAAATCTCAGAGATAGGAATGGAAAAAGGGATGAACCAACCAAAATATATGTTGGAGATTTTCCCCAAACCTCTCCCCAGAGGAGAATGGAAGGGATCAGTTTTGGTCTGCATCTCACCAGAACTCTCAGTGGAACGCGAGATTGGGGGGGGACCTGCTGCCAGTTGACAGTCAGGATAGGTGGGATGCTGTAAGTGACATCTATCTAATGATGCCACATCTGCAGGGAACAATCCTGAACTTGGAGAGCTCACAAGGTCTTTGTAGGGCATCCCAAATGTTTCCTGGACAGTTTTTGAGTTGGTTTAACCAATTCCCCACCTGTGCAGGCAGCTCTCAGGGGCACTTCTTTCTCAGAGCCCTGGAGACCTGGGACCCACGGCTCTTCCCCTCATTCCAGCTGCGAGATCACATCAGGTTTGGAAACTGGAAACTCTACTCAAGACAAAGAAATCAAGGGAGGTCAGTGGAATTTGTGGGATACTTTTCACAAATAATAGTCCATGGTTTTAAGCCAATCTCCTTTTTAAGCAGTAACATCCCAGGGCCAGCTTCCTTGGCTCAATGTGGCAGGAGAGTAATTATTCTAAATCACATTCATTACCTCAGTGCCTAGGGACCAACTAACAGGGGGTCCCCATTGTGCTAGGCACAGTACAAACGCAGAATAGTAGATGGCCCATGCCCTGAAGAATTACAATCTAAATAGAAAAGACAAACACAGAATGGAGGAAGGGTCAGATCCTCTGTTAGAATAGAGATATTCAGGCCTGCCTGTAAAGCCTATACATTAAGAACTTACAATTGTTTTTTATCACTTAACTAGTTACAGGAGTATGAAAACAAAGAATGAAAATCTCAGTCTGCCTGTGTATGGGTCTTCTCTCACTAGGATCAGGGCCGGCTCCAGGCACAGCTGAGCAAGCTGGTGGTTGGGGCGGCAGATTCTAGGGGGCGGCATCCGCCCAGTCCTAGGGCGGCACTGACGGGGTTTTTTTCTGCTGCTCTGGCTGCCCTGTAGGGGGCGGAGGAGGGCAGCGCCCTGCAGCGAGCCCGGCAGGGCAGCCCGCGTCCTTCCCTCCCTGCCAACCGGAGCAGCTGCAGCTCGGAGCCCTCCCGGCAGGCGGCGCGGAGGTGGTGTTTGAGCAATTGGTCCTGATTTGGCACTCTCCGTTGCCGCTCTGGCCCCGTTGTTTTTGTTTTTGTTTTTTCCCCTGCAGCTCCGGTGGCCCCCACCCTCCATTTTTTTTTTTTTGCTTGGAGCGGCAAAAAAGCCAGAGCCGGCCCTGACTAGGATAGTCTGAGGCCTTTTTCTTAGGCTAAGGACTTTGGCTAAGCAGCAGGGGCAGCCATTAGCTGGGAAGCGAAGGGTCACATCCTCTCATCCCAAACCAGTCACACTGAAATAAGGTGCTATTAGGCTGTTAGGAAGACGATCCTGTCTGTATGATGCCCATCACCACCAGATAAAGAAACAGATCTTAAGATGGATAAAAGAAACTTAGTTTGACAGCATCCTGTCTGGCAAGAAATCACTTATCAATGGCTCTGACTGCGAAACTCTCATTTCTGTATTGTTCTATCTTCATGGCCCTCACTTTTCTGTTGTTTATCTGTCTGGTTCTCTAATTGTTTCTCTCTTCTGTACAATCAATCCTGCTAGGTGTAGCTGAGAATATGACTCTATAAACTGGGGTCAAACAGGAGGGGAAGGAAATTGGAATCATGTTTATTAAGTGGGGAACAGGAACAGGGACACAGGCAAGGCTGGGAAGGAGGACAGGGTAAATGCTCTGCAGCATCAGAGCTGGGAAGGAACACTGGGGAACAGACTGTATGGGTGTATAGAGATAAGCCCGAGTGGTGTGAAGGGCTTGAATATGTAATCTTATAGGTGTAACAATTGTACGGGCTACACAACCACCCAGTGACATCATCAACAAAGTGCCCATTTGTGCCTGGGTAGCGGCCCTGCTATGGGAGGGAGTGTGACGTTATTGGTATAAACTGGGACCATATAGAACATGGTTTGCAACCAAGGTCCTGTAGTGGCACCAAATCTTAGATAAAGGGGTCATATAAGGTGTCTAAGACCAGGTTATGGGTGGCTGGTTATGATTATGCTGTCTGTGTGCATGTGTCATTTTAGTTGAAGTTATGTATATTGGCTCTATACTGTCTGTATTTCAAGTTGGTGCTGTGCTTCTGGGAAACATCCCAGACAAGTTGGTGTTAGCTCTGCCCAGCTTGCTTGATGGCCCATTAAGGACCATCAGCTACACAATTGACCCATGGAGAGAAGGCAGACACGCCTTGTGACTCAGCAAAGTATGCAGGGACTGGCCCATGTGACTCCAGACTCCATTTTGCTGTAATTTTCCACAGTAAGGACAAAGAGGTTCTTACACCTGGAAAAGCCTATTGTAGTGGGAGAATTGCCCCACTCCCTGTGAGAGTGGGCTGCGGCAGGCCAGGGCGCCTGTGCAGACAGTGAGCCAATCAGAGAGGGGCTTATTGAGAGCCAATCAGGGCCCAGATTAGAGACAGCCAATCAGGGCCAGGCTCAGGGGTATATAAAGGCTGCCCAGAGCAGGAGCAGTCAGTCTGTCCCAGGCCTTCGACAGGGAAGGTCAGTCTCAAGGGTGGCGACTAGCACCGCGGACAGCGCAGTGCTGGCCATGCTCGGGGAGGCTAGGGAGCTTGAACCCGTAGCCTGCCAGGCTGCAGGCCCTGAAGGGAAGGGCCTAGCGGGTGCAAGGGGCCGTAGGGGAAGCGGCCCAGGGAAACAGACAGCAGAAGGGGAGAGAAGGACAGCGAGGCTGACGCCAGAGGTCCCTGGGCCGGGACCCAGAGTAGAGGCAGGCCTGGGTCCCCCTTTGCAGTGCACCCAGCCATTGGCTGTAGGGGCGGCCATCTTGCTACGCCAGATCCCTGACAGGAGGGATTAGACTCAGAGGGCGATTGCACATAGTGACTGGGGTGTGAGACCACTGAGCACTGACCCCCGGAAGGGCGCAGAAGGACTAAGGGGCACTGCCGGAGGGCAGTGGCCTCGAAGAGGACGCCGCCGAGCACGCAGCAACGCGGGTCCAGAGATAACAGAGGACAGAACAACGGACGGGACACCACCAGGAGGAGGTGCTCCACTGGAATGAGCTAATTCCCAGAGTCACCAGCAGGAGGCGCCGCGGGGGTGAGTCCCAACCAGTTACACCTATCTAAGGCTGATGCCTCATCTCCATCTGGTCTACAATCCTGCTTCTTACCTCTGGAGGGCTTTGCTACAAACTGAAGCTCTGCACAAAGGACTGATGACCCATCCCAGGGGGGGATGTACTCCAGAGCCTTGATTTGAACCTGCAGTTTATGCCATCACTGCTACAAGCCTGAACTAAGAACTTTGCCATTACTGTATGTAATTGATTCCATTTAACCAATTCTAGTTCTCATCTCTACCTTTTTTCCTTCATGAATAAACCTTTAGATTTTAGATTCTAAAGGATTGGCAAGAGCGTGATTTGTGGGTAAGATCTGATGTGTATATTGACCTGGGTCTGGGGCTTGGTCCTTTGGGATAGAGAGAACCGTTTTCTTTTATTGGGGTGTTGGTTTTCATAACCATTCATCCCCAGGACGAGTAGCACTGGTGCTGATACTGGGAGACTGGAGTGTCTAAGGGAATTGCTTGTGTGACTTGTGGTTAGCCAGTGGGGTGAAACCAAAGTCCTCTTTGTCTGGCTGGTTTGGTTTGCCTTAAAGGTGGAAAAACCCCAGCCTAGGGCTGTGACTGCCCTGTTTGAGCAATTGGTCCTGATTTGGCACTCTCCGCTGGGTCCCGCCAGAACCGCATCGTCACAGGGAGGAATGCAGCAAGGACTCAGGATCAGTGGCCAGGGTCACTGAGCATAGACATGGGGAGGTTATATGGGGAGAGGGGTTATGAGTGGGAGAGGGAGGTCAAATGTTAAAATAATGATATTTGGGGGGAAAAATGTAAAAAACTGAACAGAAATAAAACTGGAGTGTAGGCTCTAAAGCAACAAGGCTTCAGTAGGGATTGAGGGTTAAAGGTCTGGGATCCCCCACAGCTCTAGATTCCCAAACCTCTCCTCCCTCCCAATGACCCACCCAGCCCACTTCCCGGGTGCCCTTCCTCCACGCTCCCCTCCCCTTCTTCCCATTACTCTCAGCCGGCACCACTTCCCGGCACCTTGGGAGCTTCTTGTATTTTCTCCTCATCTCTCACTACCTCCTACCTCCCTGCTGCTGCTTAGCTCTAACCCTGCACACCCTCCCCCTGTCCTGGCACCCCAGAATTACCTACTCCCCCCACTTCTCCGCCCCTCCCACGGCTCTCTTATCCCTTCACCCATGGGATCCTGAATGGCAACATTACACGCTCTCCTAAAAGAGCTCATCTCACTGTCACACAAATCATGCATGAGTCATACACATATTTTCTCAATTTAGAATTCTACAGGAGGCATATTTTCCTCTTAAAATGAGGAAAAGGCATGAAAGCTACAGTGATTAATATAGCCAATAAGGATATATTAAATCCAATTTTAAAATGACTGACGGCACCAAAAAGGCACATGTCCAAAAATGATACTACCATGTGGGAGATAAGGCAAAAAAAGGGGAGCAAGAAAACCTGCAAAACTTGTATGATGAATAAAGGTATACAGTTATTACTACTCAGGTTCTTTAGAGACCCCACAGCTTCTAATAACCCAGGCGACAGGACTCCTTACCCAGCAAGACCACCGTCTCATAGTTCTCCTGCATGACATCCCTGTAGAGGGCTCTCTGAGTGGGGTCCAGCAGAACCCACTCTTCCCTAGTGAAATACACAGCCACCTCCTCGAAGGTCACCGGCCCCTGAAAGAGCAAGAGTCCAACACTCAGTACCTGCTGCCCCACTCACAACCCCACTATTCACGGAACAGCAGCACCAGGTAAATGGAAGCTCCAGGAGGCACATGTTAACAGAGTCCCACCCTACCTTGCTTAGAGCAGCCAGGAGGCATCAGAGGGTGGAAAGAGAGAAACTTTGTGTCTCCCAGCTGACAGACAGAGGCAGAGTCATCACATTTATCACATAGCTACTAGCCAGGGCTTGATATAGGAGATGGGGCTGTCTCTGGACCCTGCTGGTGGCTTCCTGGTAGGAATCTCCAAAGAAAATATATGGAAGAAAGGGGAAGTCAACAGTAAAGAATATAAGTTAGAAAGTCAGAATTGTAGAAAATTGGTAAGGGAAGCTATCAGAAATCAATGACCACTTAATGAAAATGAGAAGGAAGTTTTAAAAAAGTATATTAAGTACAAAATTAATCCCTAACAATGGTAGTGGTAAATTACTAGATGGAAATGGCAGAATTATCAAAATAATACAGAAGAGGTAATAGTGTTCAATAAATATTTCACTCCTGGAGTTGGAGAAAAACAGATGATGTAATCATATAAGACGCTGACAACGACAGTCTTTCCATCCCAACAATAACTCACGAGGATGTTAAACAGCAGCTATTACAGTTAGACATGTTTAAATAAGCAGGTCCAGATAACTTGTATTAAGAGTTTTGAAAGACCTGGTGGAGGACTGTTAATGTTGATTTTAATTAGGACTTGGACCAATGGGGAAATTCCAGAAGACTGGAAAAAAGCTAATGCTGTGCCAATATTTAAAAAGTGTAAAAGAGATGACCCAGCTAATTACAAGAGTGTTAGTCCGATACTGGGCAAGATAATAGAGCAGCGAATATGGATTTAATTAATAAAGAGGTAAAGGAGGGTAATATAATTAGTACCAATTAACAAAGGTTCAGAGACAACAGATCCAATCAAACTAACTGGATATCCTTATTGGGTGAGATCAAAAGTTTGGTTGCAGCTAATAGTATTGATGAGCTGAGAGGTGAAAACATTACCTAGACTTCTGTAAGGCATATGACTTGGTTCAGCACAATATTTTGACTAGAAAACTAGAAAGATACAAAATAAACACAGCATACATTAAATAGATTAAAAACTATGATTGTAAATGGGGAACCATGCTTGAGTAGATTTCTTTCTAGGGGGTTCCCACAAGGATTGGTTCTTGGCCCTGCGCTATTTAACATTCTTATCAATGACCTGGAAGAGAATATAAAATCATCATTGATAAAGTTTGCAGTTGCCACAAAGATTGGGGTTCGTGGTAACTAATGAAGTGTCAGAAGATTCAGGCTCCAGCACTGGGAGTCCGGGAAGTTTTTCCAGCCCTGGCTGGAGGGTTATTTCCTGTTCCACAAAGAGTGGAAGTTCCATTCCCAACTCCTGTGCCTTGAAATTAGGCCCTGACACTACACCACACATTCAGCATAGTGGTATGATTATAAAATGATTAAGACATAATTATGTTACATTTTGTGCAAGATGCATCATGTTCAGTGTCATTGGAAAAGTTATGATTTGCTGAATATGACTGTCCTATTTGTGTGCATGTATCATGTTCGTAACTGAAGTTATGGATATTGACTCTGTATCTGTATTTCAAATGTGTTTACTCTGGGTAACACTCACAACAAGCCTTTCAGGTACAACAAAGAAGCCAGACAGTGTTCATGGCTCATCAAGAAAGACAATGGACCGTGGAAGAGCTTAGCCCTCTTGTGAATTTTTCAGCTAGCCTATGAGTCATGGCTACTATGACTCAGCAGGGCATGCTAGGGCATGTGAGCAGACCACATGACAACAAACTCCATTTTGGTACCTGTATTTTTCCACAAACTGGACTGGGAAACAAGTTTGGAACAAATGGTTCCCGCAATATGGAAAAGCTACATAAGGTGGAGTGTGACATCATTTCTTGGCCTCATTCCCACACAAGAGAACTCCTGGAAACACCTGAGGAAGAAAGACTGAACTGGGGGAACTGCTGGTCCCAGGGTAAAGGGATTTTTAGCTTGTGTACGGAAACTTGGTGGACTGCTTGTATCATCAGTCAGGGTGAGAAACTGCTAATTCAAATTCTATCCAGATAGTATGTTAAGCTTAGTTTGAGTTTTTGGTTATTTGTTAAGTAATCTGCTTTGATCTGTTTGCTACCACTTATGGCTGGGAAATTGGCTTTTGTCTTCTATCTGTCTTTGAGTGGCTTAGGTAACGCACTCAGGTAGCTTAGTTGGATGCGTGGTGCCACCTGCTGTCCTGTTGGGTAATAACAGGGCCTGGAGAGGCTGGCAGTGTGAGAAGGGCCAACCCAGTTTGAGGGTTAGAGGGACAGTGTTTCCCAGAAGCCCCCCAGACTGCACCCCCAGGGTGACAGCCCATCACACCCTAGAGTACACAAGTCTCAGCAGGTTTGTCACATCCTTTCCCCTCCCATTCCACACCCTAGACAGTTCCTGCCTCCCACTACCTCTAGCAGCTCCCACCCTCCTATACATTTACTTCTCCTCTCCCTCCAAGCAGAACCCACCACCAGCGTCCTGATAATCCCTTACCTGAGCCAGCTCCATTGCAGCTGTTTCCTTCCTGCTGGGAGGAGGGGATGATTTAGGGTGAAAGGTGGACATTATTCTGTAGCCTGCCAGGGCAAGAAGGGCAATGTGAGAGAATTCAGACAGGGTTTCTGTCCTTTCCACATGTCAATTCCCCCCAGCATTTTTCCCTGGTAATGGACATTCTAGGTTCTGCCACACTGTGTAGCACAAAATGACCTTATTCCAGTACAGGCCTAGCCCCCTCCCACAAGGGTGTAACCCTCCTAGACATAGTGAAACCCTCCCAGTAGCAGAGTCACTCTGTTACATTTATACAGTTTGTAGATGATATCTTCCTCTCTACTCTGCACTGATTAGGCCTCAACTGGAGTAATGTGTCCAGTTCTGGGTGCCACATTTCAGGAAAGATGTGGAAAAATTGGAGAAAGTCCAGAGAAGAGCAATAAAAATGATTAAAGGTCTAGAAAACATCACCTATGAGGGAAGACTGAAAAAATTGTGTTTGTTTAGTCAGGAGAAGATATGATCAGCTTTCAAGTACATAAAAGTTCATTTCAAGGAGAGAGGAGAAACATTGTTCTTAACCTCTGAGGACAGGACAAGAAGCAATGGGCTTAAATTGCAGCAAGGAAGGTTTAGGTTGGACATTAGGAAAAACTCCCTGTCAGGGTGGTTAAGCACTGGAATAAATTGCCTAGGGAGGTTGTGGAATCTCCATCATTGGGGATTTTTAAGAGCAGGCTGGACAAATACCTCTCAGGGATGATCTAGATCAGGGGTGGCCAACATGTGGCTCTTTAGAATTTAATACGCGGCTCCTTGTACAGGCACCAACTCCGGGGCTGGTGCTACAGGCACCAACTTTCCAATGTGCTGGGTGTGCTCACTACTCAGCTACAGGCCCTGTCCCCACTCCACCCCTTCCCACCCCTTCCCTGAGCCTGCAGTGCCCACGCTCCATCCCTCCGTCCCCCACCGAGTGTCTTGCATAGCATGAGCAGCTGATCAGGAGTGCGAGGAGGGGGGGTGCTGATTAGTGTGGCTTCCCATGGGTGGGAGGCACTGGGAGCAGGAGGTGGGAGCTGATGATTCTTTAGCAATGTATATTGGTAAATTCTGGCTCTTTCTCAGGCTCAGGTTGGCCACTCCTGGTCTAGATAATACTTCATCCTGCCTTGAGTGCAGGGGACTGGACTAGCTACCTCTCAAGGTCCCTTCCAGTTCTGTGATTCTATGAACCAAAGGCCAGAGATGAGCAGAATCAAAGAAGTCACTCTGGGGTTTCTCCCTGTCATTGTCATTGTCCCCAAGGCAGCTCTCTCAGCGTGACCCTGGGGCTCTGAGACTGGGCCTTTTTACCTCAGCACACCTTGTTTCTTTCTGTGGCTCCCCAGTGAGTCCAAATGAGTAGATACTCCTCATACAGACTGTGAACATAAGAATGTGTTTTGTGTTTAGACTTTATTGAATGCTTGTAAGTTGCTGCCTGAGTTAACATCTGACTAGTTGCATTGTGAGCCTCTGTGGCTCTGTAAATCACCAGACAGGAGAGAGACTTTACCTACGTGAAGTGCTGATTGGCAACAGAATGCCTGGCAGGAAAGGTCAATCAACACCAGAGAGACTATTATGGGATGTTAACAAGGACACAAGACTGTTGTTGTGCTCTTCACTTCCCATTAGCTGAGTTTCCTGCTCAGAGCACATGGTAGGAAGGGGATGAAAAACCCCATAGAGAAGGAACTGATTGTCTGTATGCTGCCTGGACTCGGGGGTGGGGGGGAAAGTTTCTAGGCATAAGCAAGGAAGTGACGGGTCCTTTGGGACTGGAAGTAACTTGAACATTGCTGTGATTCATGCTGTAAGGCAGTGGTTCTCAACCAGGGCCCCCCTGGAGGGCTGTGAGCAGCTTTCAGGGGGCTGCCAAGCAAAGCCGGCATTAGACTCACTGAGTCCCAGGGCAGAAAGCTGAAGTCCCAGCGCATGGGGCTGAAGTCCAGGGCCCTGAGCCCCATCACCAGGGCTGAAGCCAAAGCCTAAGCAATGTAGCTTTGCGGGGGCCCCTGTGGCATGGGGCCGCAGGCAGTTGCCCTGCTTGCTACCCCTAACGCCAGCCCTGGATTTTATATGCAGAAAACCAGTTATTGTGGCCCACATGGGCAGTGGAGTTTTATGGCGTGTGTGGGGTGGGGGTGGGAGGCTCAGAAAGAAAAGGTTGGGAACCCTGGAGTAAGGGACCACCTGTCACAAAGGTGAGCTCACCTGCGTGGTGAGATATATGGGATCACCCAAGAGGACTGTCTGTGACTCCATGTTAATGCTGTTACAATGCCTGAAGCGTTTACACTGGATACTTGGTTGGTGAAATCTCCATACAGACCTCACACCCAATTTGGGGTTTGTGCCCTGCTTCTCACCAGTCTGCCTGAGGCTGGTGCTAGTGCTCTCGAGTCACTGAAGACAGTGTTACAGAGAGAGGAGCTGTGACTTCCCCAAGGTCACTAAACAGGTCCATGACAGAGCCAGGAACACATCCTGTTAACTCCCGAGCCCCATCACTCGCAGCTTGGAAAGGTCCCCAGTGCACACTGTAGGAAGAGCTGTGCAGAGATTGCAAATGAGCTGCTCTGCCAAGACAGCCTGCACATCCATGGACAAACCACCTCGCTGGGGGTGTGTCCCCTGGGTCAGGAGAAGTCAGTCCTGTGGGGCTGTGCTCCTGGCTCATACCTCCAGCACTCACTGCTGCCCCTCCGTTACCATCTGCACTGTTCAGTGAGCCTCAGGCCTCAGGGAGGTCACAGCCCCTCTCCCCACCCCAAACCTTCAAACTGGGACATGGTGCAGCAGTGCCAGAGTGCACTAGTGTAAATTCTGTCTACACTAACGGTTTGCACCAGTGCCTAAAACAGCAGTGTGGCAGAGACCTTCAGAAACAGCAGTACGGTGGCACTAGAACCTATTTCTAGCTCGGTCACAGACAGCCTGGGTGACCTTGGACACGTTAATGTTTCTCCTCCCAACTTTAGTCTCTTTATCCAACTGCCCACTCACTGGGGTCTCCTCTCTCTCCAGAGCTGCTCACCACTAAAATCTGTGTGGGTGTCCCCAGAGCTAAGGCAGTTCAGCTCTGGAACAGTCTTACATGGGGGCTGGGGAGTCTCTTTCCCTGGTAGTTTTAAAGAACAAATAGGACAAAGCTCTGTCAGAGATAATCTACATATACTTGGTCCTGCCTCAGCAGAGAAAGCTGGACTTGATGACATCTTGAGGTCCTATCTAGTCCTACATTTCTAGGACGCGATGCAATATATACATATAAAAACACAACATACAGAATAAAACTCACCACAACATAATGTCAGGCAAATTCAGGGGGAAAAAAAACACAACCTACACTCCACAGCATAAAATGACAATACAAAGGAAAAGAAAGCAACACGATGCAAACTATGACATCCTAGGACAAAAGTACACAATGGAAAACAAGCTGAGGCAAAACAATTCACCATAAAACTGCTACACAACATGGTGCGATCACAGTTCCAAATGGCACCATGCAAAACAGCTCAGCGTAGAACATGACGCAGCACAAAAGAGAATTATTTCAATGTAGGCCTGGAAGGGATCTTGAGAAGTCATCTACTCCAGCCCGCTGTGCTGAGGCAGGACCAAGTATCCCTAGACATTCGCAGACTGGCGTATCTCTAACCTGGTCTTAAAAACCTCCAATGAAGGAAATTCCACAGCCTCCCTTGGAAGCCAATGCAAGGCAAACACAGACCAAAACAACGCTGTACACACACACGCTGGGCTTGCGGTTAAGGGGGGAGGCAAGAATTGAAACAATCTGGGTTCAGTTCCCAGTTTTGCCGCAAATTCTCCACGCAAACTTGTTAGACACCGGTGGCTGGCCCGTACCACTGACTTGGGCCCACACGGCTCAGGCTCATTGTCATGTAGAAGTTCCGGCTTGGGCTGCAGCCCAAGGTCTGGCACACTCCCACCTCGCCGGGTCCTAAGGTGAAAAGAGACAAATTCATATTACAATTAAGGCACAAATACTCAACAGCGAGGTTGATTCACCACAGGAACAAGCTACCAAGGAAAGTGGTGGATTCTCCATCTCGTGACGTCATTTCATGAAGACTAGATGCCTTTCTGGAATGTGTTTACCCCAAAAGTAGCTAGTGTGTCATACAGGAGGCCTGTGATATGCAGGGGTCAGATTAGATGCTCTTATGGTCTCTTCTAGCAATAAAGTCGACTAATTTCTTTAAAACTGCATTGGGAGTTTACATTGGGAGCAGCAGCGTCTGATGTTTTCCTGTCTAGCCGGCTTGCTTCCTAGAACGAATGCTCCTTGAGTGGGGTGATCCACAGGGAGTAGCTCAAACCTCCAAAGTGCCTGGCCAGGGGCAGGACATTAGCCCAGCAAGGGAGGGGTGTGGCAGTGACATCACAAAGGCCTTTTGCAGGACTTCAGACTATTGGCCAAAGGTGGTGGGGAGGTGGTGACCTCACAGAGAGATGCTGACATCAGCCAGGCAGGACAGGGGCGAGGGGCCAGGGAAACCTCAGAGACCCTGTGGCTTTGCTTCAGCAAGTCTCCTTCTCCAGGTCTCTCTTTGAGGACTGGGGGAATATTGGGGTTCACGGACGTGAGCGCCAGGAGGAACCTCTTTCGAGTTTTCTCCTTCCCTTTTAGTGATTTTACTTGAAAACAGCCGACCCTGTTTAGAAGGTAAGAGCCTCCTCGAGGTTTGAAACTGTTCAGTCTGATCCATCTGGTGACAGTTGAATTCATGGAAAACATGATCTTAAGGAGGCAGAATTTTATTCCAAACCTGGGATCTTGTCCCTTAGAATCACTGAGGACATTAGGGTTTGTCCTTTTTGTTTCACCTTTTCCTCCATCCATCCCTCCTTTCTCTTCCTCTCTTGCTTCTTTTGTCCTTTCTCCTGTTCCCCTCCTAACACCAGGAGAGGGTGTGTGTGTGTGTGTGTGTGTGTGTGTGTGTGTGTGTGTGTGTGTTGCGGGGGAGTGCTCGGCAGCTCTCACTGTGGGAGGTCCACCCCAAACTGTGGAGCTGCAGTAGTGCTGGGGCAGTGATCCCTGCCAGTGACCTGGGCCATCCTTTGAGCTCTCTGGTGAGACCCCTCAGCCTCCCATCCTCAGTCTCTACCCTGATTGTCTGAGCAGGGGGTTATTGACAGGGAGGAGACTCAGGTCCTTGTTGTTCTCTTTTAAGACCAAGTAAATAAGTCATAACCACTTATATGTTTGATGGATTTTGCTGCTTCTCTGCATTAATTTTCTCTGAGCAGTTCATGATTCTCTCTAACATTGCAGTTCTCCTAAAACACTGGCTGAATAATTACTGTGCATACTTGTTGGTCTGGAGCTCATCAGAGAGCACTTTCTTGAGGTCATTCAATGTATGAAATTCAAAATCCGATGGTTAATTTGACAATCAGGGCTCTGGGTCCTATTCCCAATTCAGCCATTGACTGGCTGTGTGACCTAAGACAAGTCAATTTTCCTTTCTCAGCCTGAGCGTCTCCCTCTTTCAAGTAGGGGTAATAATGATCCGCTCCTACCTACCTCAACACACTCACTCTTCCCCAGCACATACACACACTGTCTCTCCCCACACACAAACAGTCTCCACAATGCAGCTGAAAAGCAGCTGGCAATCTAGTAGGATGACCCTGGAACAATGGGATAGAGAAACCTGCATCACTGAAAGTGCAGCCACTATGGTATTGTAGGCCAGCTTCCTAAAGCCTCAGCCTCAACCACTTAACACTGGGGAATTTCTACACTCTGGTTCTGTTCTCACTGAAGGATCATTACCAATTGTTCGCTCAGACCAGCTTACCCAGCACCCTCACTGCTGTGCAGCTCTGTATGTGTGGCCATGGCTGAACAGCAAGAATTCCTGCCCATTTCCCTTTTGGCTGGAGCATGGTTTGTGGTTAATGATGTTGCAGTAGATTGTTTGCTACCTGCCTTGGCAATTCAGACAGTCCCTTTTCCCAACATATCTCCAGCACCTCAGTCCCTGGCTGGGTCTCCTGGGCAGTGGAAAACATCCCTTGTTTGGTGTTGCAAAGGGGATCGTGCATAGCTGAAATGTCTCTCGGTTTGGATCAAAGGGGAATGTTGGATGGAATATATCACACAACCCTCCCTGCTCCCCAGAGCCCCATGGGGAGAATGTAGAGAAGGGGGAGTCATTCCTCCCCTGCACTCCCACAAGAGTTGCTAGGACTCCTTCCTGCCAGCTACTCACCCCTGGATTCATGCTTAGCTCCTAGGATCTTTCTGCTCCAAAGGCTCCATAGTCCTGGGGTGGGGAGGGTGTCATTGCACAGTCTGAAACACAAGGGAGGTTTCTGGAATTGAAGGAAGGAGCAGAAAACGGAGAGGAAAGAAACAGAGAGAAAACGCCTCGTCTCTCTCCCCTCCCCCTGCCTCCCCCATCAAGAAATGTTACCAAGGACCAGCATTAGGGGAAATGGTGTCCTGGGCAAAACTTGTACTTTGGCAAAGTTCTTGGTTCAGGCTTGTAGCAGTGATGGAATAAACTGCAGGTTCAAATCAAGTCTCTGGAGTACATCCACAACTGGGATGGGCCATTCAGTCCTTTGTACAGAGCTTCAGTTTGTAGCAATGTCCCTCCAGAGGTAGGAAGCAGGACTGAAGAGAAGATGGAGATGAGGCATCAGTCTTTTATAGTCTCTTGCCATGTGGTCTTTGCTTTCTTTGTCCCAAGGACACTCTATCCAGCACGTGACATCGAAAAACCTTAGATTTCTGTCCATAGGCAGGTCCCTGCCCACCTTGCTGAGCCACAAGGCATATCTGCCTTCTCTCAATGGGTCAGTTGTATAGCTGATGGTCCTTAATGGGCCATCAAGCAGGCTAGGCAGAGCTGACACCAATTTGTCTGGCTGGGGTGTTCCCCAGAAGCATAGCACAAGTTGGAAATACAGGCAGCATAGAGCCAATATTCATAATGTCAACTACAAAAATGATACATATCTAGAGATAGCATAATTATAATCAGCCAATCATAACCTCTCCATAGACCCTTTATGTGACCACCTTTATACAATATTGGCTGCAAATATACAACAGTGGTCGCAACGGTGATCTATACAGTTACAGATAATGTCAAGAACGTCGCAGGAGGTGACATCGTATCAGCGAGACTGATACTGGAATACTGTTTCCAGTTTTGGTGTCCTCATTTGAAAAAGATGGTGTGAAATTGGAGTTGAGGCAGCAAAGAGCCACCAAATGTTCTGAGGGCTGGAGAAAAATGCCTTCTAGTGAGCTATTGAAAGAGCTCAACCTGTTTAGCTTATCAAAAGAAGATTGAAAGGTGACTTCATTGAAATGTTGAAGTGCCTTACTGGAGAGGAAAGATTGGCTATTAAAGGTCTCTTTAATGTAGCAGAGAAAGGCATAAAAAAACCCAATGGCTGGAAGGTGAAAAGAGACAAATTCATATTACAAGTATCAGAGGGGTAGCCGTGTTAGTCTGGATCTGTAAAATCAACAAAGAATCCTGTGGCACCTTATAGACTAACAGACGTTCTGCAGCATGAGCTTTCGTGGGTGAATACCCACTTCTTCAGATGCAAGACTGAAGAATCCCTTGCATCTGAAGAAGTGGGTATTCACCCACGAAAGCTCATGCTGCAGAACGTCTGTTAGTCTATAAGGTGCCACAGGATTCTTTGTTGATTCATATTACAATTAAGGCATAAATATTCAACAGCGAGGATGATTCACCACAGGAACAAGCTACCAAGGAAAGTGATGGATTCTCCGTCTCGTGACGTCATTTCATGAAGACTAGATGCCTTTCTTGAATGTGTTTACCCCAAAAGTGGCCAGTGTGTCATACAGGAGGCCTGTGATATGCAGGGGTCAGATTAGATGCTCTAATGGCTCTTCTGGCAATAAAGTCGACTAATTTCTTTAAAACTGAATGTAGCATTGGGAGGAGCAGCGTCTGATGTTTTCCTGTCTAGCCGGCTTGCTTCCTAGAACGAATGCTCCTTGAGTGGGGTGATCCACAGGGAGTAGCTCAAACCTTCAAAGTGCCTGGCCAGGGGCAGGACATTAGCCCAGTAAGGGAGGGGTGTGGCAGTGACATCACAAAGGCCTTTTGCAGGGGCTCAGACTATTGGCCAAAGGTGGTGGGGAGGTGGTGACCTCACAGAGAGATGCTGACATCAGCCAGGCAGGACAGGGGCGAGGGGCCAGGGAAACCTCAGAGACCCTGTGGCTTTGCTTCAGCAAGTCTCCCTCTCCAGGTCTCTCTTTGAGGTTCACGTACCTGAGCGCCAGGAGGAACCTCTTTCGAGTTTTCTCCTTCCCTTTTAGTGATTTTACTTGAAAACAGCCGACCCTGTTTAGAAGGTAAGAGTCTCCTCGAGGTTTGAAACTGTTCAGTCCGATCCATCTGGTGACAGTTGAATTCATGGAAAACATGATCTTAAGGAGGCAGAATTTTATTCCAAACCTGGGATCTTGTCCCTTAAAATCACTGAGGACATTAGGGTTTCTCCTTTTTGTTTCACCTTTTCCTCCATCCATCCCTCCTTTCTCTACCTCTCTTGCTTCTTTTGTCCTTTCTCCTGTTCCCCTCCTAACACCAGGAGAGGGTGTGTGTGTGTGTGTGTGTGTGTGTGTGTTGCGGGGGAGTGCTCGGCAGCTCTCACTGTGGGAGGTCCACCCAAAACTGTGGAGCTGCAGTAGTCCTGGGGCAGTGATCCCCGCCAGTGACCTGGGCCATCCTTTGAGCTCTCTGGTGAGACCCCTCAGCCTCCCCTCCTCAGTCTCTACCCTGATTGGCTGAGCAGGGGGTTATTGACAGGGAGGAGACTCAGGTCCTTGTTGTTCTCTTTGAAGACCAAGTAAATAAGTCATAACCACTTATATGTTTGATGGATTTTGCTGCTTCTCTGCATTAGTGGTCTCTGAGCAGATCATGATTCTCTCTAACATTGCAGTTCTCCTAAAACACTGGCTGAATAATTACTGTGCATACTTGTTGGTCTGGAGCTCATCTGAGAGCACTTTATTGAGGTCATTCAATGTATGAAATTCAAGATCTGATGGTTAATATGAAAATCAGGGCTCTGGGGTCCTATTCCCAATTCTGCCATTGACTGGCTGTGTGACCTAAGACAAGTCAATTTTCCTTTCTCAGCCTGAGCGTCTCCCTCTTTCAAGTAGGGATAATTATGATCCGCTCCTACCTACCTCAACACACTCACTCTTCCCCAACACACACACACACTGTCTCTCCCCACACACAATCAATCTCCACACTGCAGCTGAAAAGCAGCTGGCAATGTAGTAGGATGACGCTGGAACAATGGGATAGAGAAACCTGCATCACTGAAAGTGCAGCCACAAAGACACCACACACCAGCTTTCCCTAGCTGGCAAGAATCAAACCTCCACAGAAAGATCCCTATGGTATTGTAGGCCAACTTCCTAAAGCCTCAGCCTCAACCACTTAACACTGGGGCCTGTCTACACTCTGGTTCTGTTCTCACTGAAGGATCATTTCCAATTGTTCCCTCAGACCAGCTTGCCCAGCACCCTCACTGCTGTGCAGCTCTGGATGTGTGGCCATGGCTGAACAGCAAGAATTCCTGCCCATTTCCCTTTTGGCTAGAGCATGGTTTGTGGTTAATGATGTTGCTGTAGATTGTTTGCTTCCTGCCTTGGCAATTCAGACAGTCCCTTTTCCTACATATCTCCAGCACATCAGTCCCTGGCTGGGTCTCCTGGGCAGTGGAAAACATCCCTTGTTTGGTGCTGCCAAGGGGATCGTGCATAGCTGAGATGTCTCTCGGCTTGGATCAAAGGGGAATGTTGGATGGAATTTATCACACAATCTTACCTGCTCCCTAGAACCCCATGGGGAGAATGTAGAGAAGAGTCATTCCTCCCTGCACTTCCAGAAGAGTTGCTAGGACTCCTTCCTGCCAGCTACTCACCCCTTGCTTCATCCTTAGCTCCTAGGATCTTTCTGCTCCAAAGGCTCCATAGTCCTGGGGTGGGGAGGGTGTCACTGCACAGTCTGAAACACAAGGGAGGTTTCTGGAATTGAAGGAAGGAACAGAAAATGGAGAGGAAAGAAACAGAGAGAAAACGCCTCGTCTCTCTCCCCTCCCCCCCCCATCAAGAAATGTTACCAAGGACCAGCGTTAGGGGAAATGGTGCCCTGGGCAAAACTTGTACTTTGGCAAAGTTCAAAGAATCATAGAATTCAAGATCAGAAGGGACCATTATGATCATCTAGTCTGACCTCCTGCAAGATGCAGGCCACATAAGCCGATCCACCCACTCCTTAAGCAGCGACCGCTGCCCCATGCTTCGGAGGAAGGCGAAAAACCTCCAGGGCCACTGCCAATCTACCCTGGAGGAATATTCCTTCCTGACCTCAAATATGGCGGTCAGCTCAACCGAGCATGCGGGCAAGACTCTCCAGCCATACCCTCTGGAAAAAGGCTAACAATATCCTATCATTGACCCATTGTACTAATTACCAGTGTGTCACTTAATTCACCTATTGACTAAGCCCGTTATCCTATCATACCATCTCCTCCATAAACTTATCTAGCTTAATCTTAAAGTCATGGAGGTCCTTCGCCACTGTTTCCTTCAGCAGGCTGTTCCAGAATTGCACTCCTCTGATGGTTAGAAACCTTCGTCTAATTTCAAGCCTAAATTTCCTGACTGACAATTTATATCCGTTTGTCCTCGTGTCCACATTAGCACTGAGTTGAAATAATTCCTCTCCTTCCCTGGTATTTATCCCTCTGATATATTTAAAGAGTGCAATCATATCTCCTCTTATCCTTCTTTTGGTTAAGGAAAATAAACCGAGCTCCTCAAGTCTCCTTTTGTACCACAGGCTTTCCATTCCTCGGATCATTCTAGTGGCCCTTCTTTGTACCCGTTCCAGTTTGAATTCATCCTTCTTAAACATGGGAGACCAAAACTGCACACAATACTCCAAATGAGGTCTCACCAATGCCTTATATAACGGGACTAGCACCTCCTTATCTCTACTAGAAATACCTCGCCTAATGCATCCCAAGACCGCATTAGCTTTTTTAACGGCCACATCACATTGCCTACTCATAGTCATCCTACGATCAACCAGGACTCCTAGGCCCTTCTCCTCCTTCCTTACTTCCAACTGGTGCGTCCCCAGCTTATAACTAAAGTTCTTGTTAGTCATCCCTAAATGCATAACCTAACACTTCTCACTATTGAATTTCATCCTGTTAATAATACTCCAGTTTACAAGGTCATCCAAATCTCCCTGGAGGATATCCCGATCCTTTTCCGAATTGGCAATACCTCCCAACTTTGTGTTATCCGCAAACTTTATCAGCCCACTCCTACTTTTGGTTCCGAGGTCATCGATAAATAGATTGAATAAAATCGGACCCAAAACCGAACCTTGAGGAACTCCACTGGTAACCCCCCTCCAACCCGAGTTCACCCTTCAATACGACCCTCTGCAGTCTCCCCTTTAACCAGCTCCTTATCCACCTCTGGATTTTCATTTCGATACCCATCTTTTCCAATTTAACCAGTAATTCCCCATGCGGTACCGTATCAAATGCCTTACTGAAATCAAGATATATTAGATCCAACGCATTTCCCTTGTCTAAAAAAATCTGTTACTTTCTCAAAGAAGGAGATCAGGTTGGTTTGGCACGATCTACCTTTCGTAAAACCATGCTGTAATTTGTTCTTGGTTCAGGCTTGTAGCAGTGATGGAATAAACTGCAGGTTCAAATCAAGTCTCTGGAGTACATCCACAACTGGGATGGGCCATTCAGTCCTTTGTACAGAGCTTCAGTTTGTAGCAAAGTCCCTCCAGAGGTAGGAAGCAGGACTGAAGACAAGATGGAGATGAGGCATCAGTCTTTTATAGTCTCTTGCCATGTGGTCTTTGCTTTCTTTGTCCCAAGGACACTCTATCCAGCATGTGACATCAAAAAACCTTAGAGTTCTGTCCATAGGCAGGTCCCTGCACACCTTGCTGAGCCACAAGGCATATCTGCCTTCTCTCAATGGGTCAGTTGTGTAGCTGATGGTCCTTAAGGGGCCATCAAGCAGGCTAGGCAGAGCTGACACCAATTTGTCTGCTGGGGTGTTCCCCAGAAGCATAGCACAAGTTGGAAATACAGGCAGCATAGAGCCAATATTCATAATGTCAACTACAAAAATGATACATATCTAGAGATAGCATAATTATAATCAGCCAATCATAACCTCTCCATAGACCCTTTATGTGACCACCTTTATACAATATTGGCTGCAAATATAGAACAGTGGTCGCAACGGTGATCTATACAGTTACAGATTATGTCAATAACGTCACAGGAGGTGACATCGTATCAGCGAGACTGATACTGGAATACTGCCTCCAGTTTTGGTGTCCTCATTTGAAAAAGATGGTGTGAAATTGGAGTTGAGGCAGCAAAGAGCCACCAAATGTTCTGAGGGCTGGAGAAAAATGCCTTCTAGTGAGCTATTGAAAGAGCTCAACCTGTTTAGCTTCTCAAAAGAAGATTGAAAGGTGACTTCATTGAAATGTTGAAGTGCCTTACTGGAGAGGAAAGATTGGCTATTAAAGGTCTCTTTAATGTAGCAGAGAAAGGCATAAAAATACCCAATGGTTGGAAGGTGAAAAGAGATAAGTTCATATTAAAATTAAGGCATAAATATTCAACAGCGAGGATGATATACCACAGGAACAAGCTACCAAGGAAAGTGGTGGATTCCCCGTCTCGTGACATCATTTCATGAAGACTAGATGCCTTTCTTGAATGTGTTTACCCCCAAAGTAGCTAGTGTGTCATACAGGAGGCCTGTGATATGCAGGGGTCAGATTAGATGCACTAATGGTCTCTTCTGGCAATAAAGTTGACTAATTTCTTTAAAACTGAATGTAGCATTGGGAGCAGCAGCGTCTGATGTTTTCCTGTCTAGCCGTCTTGCTTCCTAGAACGAATGCTCCTTGAGTGGGGTGATCCACAGGGAGTAGCTCAAACCTCCAAAGTGCCTGGCCGGGGCAGGACATTAGCCCAGCAAGGGAGGGGTGTGGCAGTGACATCACAAAGGCCTTTTGCAGGACCTCAGACTATTGGCCAAAGGTGGTTGGGAGGTGGTGACCTCACAGAGGGATGCTGACATCAGCCAGGCAGGACAGGGGCGAGGGGCCAGGGAAACCTCAGAGACCCTGTGGCTTTGCTTCAGCAAGTCTCCCTCTCCAGGTCTCTCTTTGAGGACTGGGGGAGTATTGGGGTTCACGTACCTGAGCGCCAGGAGGAACCTCTTTCGAGTTTTCTCCTTCCCTTTTAGTGATTTTACTTGAAAACAGCCGACCCTGTTTAGAAGGTAAGAGCCTCCTCGAGGTTTGAAACTGTTCAGTCTGATCCATCTGGTAACAGTTGAATTCATGGAAAACATGATCTTAAGGAGGCAGAATTTTATTCCAAACCTGGGATCTTGTCCCTTAGAATCACTGAGGACATTAGGGTTTGTCCTTTTTGTTTCACCTTTTCCTCCATCCATCCCTCCTTTCTCTTCCTCTCTTGCTTCTTTTTTCTTTTCTCCAGTTCCCCTCCTAACACCAGGAGAGGGTGTGTGTGTGTGTGTGTGTGTGTGTGTGTGTGTTGCGGGGGAGTGCTCGGCAGCTCTCACTGTGGGAGGTCCACCCCAAACTGTGGATCTGCAGTAGTGCTGGGGCAGTGATCCCCACCAGTGACCTGGGCCATCCTTTGAGCTCTCTGGTGAGACCCCTCAGCCTCCCATCCTCAGTTTATATCCTGATTGTCTGAGCAGGGGGTTAATGACAGGGAGGAGACTCAAGGCCTTTTTGTTCTCTTTTAAGTCCAAGTAAATAAGTGATAACCACTTATATATTTGATGGATTTTGCTGCTTCTCTGCATTAATTGTCTCTGAGCAGTTCATGATTCTCTCTAACATTGCAGTTCTCTTAAAACACTGGCTGAATAATTACTGTGCATACTCGTTGGTCTGGAGCTCATGTGAGAGCACTTTATTGAGGTCATTCAATGTATGAAATTCAAGATCTGATGGTTAATATGAAAATCAGCGTTAGGAAATGGTGCCTGGGCAAAACTTGTACTTTGGCAAAGTTCTTGGTTCAGGCTTGTAGCAGTGATGGAATAAACTGCAGGTTCAAATCAAGTCTCTGGAGTACATCCACAACTGGGATGGGCCATTCAGTCTTTGTATAGTGCAGGGGGTTAATGACAGGAGGAGACTCAAGGCCTTTTGTTCTCTTTTAAGACCAAGTAAATAAGTCATAACCACTTATATGTTTGATGGATTTTGCTGCTTCTCTGCAGTAATGAGGCAAGTATGAAGCCTCATTCAAAGACCAGGGTCACTATATTACTGCACAGTCAATCAATGCAGTCAATTAATGCAGTTGTAGATAAATCTCTGCATTATGCATTTTTGTATAACTTGTATATGACTTTGTATTGAACCTTGGTAATATGTTATAGCGGGCCCCTAAGGTAGTGTAATTAAGGTAAAAGAAAAGTGTCTTTTTGCTAGAAGTAGAATAAGATCTCCCCCCCCACTCGGTAATCAACTGCCCTGTTGAATGAATGAGGTGTGACTGAGCAAGGCGTGGAGGGCAGTCCCTCCCGACAGCTGCAATCCTTGGAGAGGGCTGGCAGCCCAACCAAGGACAATCAGGCTTGGCAAGTGGGCTGACTAGAGAAGAGCAGACATACTGATGGCCTCAGGGATAAGAAGCAAACACCTTCCTGTGGGAACAACCCCCAGCCCAGAGAAAAGCAGCTAGAAGGACCAACAGACACAGTCACAGATTTTGAATCTGGGAGATTTGCCCCTCTCCATCCACCGACTCACTGCTTGCCTCCTCACCCCCCCACCCCAAGTATAAAGCCTCATTCAAAGACCCAAGGAGTCACTATATTACTGCACAGAGCCCTCCCCCCCCGACGAAGTCTGCCCCTCACCTGCCTCAGGCTCTGCAAGGAGTTTGGGTCGGGCGAGGAGGTCTGGGGTGCAGGCCCTGGGTTGGGGCAGGGGTTTGGAGTGTGGGATGGTTGAGAGGTTGGGCTCTGGAATGGAGTTTGGGTGCTGGGTGCAGGCTCCAGGCTGGGGCACAGGGTGGGCGTGCAGGATGGGTGGAGGCAGGGGCGACTCTAGGCACCAGCAAAGCAAGCAGGTGCTTGGAGCAGCCCATTTGCAGGGCAGGGATTTCCACTTCTGAGCCATCGAAGCAGAAATTGACTTTTCCTTTCCAGATTTAGCTAATATTCAGAAAGGAATCTAGCACCTGCCTTCCAGATTTGAACACCCTCAAAATTCAGGAGTGCTGAAGCTCAATTTGGGCAGCTGTTACTTCATTTCTCCCAAATCAAATATACTGATTCACTGTAATTTGCTGTAGAAAAAGTAGGATAAACTTGAGCAAGAAATGCTTCCCAGTGGTTTTTAGGACTGGAATTGCTATTTTCAACAGCCATTGCCTTTGTTTGTTTGTTTTATAGTTTTATTTGTTTAAAAGGAAGACAGTGATATTGCATTGGCAAATTGCCCATAGAAACAAAGAATGGAACATAAGAATAATAAAGGCACCTCAACGTTTCCTCATTTCTGTAGGACAGTCTTATAATATGCATCCAGATATCCTTTAATCACACAAGCTGGAAATTGTTCTATGTTACTGCAGTTCTGTAACCATATGGGAACCAATCCTGTCTGTGTTCTGTGCACATCAAAATTCCTGCTGAATGACCCACTCTGGGAGCAAGTTACCAGTGACCCAGGGCTGGGGTGGAAGGAGGGTGCAAGTGGGCGGGGAGCCCAGAGCTGGGGCAGCACGGGGTGCATGTGTGGGAAGATCCCAAGGCTGGGGTGGCAGAGGTCCTGGTGTGTGTGGGAGAGCCCAGGGCTGGCAGCAGGGGTACAGGTTGGGGAGGCCCAGAACTGGGGCAGCAGGGGTGTGGGTGGAGGGCAGAGCCCAGGGCTGGGGCAGCAGGGAGATTCAGGAGGAGCCCAGGGCTGGGGTGGGGGCAGCCAATTTTTTTGCTTGGGACAGCAAAACCTAGAGTTAGCCCTATCTCCACCCACCGTGAGGTAGGTAGGAGCGGATCATTATTATCCCTACTTGAAAGAGGGAGAAGATAAGGCTGAGAAAGGATAATTGACTTGTCTTAGGTCGCATAATCAGTGGCAGAGTTGGGAATAAGACCCAAGAGCCCTGATTTTCAAACTAAGCATCGGATCTTAAATTTCCTACATTGAATGATCTGAGTAAAGTGCTCTCAGATGAGCTCCAGACCAGCAACAGTGCACAGTAAGTATTCAGCCAGTATTTTAGGAGAACTGGAATGTTAGAGAGAATCATGAACTGCTCAGAGACAATTAATGCAGAGAAGCAGCAAAATTCATCAAACATACAACCGCTTATGACTTATTTACTTGGTCTTAAAAAAGAACAACAAGACCTGAGTCTCTTCTCTGGCAATAACCCCCTGCTCAGCCAATCAGGGTAGAAACTGAGGATGGAGGCTGAGAGTTCTCACCAGAGAGCCCAAAGGATGGCCCAGGTCACTGGTGGGGATCATTGCCCCGCAACACACACACACACACACACACACACACACACACACACACACACACACACACACACACACACACACACACACACACACACACACCCCTCTCCTGGTTTTGGGAGGGGAATAGAAGAAAGGATAAAAGAAGCAAGAGACGAAGAGAAAGGAGGGAGGGAGGGATGGATGAAAAGGTGAAACAAAGGACAACCCCCAATGTCCCCAGTGAATCTAAAGGACAAAATCCCAGGTACACAATAAAATTCTGCCTCCTTAAGCTCGTTTTTTCCATGCCTAGAATTCAACTCTCACCAGATGACTGAGACTGAACAGGTTTCAAACCTCGAGGGGGCTTCTGGCTGTGATTTTTCAGTCCTCAAAGGCCAGCCAGGTGACTGTAAATAACTTACAATCATTAGGAAAAATTAGTATCAAGATTCCAACTCTAGCAGTCAGACAACATTGGTTCAATTTACAAGAGATTACTTTTTATATTCCTTGGTTCCCCCCAAATTAGGAAGGGCCTGTGACCACAGGTCCTGCAGGGTACAAAGGGCAGGTCTACATCCCTTTTCTCTTTGTGCATAGTCCTGCCTGCTCCCTTTTCAGTTTCAGTTCTGCTTCCACAGTACTGATCAGCACATTCTTCAGTAGCATAGGGAAGGGCAGGCACCATCACACAAGGACTATTACACAGAGACCTGCCAAATGCACACAGCAAACAAATGAAAACAAGAGATGAAAATGTTATTTTTTTCATTAATCCCTTTCAGTGACAGCAACCTCCGTGGCTAATTGTAACAATAGTAGATGCAGCATTTTCTGATTGAAATGATTTTCAAGTTGTGGGTGCCCCTTTATGAACAGTAATTGCCTACATCTGTGATACAAGTACTTTTCAATTCCATTAAACCTGGGGTTTTGCTCAATTACACACGATATCTTGGAATTTTTCTGGCATATTCATCATCACATACATCACCTACAAGACTCCTGCCATAACAAGGGGTTCTTTATAGGGGTTTGAAATTATTAAAGTGACCCAGCACTTTTCAATTGTAACAGCTCAGGACAAAGTAGATCTCCCTGATCCCACTTATGTAGCTATTTAAATGTAATCTAGTTATAAGGTGGCCTAACTTACTGATATTTTTTGACACGTTTTCAAAAAGTGGCCTCTATTTAAATCCATGCAAATATCTGTATGCACACTTTCTGAGCACTGCAAGTCTGAATCTATCACCTGTGCATGCATCTGCTGTTACCTGAAACATGCACATGCTGCTATTTGCATGAAAACTTCTACACGCCTGAATAGAGGAGGATCCTTTGAAAATGTGGCCTTTTAATTATATTTCATACTCCACAAGAGTAGCCTAAAAACAACAACGGGATATAATAAGGCCCTGGCATCAAATGAATAAGGACCAATATAAAAATCAGCAGCACTTTATAAAGAGGACAGGAACAAAATATACAGTAACCATAAAACCAACAGATAAAACAAAACCCAGATTTCCCCAGGTGCAATCTAACAGGACAATTTTGCCTTCATAACTCTAGCAATACTCATCTATTTCAGCATGTAATGATCCTGTTTAAAGTATCCAGGAAACAATAAACTCTGGCCCGGTGCTTGTACATGTTCACTTTGTTGAGTGTGGCTCACATATCTGGACCTCCCAGCTGTTAATAGCTTCACCAACCACCCCTCTGTCTTTGCTTCTGTGTATGTCACTTCATTCTGGCTCTGCAAGGTGTCTGAAGTCCCAAATGCCACTTGTCCTTCTGTAAACCTATCCCAGCGGTATCCCTCCCCCAACTGCCTCCTTTGTGGTTCAATTCTACACCACTGAAATCAATGGAATTTTTTCCATTGACTTCAATTAGAGCAAGATCGGGCCCTTCAGCAATTTCCACCCAGTTCTTTCTATTATGTTTTGTACCAATCAGGGTTCGGGGCCTCATTGTTCTAGGCACTGTCTAACAAAACAATGGTCCCGTGCCCCAAATATTCTGCAGCATCATCCAAAAGATACCAGAAATGCAGTCCAGTGAATTATCTTGATAACCTCTGGTGTAATCTTTCTTAATATCTGTGGTTTCTAATTCTATCAATTACTCGACAATTAAATTAAGGGGGTTAAGTTACACAGTGGTTTCTGAAAGCAACTGTTTTGAAAATCCAGTTAAAATGTATTTTAAAGGTAAATAAATGCCTAATCTTTGCCTGAAACACAAGCAATATGATTTTTTTTTAAAATGTGTGCTACCATCTCCAAGCCTCATCCTCTCTCCAGTGAAATCCCTCTGCAAATGCCTGCACTTTTTCATTTCCACCCATGCCCTTCCCCTTTTTGCCTTTACAGAGCTATTAAATTTGTTAGTCTCTAAGGTGCCACAAGTACTCCTCATTCTTTATGCTTAATGATGTACTTCTAATAAAGAATTTAATTCTAATTTTTGCCTAGAGTGACTCTGACTTTCAAATTATATTTAAACATAGGAACTTGTGGAATGGTTTAGGAATAAAAATAAATTAACATGTACAGAAATATGAAATAGAAAAACAAATAGGACAATATCACTGCTCTACATGTGAAAAACTCACACAGAGCTAATTTCATCTTGTGAAATATTCTGCAGACTATGATAAGGGGGGGGGAAAAGAAATAGTTTATCTAAATGTTTTAAACAGTGGATGAAAAGAACCTAACATGATCAACATAGATTAAAATGCTAATAATAAAATATATAATAAGGGAAACCAGTGAGACAACCCTGGGACACGAAAATAAATAAGGAATCCTTTTATATTGATAGTTCCCAATGTATCCTCTGCCAAGAAATGGACTTTGTGCAGAGAAAAATCCATTTTCTAGTGCCAAAGATATTGATAATTAACATTTATGTCATGAAACTTGTAATACCAGTTTGCTAAAATAAAGCTAAGCTTTTCATTATTATTTTAGAGTTTAATTTAGTCATCCAAGGTTACTCAGCTTCATGTTTATAAATTATACAGGGCAGGGACTTAACTCCTCTTGATCGACCTGTTTTGGAATTATGACTGTACAAGTAAGGAGGTTCATAACCTTGTTTGAATATCTGATCCAGCCTTGAAAGAAGGTGATTTATGGGATCGACAAACCCTCATCATTTCAAGAATCGGCATCTGAGAACAAAATTTTCCTCTATAACACAAAGAGCGGAGCAAATCAGTTAAGTCTCTACTAGAAGCTACAACTTTGTTTATGTAAGAGTCATACAAGGTTACAAGGTCTGAGAATAGTTTGCCAGTAAGAGTATGGATTTTAGAACAAATAAATAGCTACATACTGCATAAAAATTGGAAGTTTTGAAACTACTTGTCTGATAATTCAGCACTAGCCATGCTACAGCATGTTCTAATTTACCATTTGGTATATGCTTTTGAAAATACTGAAAGTACATGCCAGTGGTCAACTAAATCATAGAAAATTCAAGCCCTATTTTACATGATGGGTGAGACATTGAAAACTGCATGACTTAGAAATGCCAGTCCCATTAAAAGTTAATGAGACTTATGTTCCTAAATCACTTACTCTCTTTTGAAAATCTCACCCATTTTCGTTTCCAGGGCTACTGCTGCCAATCACCAATATTTTTAAGATAGTACATTTTTTGTAATTATCTGGCATAATAAAAGCACCAAAATTGTTTCCTGGAGAAAAACAAATCCAGAAACCCTAAAATACTGCAGCACTTCTGTTTCACTTTCTGTACCAATGATGAGAGGATTCTGTGAAGACAGACTTTTTTTTTACAGGATCTGAAAAATTTCTATAGTAATCAAACATATATGCCCATATTAAGCACCATAGACTGCCAAATTCCAGAGAAACAGAAAACACTCTAGACTTGTGCATGGAAGTGCTTGTATGTGTTTTTTCAAATGCCCTTCCTGAAGTTCTTATGGTGATCTGCGGAGGGAGGGGAAGAATTCTGAAGATAAAAGTAAATTCCAGTGCCATTTCTATGATTGTGGAACCATGGGAAGCCAGGGGCACTGAATTTATCACAGTATTTACATTACTGTTACAAATCCAAATGTTTCACCTATTTTCTAGGAATACTTCACCTAGGTTAAAAAGAACCAAGCAAAATCACGGTGCAACGGTAATACAATTAGGGCATTACCGATGCACCCAAACGTGTAGATTGTGCAAGGAATATCAGGTTGCAACCTGTATAAGTGCAGGTAACTGTGCAAAAAGGGGCTAAAACTGTTTGTCTTTAATAATTGTATTCTCTGCCATGCATTGTCAGGGACTGAAGAAAGCACATGCCCAGCTTTCATTATCTGAAGATAACCTTCCAAATGTAAACCAGTGCAGACCTGTCTTCCTGAGTCTGCAAACTGGCAGTTCCAGAGCTTCGATTCCGCCTCACAATGCTGCCAAGCACTAGCAGCTTTGGTCAGTTTCACTGCTGTTATTCAGAACCCCAGGGGTGACGGTAAAACTGAGAAAAATGGTGCCTCTTTCAGGAAAAGTAAGTTCAAGCAGAATCAGGCACTGGAGCTATTCATAGAGAAGCTCAATCCCCGCTTCCCTCCTCCCATGGAGTAGGAGGAGGGAGGGGATTTCTCCCTTTGGGTCTTGAAAAAACAAGAGTGAAAAACAGGGTGCTGGGCTATGGGGGAGATCTGTGTGTGTCAGGGCACTGCGGGTCTGTGTGGGGCATTGTGCAGTTATGGTGTGGGGCTGTGGGGAAGGGCACTGGGAGGGAGGACGGCCGCCCGCCGAAACCCGGGTGCATTGGGAAACTAGAGAGTGGGGGTTTCTGTGTGGGGTGCTGGGCAGCTGTGGTGGGGCTGTGGGCAGGGGTGTGCTGGGCGAGGTGTGTGTGCACAGCACTGTGCATTTGTGGTGGAAGAGTTGTAGGGGGGTGCTGGGCAGGGGAGCTCTGTGGCACAGCATGGGCGCACCCCAATAGGAAAGGGCACGCTGGTAGCATAGGGCCAGGCGGACCAGTGTGCCTCTGGCTCCCAACGGGGCTGCGCACCTGTGTCTGTCTGTCTCCCCCCCAGCTCCACCACCGTGGCCTGATAGTTCACGCTTGCGATCTGGTCACCCTCCCGCTCCCTCCATCCTTCACTCCCTTCCCTGCGTCCCCCCAGCCCTGTCCTCTGTCCCGTCCCCTGTCTCCATCCGTCCCTGCCCCCTTCGTCCCCCCAGCCCTGTCCTCTGTCCCGTCCCCTGTCTCCATCCGTCCCTGCCCCCTTCATCCCCTCCGTCCCGTCCCTGCATCCCCCCAGCCCTGTCCTCCGTCCCGTCCCATCTCCTTTTATTTGTTTTAAACCTGCTGCCTATTAATTTCATTTGTTGACCTCTAGTTCTTGTATTATGGGAATAAGTAAATAACTTTTCCTTATCCACTTTCTCAATGTCACTCATGACTTTATATACCTCTGTCATATCCCCCCTTAGTCTCCTCTTTTCCAAGCTAAAGAGTCCTAGTCTCTTTAATCTTTCCTCGTATGGGACCCTCTCCAAACCCCTAATCATATTAGTTGCCCTTTTTTGAACCTTTTCTAGTGCTAGAATATCTTTTTTGAGGTGAGGAGACCACATCTGTACACAGTATTCGAGATGTGGGCGTACGATGGATTTATATAAGGGCAATACTATATTCTCCGTCTTGTTCTCTATCCCCTTTTTAACGATTCCTAACATCCTGTTTGCTTTTTTGATCGCCTCTGCACACTGCGTGGACATCTTCAGAGAACTATCCACAATGACTCCAAGATCTTTTTACTGGCGTTGTAGCTAAATTAGCCCCCATCATATTGTATGTATATTTGGGTTATTTTTCCCAATGTGCATTACTTTACATTTATCCACATTAAATTTCATTTGCCATTTTGTTGCCCAATCACTTAGTTTTGTGAGAGCTTTTGAAGTTCTTCACAATCTGTAACTATCTTGAGTAGTTTAGTATCATCTGTAAACTTTGCCACCTCACTGTTTACCTTTCTCCAGATCATTTATGAATAAATTGAATAGGATTGGTCCTAGGACTGACCCTTGGGGAACACCACTAGTTACCCCTCTCCATTCTGAGAATTTACCATTAATTCCTACCCTTTGTTCCCTGTCTTTTAACCAGTTCTCAATCCATGAAAGGACCTTCCCTTTTATCCCATGACAACAATTTACGTAAGAGCCTTTGGTGAGGGACCTTGTCAAAGGCTTTCAGGAAATCCAAGTACATTATGTCCACCGGATCCCCCTTGTCCACATGTTTGTTGACCCCTTCAAAGAACTCTAATAGATTAGTAAGACACGATTTCCCTTTACAGAAACCATGTTGACTACTGCTCAATAATTTATGTTTTTCTATGTGTCTGACAATTTTATTCTTAACTATTGTTTCAACTAATTTGCCCCGTACCGACGTTAGACTTACCGGTCTGTAATTGCCAGGATCACCTCTAGAGCCCTTTTTAAATATTGGCGTTACATTAGCTAACTTCCAATCATTGGGTACCGAAGCCGATTTAAAGGACAGATTACAAACCTTAGTTAATAGTTCCGCAACTTCACATTTGAGTTCTTTCAGAACTCTTGGGTGAATGCCATCTGGTCACGCTGACTTGTTAATGTTCAGTTTATCAATTAATTCCAAAACCTCCTCTAGTGACACTTCAATCTGTGATAGTTCCTCAGATTTGTCACCTACAAAAGCCAGCTCAGGTTTGGGAATCTCCCTAAGATCCTCAGCCGTGAAGACTGAAGCAAAGAATTCATTTAGATTCTCCGCAATGACTTTATCGTCTTTAAGCGCTCCTTTTGTATTTTGATTGTCAAGGGGCCCCACTGGTTGTTTAGCAGGCTTCCTGCTTCTGATGTATAAAAACATTTTGTTATTACCTGTGGAGTTTTTGGCTAGCCGTTCTTCAAACTCCTCTTTGGCTTTTCTTATTACACTCTTGCACTTAAGTTGGCAGTGTTTATGCTCCTTTCTATTTGCCTCACTAGGATTTGACGTCCACTTTTTAAAGGAAGTCTTTTTATCTCTCACTGCTTCTTTTACATGGTTGTTAAGCCACGATGGCTCTTTTTTAGTTCTTTTACTGTGTTTCTTAATTTGGGGTATACATTGAAGTTGGGCCTCTATTATGGTGTCTTTAAAAGGGGCCCATGCAACTTGCAGGGATTTCATTTTAGTCACTCTACCTTTTAACTTTTGTTTAACTTTTGTTTAACTAACCATCTGCTTCCTCACCATGGGGAACAGGGGCAGAAAATGCTTTTTAAAAAGCCTTTTGAAAAGTAAAAAGTAAAACAAGCCAAGCAACCCCCTCCCTTGCTTTGTGCTGGGTGCCCAGCTGTGGGCCTGTGGGGAGGCTGGCGGGAGAGGTGTTCTGAGCACACTCCGGTCAGGAAGGGGCAGAGTTGGCCAAAGGGGCAGGTTGAATCTTTAGCAGAGAATTCCTTTCTCCATTGTGTTAGCTAAGCGTTGCTGTTAAATGTCAGCCGACAAATGCAGCATTTGAAACAATCCGACTCTAAATCCCCCACCCTCTCAGTTGCTGTAGTTCTCACATCCTCTGCTCTTGTGATGTCACCACATGACATAGTGTCTTATTCCCATAGTGTCCTGTAGGTTAGACAGGAATAAGTTTATGAGGTAAAAACTGAAGCATAACTCCATCCCTTCCTCCTTTTGACTTCGGAAAATAAATCCTGTCGCCTCCTCAGTCCCAATCCAGCCCCACCGGCGCTGCTGCGGCTGAGACAGGTACCCTCTCATCTGGCCCTGAGCTGCTGTGGGGAGAGAGGGCTGGAGGGGCAGTTCTTTCTCCTGGGGCAACCTGCTCCCCAATCTCCTCATTCCCAGCCCCACCCCAGAGCCCTCACCCCTGCGCCCTACCTCTGCTCCAATGCTGAGACCCTCATCGCTAGCCCCACTCCAGAGCCTGCACCCCAGCCGGAGCCCTCATCACTGCGCCCCAACCCCCCCCCAAGCCTCTCCCACACTCCAAACCTTTCAGCCTCACCCTGCCACACACCATCCATGTGCAGAATGAATTTTGTAAGGGCGCAATATGCAGGTGATGTGTCACACCTCACCTCCATATTTGTGCCCAAAACAAAATTCATTCCACACATGGACATAACAAATTAGAGGAAAGACTGCTCCTGGCTTTCTGCCTCTCTCTCACATCTTGAATTTCACACATTGAGTGATCAGAATAAAGTGCCCTCAAGTGAGCTAGAGACCAACAGTGGTTCATAGTAATTATTCAGCAAGTATTTTAGAAGACCTAGGACATTATTGAAAATTAAGACCTGCCAAGAGACAATTAATGGAGAGAAGCAGCAAGATTAATTCCATACATTGGATTGGTTGTGACTTATTTGCCTGATTTGAAAAGAGACCAAACTGACCTGAGTCTCCTTGGTGTCGATAGCCCCCTGCTCAGCCAATCAGCACTGAGACTCTGAGAGGCAGGAGGCTGAGGGGTCTCACCAGATGTCCCAAAGGACGGCCCAGGACACTATCAGAGGATCACTCTCAGACCCAGACCCACCTCTTGGTGAGGACCTCCCATAATGAGAGCAATACCCCTCCCCTGCCCGTGACTCAGACCTGTCCCTCCTAGGTAGAGGAGGAAGCTGGAAAAGGGAAAAAAGAAGCAAGAGAAGAGGAGAAAGGAGGGAGGAAAGAGGAAAAGATAAACCAAAAAGGATACACCCCAATGTCCCCAGGGATTCCAATCATCAAAACCTAGGGAGGAAATCAAATTCTGCCACCTGAAGCCAGTGCTGTCTGTGCCTAGAATGCTGCCTGCGCCAGGTGGACCAGACGGAACAGGTTCCAAAGCTCTCTGAGCCTCTTACCTTCTCAAAGGGAAGTTTGTTTTCGGCACAATCAGTGGGAGGAAAGGAGAAAACTCCACAGAGGTTCCTCCTCATGCTCACAACTCTGAATCCTAATTCTCTCTCAGCCCTCGAGGAGAGACCTCGCGAAGGAGACTTGCGGCAGCAAAGCCGGGAGGTCTCAGAGACTGGCCTGGCCCTGCACCTCTGTCCTGCCCGGCTGATGTCGGGGTCTCTCTGTGAGGTCACCCTCCCACCACCTTGCCCAATAGGCCGAGTTCCTGCAAAAGGCCTTGTGATGTCACTGCCACACCCACCCTCCCCTCAAGGCTGATGTCCTGCCCCTGGCCAGACTCGTTGGGTGTTTGAGTTGTTTCCCCTGGATCTGAGGCTGCCAACTTTCTGACCCCACAAAACTGAACACCTCATCCTGCCCCCTTCACAGAGGTCCCAGCCCCTCAATCCATCTCCCTCCGTCGCTCGCTCTCCCCACGCTCACTCACTCGCTCGTTTTCACCGGGCTGAGGAGGGCTGAGGAGAGTCCCTTCAACTGGGTGTTGTCGGGACAGACCTGGGAAGGAGGCTGCCTGCCAAACACCTTTAAGAGGAGCTGTCCCTCCTGTCAGAAAATCATCTCCCTCCTTCAGTTCAGTGACCGCCTGAATTGTTCTTGTCTCGGCAGAGCCGGAGGATTGAAAGCAGCAATGTCAAACCCCTGTGCAGCTAGCAGGAATGGACACAGACTCTCCTTGTATCTCAACAGATATTTAGTTTTACTCTTGGTAAACTACAAGGCTAAAGGGCCGCCGTGGCACCAGATCTAAGGCCTGGTCTACACTAGGACTTTAATTCGAATTTATCAGCGCATCTGAACTAACCGCCAACCGTCCACACCAGGAAGCCATTTAATTCGAACTAGAGGGCTTTTTAGTTCGAATTTGGTACTCCACCCCGCAGGTGGAGTAACGCTAAATTCGCACTTGCTAGCCCTGAATTAGGCTTGGTGGATGCTAATCGAACTTAGCAGCTCCGGAGCTATCCCACAGTGCACCACTCTGTTGACGCCTGACAGCAGTCCGAGCTTGATTCTCTGGCCAGCCACACAGGAAATGACCCATAAAATTTGAATTCATTTTCCTGTCTGGGCGGTTTGAATCTGACGTTCTGTAACATCGGGCGAGCCTGCAGCACCTGCAACGATGCAGAGCTCTCCAGCAGAGGAGTCCGGCAATCCCAGAATAGAAAGAGGTCCCCAGCATGGACTGACTGGAAGTCCAGGATCTGATCGCTGTGTGGGGTGAGTCTGTGTTTCTCGGAGCTGCGCCCAACAAGGAACGCCAAGACCTTCGAGAAGGTCTCAAAGCCATGAAAGACAAAGGATACAGCCGGGATGCGAAGTGGGAAGTGCCGCTGCGGAAAGTGAAGGACCTAAGACAGCGGTATCAAAAAGTCAGAGCGGCAAACGGACGCCCGAGCCCAGCCCCAGACATGCCGCTTCTACGTAGGCACTGCATGCCATTCTAGGTGGGTCTGCCACTGCGTGCCCTCACCAGTGACGGTGGACTCCGAGGACGGAATAGTGTACCGGGACAGTTCCTCTCCCTGTTCGCCGATGGGGAAGATGAGGAAGGGTCTTTAGGAGGACGCGCAGGCGACATTGAACTCCACTCCCGCTTTCCCTGACAGCCAGGATCTCTTCATCACCTCACAGAGATCCCCTACTAACCGCCCCCGCCTGCAACCAGGACTCGAATCAGGGGAAGGATCAGGCGGTAAGTGCTACAAACAGGGAAACATTTATTTTTTAAGAAACAGGGATTTATATAAAAATAGAAATACTATATAAACATTTTTAAATATGAAACTAAACAAACAGCAGGTCTACACAAACAGCAATGGAGCAATAGTCCTCTGGGGATATTTCAAAAGCTCTCAGAGAGCAGCTGGAAAAGCTCAGCAAGAGGTTTCTTGGGAGAGGTGCTTTATGGGTGCTCCGTTGAAGCACACTCTTCCGCCATGCCATCCTCAGGTAGAGGGGGACCATCGCCTCTACGAGCATGGCAGCGTAGGGTCCTGGTCTGTGCAGGGCTTCTATTAACATCCGCTCTCTCTGTGTGCGCCTGACACGCCTCAGGTGATGTCGTTGTAGAAGTGCTGCATCTAATTAGTGGAATTAGTGTACTGCTACTATTGTGCATGGTAGACTTTTACTTTGCATAAGAAAGACCCTCGCTTAACAGAGTTTTACTTGCATAAGAATGACCTCGCTTAACAGAGTTTTACTTTGCATAAGAATGACCTCGCTTAACAGCCACGTGTTGCAGGCCTCAGAGGAAAAGCATACAGGGTCTTTCGCGTCACTGGCGGAGATGCCGATAACGCCATCTTTTCTGCTTTGCACATTGCCTCCAGCAGGAGAGCACAGCTAAGCACCATCTGATAAGCAGTCTGTACTGTAAGGCTTACCAGGACTTTTGTGCAAGAGGGATGCAGCTGTCTCTCCTCGCTGTGCGCTATCCAGTGCGATGGCGCCGCTAATGAGAGCGTATTCCAAATCTCGGACTAGTTCTGAGATCTCCTGAGACTTGGTTCCCTTGGTCTTCTTAACTGAAAATGACTAGACTGTGTTTACTGTTGGCAAACATGTATTTGTTCAAGGAAATCACCTACTTTTTCGCATCACACAGCTCGCTCCTTCACGGACTGCCCCGCCATCCCCACTGCAGAGGCTGGCTCAGATTAGACGCCAAAGAAAAAGACAAGGGACGACATGTTCCAGGAACTGATGGCCAGCTCCAGAGCGGAGGCGGCAGAGCAGAGACAGTCGAGGGAGAGCCTGTGTCAGCAGCATCGCACACACATGGAACGGGAGGATAGGTGGCGCAGGAAGACCAGCAGGCGACTCAAACGCTGCTTGGTCTAATGAGGAGCAAACGGACACGCCCGGCGCCTTGTAGATGTTCTGCAAGACCACAGGCAGGAGGAGAGAGCTCTGCAGTGCATCTGCAACCGCTCCAACGCCAAGAAGTCCTGTCCCCTCACCCAAAGTGACAAGAAGGAGGGGCGTAGGGGCCGTGGAGAACTGTCACTGCACCGCAGCAGAGCGCTAATGTACAAGACACCTCTCGCTGTAAATTTGTAGAAGTTCTTCCTTACAGGATCACCCAGTCCCAAATCCAAGTTTCAACCCCACTGTGTATAACATTATTAAAAGCGGTTTGTTGTTACTCTCTGCTTCCGCCACGTTTCTCGTGTCAGAAGACTTTGTGGGGATTTAATTACAGTGCATAGCCCACATTACCAGGGTACAGACTTGGGGGCAGGGTCAACTGCAGGGCACACACAGACTGCAGTCACTAGGCACCAGGGACAGTCTGTGTGGTGTATGCTGCCCGGTCTTTCCTTGATGTGTAGGGTCCTGGTGCCTGACATCCCCGAATGTAAAGGCAGGCTTCCTTCACATGCATTTGGACCGTAGTCACGATCCTCCCGGTGCCCTGAGCCCCAAAAAGAGACCTCATCCAGGGGCAGATACTCACCCTTCCCACACCCTCACCCTTCCAACGCCCAAAACCCACAGCCGCCATGGTAACCCCTATCCAAGGACGGCACCCTCGCCTTCCTGCAAACCCACCCATCAGTGCACACCTTAACTAGCACAGAATGATTCCATGTTTCAACGAAGAAACAGAAATGCAAAGTCAACGAAAGATTTATTATTAATTACTAAAACATGTCCTTAGTTTTAAAACGTCCTTGGGAAGTGGGGAAAACTTGGTTTATGATCAGGCTCTCTTAAAATCAAGTGGACAGTCACAGGTTACCCTGCTCTGCGAGGAAACTCGCTTTCAAAGCCTCCTGATGCATATCGCTTCCCGCTGGGATATTCTTCAGCACGGGTGTCTGGGCTGATCATAAACAGCAGCCAGGCGATTTGCCTCAACCTCCTGCGGCCAAAAAGGTCTCGCCCTTGCTCTCACAGAGATTGTGGAGCACACAGCAAGCAGCAATAACTACGGGATATTCTTTCGCTGATGTCCGAAAGCGAGTCAGTAAGGTCCGCCATCTCCCTGAGACGTCCGAAAGCACACTCCACCACCATTCTGCACTTGCTCAGCCGGTAGTTGAAGAGTTCCTTTTCAGTGTCCAAGGCGCCTGTATAGGGCTTCATGAGCCAGGGCATTAGCGGGTAGGCCGGGTCCCGAGGATCACTGTAGGCATCTGCACATCCCCAACCGTTATTTTGTGGTCCGGGAAGAAAGTGCCTGCCTGGAGGCGTCTAAACAGACCAGAGTTCCTGAACACACGCTGCCATGAACCTTGCCCGCCCACCCGACGCTGATGTTGGTAAAACGTCCCCATGGTCCACCACAGCTTGCAGCACCATTGAAAAGTAGCCCTTTCGGTTAATGTACTCGCTGGCCTGGTGGGCTGGTGCCAGGATAGGGATGTGAGTCCCATCTATAGCCCCACCGCAGTTTGGGAATCCCATCGCGCGGCCATCTATGATGACCTGACATTTCCGACAGTCACTACCTTTGAGAGCAGTTGCTCAACGATTGCGTGGCTACTTGAATGACAGCAATCCCCACGGTAGATTTGCCCACGCCAAAGTGGTTCGCTACTGACCGTAGCTGTCTGGCGGGCAAGTTTCCAGAGGGCTATGGCCACTCGCTTCTGCACAGTCAGGGCTGCTCGCATCCTGTGTCCTGGCGCTTCAGGGCAGGGGACAGCAAGTCACACAGTTCAAGGAAAGTGTCCACGCATCCTGAAGTTTCGCAGCCACTCTGTGTCATCCCAGACCTGCAGCACTATGCGGTCCCACCAGTCTGTGCTTGTTTCCCGCCCAGAATCGCTGCTCCACACCATGAACTTGACCCATTGCCACCATGATCTCCACTGCCCGGCGACTGCTTTGTGGAGAGGTCTGCGCCACTCTCCTCACCGTGTTGCCGAGCCTCCTCGCCCGGTTTCTCAGCATCTGACTGTGGAAGAGGTGGACGATAACGTGCGAGGAGTTGATAACGGCCATAAGTGCAGCGATGATCGCAGCGGCTCCATGCTCGCAGTGCTGTGGCGCCCGCGCTGTAACCGACCAGAGAAGGGCGCGAACAGATTTCTGCCGCGCCAAGGAAGAGAGGAGGGCGGGATTGACGGTTCAATGACGACACATTTTTCCCCAGCATGCATTGGGGGAAATCCCACAATTCCAATGGGCAGCGGGAGTGCGGGAACTGTGGATAGCTTCTCCCACAGTGCACCGCTTCCAAAGTCGAAGCTGGCCCCGTGAATGTGGACTCAGAAGTTCGAATTTGTGTATTTAGTATGGATACACAAATTCGACTTATTAAGGTCGAATCCACAAATTCGACTTAAGTAGATTCGAAATAGTCCTGTAGTGTAGACAAGCCCTAAGGAATGAAATACAACACAATCATCATCGTTATGCCCATCGTTGCCCCTTTAACCTTCAGTTGTCTCTCTCTGACCACCGTCACCCTCCGTCGGTTCACTGAGATTGCCACACTCATTGTTCCAACACACACCTGATCTCCAATTTTGCAGCCAAAAGAAAAGTGATAGGCTTTCTTAACCATAGTGTTTATACTGCACTTTTGTGATGCAAAAGTCACTTCACCACAAACATAGCACAAGTTATCTGCACTGTTCACACAAGTACGAGGCATCTCTGCTCACTTTGGCTAAAGAGAAATGGGTCCCTTTGCAAAATCAAACACTGACAAATAAGAGAGCAAGACACTGTATGATTTCTAGAGCTGATATAGGCAATTGGTTCAGCTTCATTATGATTGCATCATCCATGACTTCTAGGAATAACATGATGCAATTCATATCATGTATGAGGCAATACCAGCTTCAGACTGTATCCTTCATTGTTTTGCCTAAAAGCAAGTACTGTCCAAAGCCATTCATAGATTTTTTCATAGATCCAGTCAAAGATGTATTATAGCCATTACTGGTTTAAATTGAGATCCTGTCCCTTTATAACTCACTTATCCTCCCCATTCCCAAGTCAAGGGTCATAAATACTGACTCAATAGCATATCTTGAAAACTAGAGCCAATCAAGAATTTTAAGCATCATTTTCTGCTCTCAGTGACCCAGAATTAGTAAAGTTGGACTCCATTTATTTCAGAAGCATTTTGGCTGTAGAGCAGTGTAACAAGCCTCTCCTAGCTGCCTCCTGGTGGGGAGGCTGGGGAGCTGTGGGGACCTGTTTGAGAGGGTCACTAGTAGCAGCGTAGCACAGGAGGTGTCCTATCGGGTTGAGTCATTGCAGATGATGATGTAGTGCAGCAGACCCCGTTTTGCCAACCTTGCATTAGGCAGCTTTCCATGTTGCGAACTCCCAGTGCCCACAGGTGCAGCAGCCGGCGATTTGTCCTGTGGCTGCCAGGTGGCGCTGCAGCCTCGCACTTTCCCATTCCCCCGGGTATGGGAAGGTTTGATAAGGTGAGCTGGCTCCACCCGGCCCCGGGAGATGCCGCCAGTGGGTCTGCTGTGTAAGGGCTGAAAGTCAATTTGACTGGCATTTTATGATCTTTCAATCATGAAGGGGAGCAACTGCTTACCCTGACTGAAGCATCTTATCTCGTTTCCAATTGAAGTGTCTCTCTTGTGTGCGAAGAGACAGTTTAAGGACGCCACAAACGGGAGATGCTTTTGGTTTGGAAAACAAAATATTTTTGCAAAGATTTTTCATCCAAATTGATTTAGGATTAATGGGGTCAAATTCCATGCTGTGCCCTGTGGCTTTAAGGCATTGGAGAACTGCTGAAGAGGTTAAAGGCCGCAGAGCTGGGTAGCTGGGTGTGGGGCCTCCAAAGTTATTGTGCTCTGGGTGAGACTGAGCAGTTGTGGGATTGTGCAAGCTGTGGTGTTTACATGCACATAGAAAATGTAATGAAACTCCATTTTAAAACCACTCATGTCTGGGAATGGAAGAGAAGCTCTTTGAAATAAGTGTCCTCTTCATACTCTTCAAGATCACTGGCTCCAACACTCAGCTGCCTCAGGGAACTCAGTGGTGGTGCATTTGATGGCAGATCAAGAGGTTTCTGGTTCAAGTCCAGCTGCTCTCTTACATGTCCTCTTTTTAAGTGATCTATATTTTCATATCCATCTCCTGTATGTTCAGGAGTTCCGCTGAACGGGGACGTGAAATGAATTTAATCATTCAATATATTCCTATTAAAATGTACAAACACTGAGGAAAGCTGTCCATCAGCTGAAATCCGTTCTGGTCCTCTGAGGCGGTAGTTTGTTTTCATTCTTGAAACAAAGATAGAGTACGACTGTAGATTTGCAGGTCCTTGTTCTCCACGAGCGATGCTGTGCAGAAGAAGAAGAACCAGTGGCTATCAAGTGGACACTATGGAGTTTAGACTTGCCTTCCAAGGAGTATTGGGGCAAAAGACATATCTGGCTTCAAGACTACGCTTAATACGTTTATGGAGGGGATGGTATGATGGGCTAGCCTAATTTTGGCAATGAATTTGGCAATTGATCTTTGATTCTCAGCAGGTAAGTATGCCCAGTGGTCTGGATGGGATGTTAGATGGGTTGGGATGTGAGTTACTGCAGAGAATTCTCTCGTGGGTGCTGGCTGGTGAGTCTTGCCCACATGCTAAGGGTTTAAGTGATCAGCATCTTTGGGGTCGGGAAGGAATTTTCCTCCAGGGCAGATTGGCAGAGGCCCTGGAGGTTTCTCGCCTTCCTCTGCAGCATGGGGCACTGGTCACTTGCTAGAGGATTCTCTGCAGCTTGAGGTCTTCAAAGCACAATTTGAGGAGTTCAGTAAGTCAGACATAGGTTAGGGGTTTGATCTAGAAGTGGATGGGTGAGATTGTGAGGCCTGCTGTGAAGGAGGTGGGACTAGATGATCATTATGGTCCCTTCTGACCTTCGAGTCTATGAGCCCATGAGACCATGGGAGGGTGGGAGGAGCTGTGAGGCCGGCGGGTGTGTGCGGTGCAGGGCATTTGGAGTGTGGGAGCTGCTGGGGGGCCGGTGGGTGCCTGGGCTGCTGCTGCTGCCCCAGCCGGGTCTGTATGGGGAGAGATCTGCATTAGCCCCTTTGTGCCCAGCCTGGGGGCAGGGAGGGTTCGACTCTTTGCGGTGGCTGGAGCCAGCCGCTGAGCCGAGCCTGCCGGCGAGGGGAGAGATCTGGGGAAACAGCTGCAGCTGAGCAGGAAAGTGAGTCTGGAATTCAGCTCTCACCGCCCCAGATCTGCCGCTGAGGCCAAAGCAGAGGGTTCTTTGGTTCAGTTCTTGGGTAACCTGCATTGAGCTGTGCGCCATTGCTTACAATCCCTTCAAGCCTATCTTTGCATAGTTAATCAATGTGTGTTCTATTTCCCTAAAACTCTTCTGTTTTGCTAGATGTGGTTGGGGCACCTGCTCAGACCAGAGACTGGTGCATGATCCTCTCCACTTGGAGGGAGGAGCAGACTGCACAAAGTGATCCTGTCAGGCTTTTGGCCAGGGCAAGTCGCTGCAGCACTGGGGACCTAGGCTGGGGAGCTGGGGAGAAGCTTCCTGGTCCCTGCAGCTGGGTGTGTTCCTGCCTGTGCAAAGGTTTGTGTGAGTGCAGGACGGGAGCGAGCTGCATCTTCTCCCAGCAGCAGTGTGAGAGGGAGCCCAGGCTGGGGAGACAGAGAGCTCAGCGGTACCCCAGCTCCAAGTTGCACCCCTTGGGGCCTTTAAACGTTAGGAACCATCAGAGTTAAGGTGACGTTTATAAACTTTGTGCAGTGCTGTTGTGCATGCGTGTTATGATACAGACTCACAAGCGTGGGCTTGGGGTGAATTCTCTGCCCTGACAGCCTGTGAGCGCGAGGAGGAGCCTCCTTGGGGTTTTCCTTTCCCCTGAGCCCCAGAAGGAACTGCAAGGGAAGCCCAGAGCTCTCACTTCAGATGCCAGGCAGAAGCCCTGAGCCCAGGTACCCAGAGTGACGTCAGGAGTTGGGAAGGGCATGAAAGTCCTGAGCCCAGTGCCCCAGCCCTGGCTGCAGCCACAGGGGGCCAGAAGCTCTGAGTCCGGGCACCCAGAGATGTGACTGGAGCAGAAGCTGCCAAGGCCAAAGCCCTGAGCCCAACACCGGGCTGATGCAGCACACTCACTTCTGCATTGCCTCTGCAAGTGCGCCTGATATCCCCACGGAGAGGAAGTCCTGTCCCCAGCCGGGCAGAGAAACAGCTAGGAGGCCCCTACTGGGTTCTCCTGGCTGGGGGGTCCAGCAGGACAGGGAGATCGGATTTCACGGGCAGGGCTAATTCTGATCTAGCCAAAAATGGCACAACAAGAACCAATGGCTGTCAGCTGAAGCGTAAAAATTTCTGTAACCTTTAATCATTTTTGAAAATCCTGACTTTCTTTTCCTAATTATTTTGTGGTTTATTTTATTAATGAAAGCAAACTTAAGTAACGTTAAATGAAGGGTTTTTGGTTTGTTACTTTCTTATTTTTCCTTAATATATAATCGTTTTTTCTTTCTATGTACTGTTTAAACAATGAAGCTCTTACTCATCTGTTCTTTTCAATATATATTTTATTGCCATTCTTATTTTTGTGAAGGTCCCTTTTTCAAGGAACTCAAATGAGCACAGCAGGAGGCTATCGCGGCTATCCACCTCTGGCCCTGTTTCTTTACAAACTTCCTTTGTGTAATGATGCTCTGGTAATAAGGGGGCAATCAGTCATCAAAGGTAGCTCTTGCCATGGTAGCCAGGTTGCTATTCATTCTCCGCAAGTATGCAAATGAACTGGAGGGACAGGTGCTGAGTGGTGGATCCTCTCTGATGTCACAATGCTACTGCTCAGCCAGCACCAGGTAGCAGCAAATGTGCAGTGTGTATGAGGGGAGGAGGGGAACAGGGTTTCCCAGGGCTCCTGTTTCCCCAAATTTCCTAAAGAAGACAATAACCTAACTACATAGAACATGCATTAATGATGATGCCACACACATGATAATTAGTCACTGAAATTTGATTCAAGTCTCGCATGGCTTTTTTAGAAACAAGGGTTCCAAAAAAGGAGAGACCTTGTAAAACAGAAAATGTTGATGCTCTGATGTATTTGCAGTTGTGTTAAAATTGAATACTGTGACGTTACATGTTGGGCAGCGTTTCTGTATGTGATTGCATGCTAGGCAGCTCAGTAAGGCAGAACAAACTTGGGACTTAGCACCAAAAGAACGTTTTCCAGCACAACATTTATTTCAGCTGGGAAATGTTGATTCCTTGTAATTGAGACATTCCCTGGGAACACGTCCATCTCAATGAGATGTTGTTTGGTGGGCTTCCCACCAAAATGGAAGAGTGGAAGAGTTCAAAAGTTGTTGTAGGAGAGTCACAGCATTGCCACCCTCACTGCCGTCCTGCCTTCAGACCTGGGCTTGGAGGAAGGAGCCACCAACTGTTCTGAAACTACAAGACATTCCCAAATGTGGAGGTGGCCACAGGGGTCAGAAGCCCTGAGCCTGGGCACCCAGAGATGTGGCTGAAGCAGAAGCTGCCAAGGCCAAAGCCCTGATCCCAATGACAGGCTGATGCAGTGCACTTGCTTCTGCACTGCCTCTGGAGGTGCATCTGATATCCCTACGGAGAGCATCCATACAGGGGAAGTCCTGTCCCAAATCCAGAAGACAAACAGCTAGGAGGCACCTACTGGGGTGCTCCTGCCTGAGGGGCTCCCAGCAGGACGGGGAGATTGGATTTCATGGGGCAAGGCTAATTCAATCTAGCCAAGAAAGGCACAACAAGAACCAATGGCTGTCAGCTGAAGCCTGAGAAATTCAAATGAAATGTAAGGCACACATTTTTGACAGTGAGAGACACTAGCCACTGGAACAAATTACCTAGGGAAAGGTGGATTCTCTGTTTCCAGCTATCCTCACATCACAACTTGTTGTCATTCTGGAAGGTGCCTTTAGTGAATTCCTACAAGCGATTGGGCTTAATATGGTGCTAAGTGTGTGAAATTTCATAGCCTGAGAAATAGAGGCCGGATTAGGCCATCAAATTGTTTCTCAACTGACACCTCTGTGAAAAACTCATTGTGGGGTGAGGAACAGACTCTGCTGTTTTACTGGGTAGCCTGCTTGCTCCCCAGAATCAATAATGACCAAGTGGGGAGATCTTGGGGTGCAACTCAAACATCGAACTGGCTGGCCAGGGGCAGACATCAGGCCTGCAAGGGAAAGGTGAGTGTGGCAGTGACTTCACAAAGGCCTTTGGCAGGAATTCAGCCTATTGGGCAAAGATGATGAGGCGGATGTGACCTCACAGAGCTCCCTTGACAACAGCCAGGCAGGACAGGGATGGGGCAGGGGGAAGCCTGAGACCCCTGTAGCCTGGTTGCAGCAAGCCTCCATCTTTGCTGTCTCTCTGTGAGGACCAAGGGGATTGGTGGGGAGGAGATACTTTGTGAGTTTTTTTCATTTCTGTGTTTAGATTTTGTCGAAAGAAGTCATCACCTGTGTAGAAAGTAAGACAAAATATAGGCTCTGTGTACAAGATAGAGGATTCAAACCTGGGAACCACCAGCTCTGAAAAAGACTTGGGGTCATGGGGGATAATCAGCTCCCCATGAGTTCCCAGTGGCCAAAGGGGCAAATGTGACTCTTGGAGCCATACAAAGAGCAGAATCTCAAGTAGAAATAGAGAGGTTCCATATTTGTATACTGAGCACTGGTGCAACCACTCCTGGAAAATTGTGTCCACTTCTGGTGTCCACAGTTTGAGACAGATGCTCTCACATTAGACAGGGTTCACAGAAGAGCCACATGAATGATGAAAGGATTAGAAAACCCTCTTGTGCTGACAGAGTACAGCAGCTCATTCAAAGAGAAGGGTAAGCGCTGAGCCTAAGGGAAGAAATATTTACTAATGAGCTCTTCACTTTAGCAGATAAAGGTTAAGGGCAGACAATGGCTGAAAGTTGAAGCCTAGACCAATTCACACTAGAGAGAAAGCGCATTTTTAACCTCAGGGTTTGGAGCCATTCACCAAGGGTTGTGCTGGATCCTCCACAACTAGCCTTTTTTTAAAAAAATCAAGATTGTGTGATTTTCTAAACAATCTGCTTTAATTTCTGTGGGAATTATTTTCAGGGAAATTCAATGGCCGATGTTAAATAGAAAGTCAGACCAGAGTGGTTCCTTTCGGCCTTGGAATTTATGAATCTGTGACTCACATGGTGTTTGAAATTTGTCCTTTTGGACTTCCTCATCCTCCTTTCCTCTTTTCTCATCTTCTCTTTCCTCTTATTCCATTTCTTCCTGCTGATCTACTTCATGGGATCAGGTCATGAAAGTCTGCATCATCATGGAAATGCACAAGAGGAATGAATTAAGGGTGCCTAGGCAACACTTATTTGGACATTTGCTAACAAGAGAACGTAAAATTTCGTAACCTTTTAATCGTTTTTGAAAATCTTGACTTTGTATTTCCTAATTATTTTATGGTTTATTTTATTGATGAAAGCAAACGTAAGTAACGTTAAATGAGGGTTTTTTTGGTTTGTTAATTTCCCTATTTTTTTCTTAATATATAATAGTTTTTTCTTTCTATGTACTGTTTAAACAATGAAGCTCTTACTCATCTGTTGTTTTCAGTATATATTTTATTGCCATTCTTATCTTTGTGACAGTCCCTTTTTCACCACTCAATGCTGTGTTTATCAGAGAATTGAAAGTAATTAAATTAAACTGTATTAAAACAAAACTCATTTTATGCAACTTCAGTTTCAGTGAAAGTTCTAAGCTATTACCCTGAATGTGCAAGGAGCAGATAAACAATATCCAACAAAAAGCTGGAATTTTTCATCTTATTTTCACCTAGTCCCTACTAAGGAAAGTAGCAAACAATTGCCCTTTGTAAAGAAACACTGCACTGCATTACAGTACAAACCCAAATGAGCACAGCAGGAGGCTATCCTGCCATCCACATCTGGCCCTGTTTCATTACAAGCTTCCTTTCTGTAATGATGTTCTGGTAATAAGGAGGCAATCAGTTGTCAAAGGTAGCTCATGCCATGGTAGCCAGGTTGCTAGTCATTTTCCCCAAGTATAAGAACATAAGAACGCCTGTACCGGCTCAGACCAAAGGTCCATCTAGCCCAGTATCTGTCTACCGACAGTGGCCAATGCCAGGTGTTCCAGAGCCAGAAGAGTACCCTGAAGTGACCTACCACAGGACAGGCCCAACAAAGAAAATAACAGAACGCCACTAGCCGCCACCTTCAGCCCCCAACTAAAACCTCTCCAGCGCATCATCAAGGATCTACAACCTATCCTGAAGGATGATCCTCACTCGCAGACCTTGGGAGACAGGACAGTCCTCGCTTACAGACAGCCCCCCAACCTGAAGCAAGCACACACCACACAACAACAATAATAACCAAGGAACCTATCCTTGCAACAAAGCCAGTTGCCAACTCAGTCCACATATCTATTCAGGGGACACCATCATAGGACCTAATCACATCAGCCCCATCATCAGGGGCTCCTTCACCTGCACATCTACCAACGTGATATATGCCATCATGTGCCAGCAATGCCCCTCTGCCATATACATTGGCCAACCCAGACAGTCTCTACATAAAAGAATAAAAGGACACAAATCAGACGTCAAGAATTATAACATTCAAAAACCAGTCGGAGAACACTTCAACCTCCCTAGACGCTTGATTACAGACCCAAAAGTCGCAATTCTTCAACAAAATAACTTTTCCAAAAAAATTTCCCCATGCTAATTTTTCCCCTAGTGTTACTCTCACCTTCTTGTCAACTGTTTGCTATCCTGATTATCACTACAAAAAGTTTTTTTTCTCCTGCTGATAATATCCCACCTTAATTGATTAATCTTGTTAGAGTTGGTATGGCAACCCCCATTTTTTCATGTTCTCTGTATATGTATCTTCTTACTGTATTTTCCACTGCATGCATCTGATGAAGTGGGTTTTAGCCCATGAAAGCTTATGCCCAAATAAATGTGTTAGTCTCTAAGGTGACACGAGTACTCCTCGTTCTATAAACTACAATAGGCCAGGATTTCATCCCATGATATCAAAATTCATCTTAGTAAAAGTATCAATGAATCAGTTTGCAGGATTTATATCAAGCATCCTAAAGTAGTTTACATATTGCTCTAATTAAGAGATCATCTCTCTGCTGGAGAATGTTATCTTAGGATAATGGTCTCCCGCTGCCGAAGCATTTATGGAAAAAATGTTGACGTGTGATATTTATTTTCAAAACCTAAGGCTTTGATCCTCTCTCAATGTTCTGTTACGATGACTTTGTTTCTGTTCAAATTATCAGAATATATATCTAATAATTTTCTCAGCTGAATGTTGAAGCAGTAAAGTAACAGATGTTTCCTAAACAGTTATTGCCCTGAAGCATCGTGATTCGTTTAGAACAACTTATTGTTTGATTCAGCCAGTCAGATCAGTTCAGTTTATCCATAAAAACACATCCAGAGAAAGTTGACAATGGTGATGGAGAGAGGGTGGGTGAGAGGGGCTGAGCTGTTGTCTTAAATACCCTTTATGCATCTGATTAATTAGCACAGATTTAATTTAATATACATCTAGTTTAAAATTGGAAGAACTTTACTACTTACTCTCTACTTTCTCTTCATGTAAATTCAAGCATTGCACTATGCAAACTTGGGACAGCTATAATGTTAAAGAACCTGAATCTCTAAATAGGACTCAGGGAGGGCATTTGGATAAAAATCCTAGCACCTTCCCTCTTCTGACAATTGGGGAAGAGGAGTTCTCTGGGCATCGCCCTGATCCCACCCCTATATTTCATATTTACTGCTGATTGATAGATTTAACCTCCAGTTGGTTTGGTGGCTTTAGCTGGTTTTGTCAAGCTCTGTTATTGTCTCTAATTCCTTCATCAGCACAGGAAATACAATGAATCAGCCTGGCTGATTCTCCTGTGTGTCTTTAAAAATACCGTGAATTTAAAAGACACTATTATTGTTTATTTTTGTTTGCACAGGTTCCATTCTGGGAGCTATGTATACAAGTCATTGTTAAACCTCAGGAACATCTGAGTTCAACTCCTTTAAAATAATGTTTGAACTATAAAGAAAATTAAACAGTGATTTCTTTTGAAATGTCAAGCTATTTTGCCCTTTTTCTAAAAAAAAATTCTCCGTGTCAACTAAGTCCTTGGATTGTTTGAAAACAAAATGTATTTTTGCATGGTAGAAAATTTTATGTTCAATACCCACATGAGTAACTCGTGGGTGCTGGGAATCCTTGCAAGGGGGGACACAAGGAAGCACTCTCCTCCTCAGTATGCAAAATGGGAAAATATCAATGGCTGGAGTAGCTTCCACTGCTCTAATACCCTATTAAAGTCAATGATTTAGGTACATAACTATAGGCACTCAAGTATGGAAATTTTGGCCTATGTGATTTGACCAGGGCCACAGTGGGAGCCAGTGTCAACGCTAGGATTAGTCCTTTGTTCTCATCCCTGAACCCACTACATACTATATTGCCTCTTCTATTTGTCTGCCCCTTTTGTGGTCAAACGTCATGCTGGATGCTCAGCAGAAGAACTTGTGATGGTCCTAGTGTATCAACGGTAGCCTGAGTGGTGCTGCCCACTTCAGCTGCAAAATGATCTGGGGCCTTCCCAAAATCAAAGAGCTTGGCTGTGATTTGTCAGTCCTCAAAGGCCAGCCAGGTGACTGTAAATAACTTACAATCATTAGGAAAATTAGTATCAAGATTCCAACTCTAGCAGTCAGACAACATTGGTTCAATTTACAAGAGATTACTTTTTATATTCCTTGGTTCCCCCAAATTAGAAGGGCCTGTGACCACAGGTCCTGCAGGGTACAAAGGGCAGGTCTACATCCCTTTTCTCTTTGTGCATAGTCCTGCCTGCTCCTTTTCAGTTTCAGTTCTGCTACCACAGCACTGATCAGCACATAAGAATAGGAAAGGGCACACACACACCCCTCCTGGTGCTGGGAGGGGAACACAGGAATGTTATGTGCTCTTATTCAGCACATAAGAATGTTATGGCACATAGGAATGTTATGGAATAACATAGGAATGCCTTAGGGCACATAGGAAAGGGCACGCTGGTAGCACACGGCCAGGCGGACCAGTGTGCCTCTGGCTCCCAACGGGGCTGCGCACCTGTGTCTGTCTGTCTCCCCAGCTCCACCAACGTGGCCTGATAGTTCACGCTTGCGATCTGGTCACCCTCCCGCTCCGTCCATCCTTCACTCCCTTCCCTGCGTCTCCCAGCCCTGTCCTCTGTCCCGTCCTGTCTCCATCCGTCCCTGCCCCTCCGTCCCCTCCGTCCTGTCCCTGCACCCGCCGCTGAGGGGGGGGGGGGGGCGGACTCCTCCTCGCTGACGTCATTGCCCCGCGCTGCCAGCCAGCTGCTTTGTTTGCGTCACGGCCCATCCTTACCCTCCCTGCCCCACGTGCCGAGAACGTTTGTTTTGGTGGTTGCCGCGGCGACAGTGGGCGGAGCCCGGGTGAACACGCTGGTTGGGCGGGGGCAGAGGGCGGTGACGTCACAAGTGGGCGGTGTCACAGTTCCGAACGGACAGTGTCAGCGCTCTGCGCGCGAGCCCGCCCGCGAGGACACCCTCCACCCCGCGCACCAGCTCGCAGCAGCAGCGGCTCCCCGGCAGCGGCGCGAGCAGGGAATCCCCGGGAGCCGTCTCGCGCCGCCCTCCTGCTGCTGCTGCTGCTGCTGCCCGGCGGCGGGACCGCGGCTGGCCCCGCCCCTGCTCCGGAGGCCCGTCCGAGCTGTAATTAAAGGGTTTTGTCTGGCAACTTTTTCATATTTTTGGTGCAACGTTTTACCCCCTTTGAGCCTCTCCCCAGCTGGACTCTCCGCCGGGCTCCCAGCCCGAGCAGCCCCTGACACTTCCATGGGTGGGGTGTCCCCGCCCCGTGGCACTTGATGGGTCTCGGTGGCACAGCAGCGTGGATCCGGGTCCCGAGCAGCGGCGGCGTTACAGGGCTGTCTGGTTCTCTCCCCGTGCTGTCTGCAGGCAGCCACCCGGCCAATTGACACGGCTCTCAGCGGCACGCTGCTGCCCTCCTGGCGATCCTCGCGGCGGGCAGGGAGAAAGCCCTGAGGCAGGCAGGTGTCAGCACGTGAGTATCCTCCCCACCCTGCACAGCCTGCCCGGTGCTCCGCGGTGCCCGGTGCTGGATCGCAGCGCAGGGGAGCTGCCCGCCCCACCTGGCGAAAGGGACCGGGCTGAGCTGGGCTGCAAATGAACGGGAGGGGACGGATGGAGACAGGGGACGGGACAGAGGCCAGGGCTGGGGGGATGGAGGGAGGGGACGGAGGGGACGGACGACGGCAGGGATGGAGACAGGACGGGACGGAGGACAGGGCTGGGGGGATGCAGGGACAGGGCGGAGGGGACGGAGGGGGCAGGGACGGATGGAGACAGGGGACGGGACGGAGGACAGGGCTGGGGGGATGCAGGGATGGGACGGAGGGGACGAAGGGGGCAGGGACGGATGGAGACAGGGGACAGGACAGAGGACAAGGATGGAGAGACGCAGGGAAGGGAGTGAAGGATGGACGGAGGGGGAGGGTGAGCAGATCGCAAGCGTGAACTATCAGGCCACGTTGGTGGAGCTGGGGGGGAGACAGACAGACACAGGTGCGCAGCCCCGTTGGGAGCCAGAGGCACACTGGTCTGCCTGGCCGTGTGTTACCAGCGTGCCCTTTCCTATTGGGGTGCGCCCATGCTGTGCCACAGAGCTCCCTGCCCAGCAACCCCTACAACTCTTCCACCACAAATGCACAGTGCTGTGCACACACACCTCGCCCAGCACACCCCAGCCCACAGCCCCACCACAGCAGCCCAGCACCCCACACAGAAACCCCACTCTCTAGTTTCCCAATGCACACAGATTTGGCCTCGGGTCCTTGCTCCCTCCCACCCAGTGCCCTTCCCCACAGCCCCACACCATAACTGCACAATGCCCCACACAGACCCGCAGTGCCCTGACACACACAGATCTCCCCCATAGCCCAGCACCCTGTTTTTCACTCTTCTTTTTTCAAGACCCAAAGGGAGAAATCCTCCCTCCTCCTACCCATGGGACGAGGGAAGGGGATTGAGCTTCTCTATGAATAGCTCCAGTGCCTGATTCTGCTTGAACTTACTTTTCCTGAAAGAGGCACCATTTTTCTCAGTTTTACCGTCACCCTGGGGTTCTGAATAACAGCAGTGAAACTGACCAAAGCTGCTAGTGCTTGGCAGCATTGTGAGGCGGAATCGAAGCTCTGAACTGCCAGTTTGCAGACTCAGGAAGACAGGTCTGCACTGGTTTACATTTGGAAGGTTATCTTCAGATAATGAAAGCTGGGCATGTGCTTTCTTCAATCCCTGACAATGCATGGCAGAGAATACAATTATTAAAGAAAAACAGTTTTAGCCCCTTTTGCACAGTTACCTGCACTTATACAGGTTGCAACCTGATATTCCTTGCACAATCTACAGTTTGGGTGCATCGGTAATGCCCTAATTGTATTACCGTTGCACCGTGATTTTGCTTGGTTCTTTTTAACCAAGGTGAAGTATTCCTAGAAAATAGGTGAAACATTTGGATTTGTAACAGTAATGTAAATACTGTGATAAATTCAGTGCCCTGGCTTCCCATGGTTCCACAATCATAGAAATGGCACTGGAATTGACTTTTATCTTCAGAATTCTTCCCCCCTCCCTCCGCAGATCACCATAAGAACTTCAGGAAGGGCATTTGAAATAACACATAAAAGTGATTCCATGCACAAGTCTAGAGTGTTTTCTGTTTCTCTGAATTTGGCAGTCTATGGTGCTTAATATGGGCATATATGTTTGATTACTATAGAAATTTTTCAGATCCTGTAAAAAAAAGTCTGTCTTCACAGAATCCTCTCATCATTGGTACAGAAAGTGAAACAGAAGTGCTGCAGTATTTTAGGTTTCTGGATTTGTTTTTCTCCAGGAAACAATTTTGGTGCTTTTATTATGCCAGATAATTACAAAAAATGTACTATCTTAAAAATATTGGTGATTGGCAGCAGTAGCCCTGGAAACGAAAATGGGTGAGATTTTCAAAAGAGAGTAAGTGATTTAGGAACATAAGTCTCATTAACTTTTAATGGGACTGGCATTTCTAAGTCATGCAGTTTTCAATGTCTCACCCATCATGTAAAATAGGGCTTGAATTTTCTATGATTTAGTTGACCACTGGCATGTACTTTCAGTATTTTCAAAAAGCATATACCAAATGGTAAATTAGAACATGCTGTAGCATGGCTAGTGCTGAATTATCAGACAAGTAGTTTCAAAACTTCCAATTTTTTATGCAGTATGTAGCTATTTATTTGTTCTAAAATCCATACTCTTACTGGCAGACTATTCTCATACCTTGTAACCTTGTATGACTCTTACATAAACAAAGTTGTAGCTTCTAGTAGAGACTTAACTGATTTGCTCCGCTCTTTGTGTTATAGAGGAAAATCTTGTTCTCAGATGCCGATTCTTGAAATGATGAGGGTTTGTCGATCCCATAAATCACCTTCTTTCAAGGCCGGATCAGATATTCAAACAAGGTTATGAACCTCCTTACTTGTACAGTCATAATTCCAAAACAGGTCGATCAAGAGGAGTTAAGTCCCTGCCCTGTATAATTTATAAACATGAAGCTGAGTAACCTTGGATGACTAAATTAAACTCTAAAATAATAATGAAAAGCTTAGCTTTATTTTAGCAAACTGGTATTACAAGTTTCATGACATAAATGTTAATTATCAATATCTTTGGCACTAGAAAATGGATTTTTCTCTGCACAAAGTCCATTTCTTGGCAGAGGATACATTGGGAACTATCAATATAAAAAGGATTAATGTGGAGACATGAAGAATAATAAAACATTAAGGATGTTATCTAACTATTTCAAATAGAGAGAAAGAGGTACATGTCTACCTATAATATGAGTTTTAGGATCAGCGGGCTCAGTTGTTTACAGATTCTGAATGATGCTTTGTTTTGATTCTTGTGAAAGCTTCCTTATTTATTTTCGTGGCCCAGGTTGTCTCCTGGTTTCTGTTTATATATTATATAATAAGCATGTTAATCAAGGGTGATCATGTTAGGTTCTTTTCATCCGTGGTTTAAAACAATTAGAGAAACTCTTTCTTTCCCCCCCCTTAGCTTAGTCTGCAGAAAAATTCACAAGATGAAATAAGCTCTGTGTGGGTTTTTCCCATGTAGAGCAGTGAAATTGTCCTATTTGTTTTTCTATTTCATATTTCTGTACATGTTAATTTATTTTTATTCCTAAACCATTCCATAAGTTCCTATGTTTAAATATAATTTGAAAATCAGAGTCACTCTGGGCAAAAATTAGAATTAAATTCTTTATTAGAAGTACATCATTAAGCATAAAGAATTAGGAGTACTTGTGGCACCTTAGAGACTAACAAATTTAATAGCTCTGTAAAGGCAAAAAGGGAAAGGGCATGGGTGGAAATGAAAAAGTGCAGGCATTTGAAGAGGGATTTCACTGGAGAGAGGATGAGGCTTGGAGATGGTAGCACACATTTAAAAAAAAATTCATATTGCTTGTGTTTCAGGCAAAGATTAGGCATTTATTTACCTTTAAAATACATTTTTAACTGGATTTTCAAAACAGTTGCTCTCAGAAACCACTGTGTAACTTAACCCCCTTAATTTAATTGTCTAGTAATTGATAGAATTAGAAACCACAGATATTAAGAAAGATTACACCAGAGGTTATCAAGGTAATTCACTGGACTGCATTTCTGGCATCTTTTGGATGATGCTGCAGAATATTTGGGGCACGGGACCATTGTTTTGTTAGACAGTGCCTAGAACAATGAGGCCCCGAACCCTGATTGGTACAAAACATAATAGAAAGAACTGGGTGGAAATTGCTGAAGGGCCTGATCTTGCTCTAATTGAAGTCAATGGAAAAAATTCCATTGATTTCAATGGTGTAGAATTGAACCACAAAGGAGGCAGTTGGGGGAGGGGTACCGCTGGGATAGGTTTACAGAAGGACTAGTGGCATTTGGGCAGGGGCGGCTCTAGACACCAGCGCGCCAAGCAGGCGCGTGGGGCGGCCGTTTCGGGGCGGCATTTGGCTCGGTTGAGCTCCCGCCGCATGCCTGCGCAGGTCCACCGGAGCCCGGACGAGCGGACCTGCCGCAGGCATGACTGCGGCGGGTCCCGCCTTCCCGCTGCCCGCTGAGCTCCCGCAGGCATGACTGCGCAGGTCCGCCGTCCCGGGCTCCGTGACCTGCCGCAGGCATGCCGGCAGGAGCTCAACCGAGCCGCTGGAAGACGGGACCCGCCGCGGGACCGGGGAAGGGCAGCGCAGCGCTCCGCGCTGCTTGGGGCAGCCCGATTTCTAGAGCCGCCACTGCATTTGGGACTTCAGACACCTTGCAGAGCCAGAATGAAGTGACATACACAGAAGCAAAGACAGAGGGGTGGTTGGTGAAGCTATTAACAGCTGGGAGGTCCAGATATGTGAGCCACACTCAACAAAGTGAACATGTACAAGCACTGGGCCAGAGTTTATTGTTTCCTGGATACTTTAAACAGGATCATTACATGCTGAAATAGATGAGTATTGCTAGAGTTATGAAGGCAAAATTGTCCTGTTAGATTGCACCTGGGGAAATCTGGGTTTTGTTTTATCTGTTGGTTTTATGGTTACTGTATATTTTGTTCCTGTCCTCTTTATAAAGTGCTGCTGATTTTTTTATATTGTTCCTTTTTCATTTGATGCCAGGGCCTTATTATATCCCGTTGTTGTTTTTAGGCTACTCTTGTGGAGTATGAAATATAATTAAAAGGCCACATTTTCAAAGGATCCTCCTCTATTCAGGCGTGTAGAAGTTTTCATGCAAATAGCAGCATGTGCATGTTTCAGGTAACAGCAGATGCATGCACAGGTGATAGATTCAGACTTGCAGTGCTCAGAAAGTGTGCATACAGATATTTGCATGGATTTAAATAGAGGCCACTTTTTGAAAACGTGTCAAAAAATATCAGTAAGTTAGGCCACCTTATAATTAGGTTACATTTAAATAGCTACATAAGTGGGATCAGGGAGATCTACTTTGTCCTGAGCTGTTACAATTGAAAAGTGCTGGGTCACTTTAATAATTTCAAACCCCTATAAAGAACCCCTTGTTATGGCAGGAGTCTTGTAGGTGATGTATGTGATGATGAATATGCCAGAAAAATTCCAAGATATCGTGTGTAATTGAGCAAAACCCCAGGTTTAATGGAATTGAAAAGTACTTGTGTCACAGATGTAGGCAATTACTGTTCATAAAGGCACCCACAACTTGAAAATCATTTCAATCAGAAAATGCTGCATCTACTATTGTTACAATTAGCCACGGAGGTTGCTGTCACTGAAAGGGATTAATGAAAAAATAACATTTTCATCTCTTGTTTTCATTTGTTTGCTGTGTGCATTTGGCAGGTCTCTGTGTAATAGTCCTTGTGTGATGGTGCCTGCCCTTCCCTATGCTACTGAAGAATGTGCTGATCAGTACTGTGGTAGCAGAACTGAAACTGAAAAGGAGCAGGCAGGACTATGCACAAAGAGAAAAGGGATGTAGACCTACCCTTTGTACTCCTGCAGGACCTGTGGTCACAGGCCCTTCCTAATTGGGGGGAACCAAGGAATATGAAAAGTAATCTCTTGTAAATTGAACCAATGTTGTCTGACTGCTAGAGTTGGAAGCTTGATACTAATTTTTCCTAATGATTGTAAGTAATTTACAGTCACCTGGCTGGCCTTTGAGGACTGACAAATCACAGCCAGAAGCCCCTCGAGGTTTGAAACATGTTCAGTCTCAGTCATCTGGTGAGAGTTGAATTCAAGGCATGGAAAAAAAAGAGCTTAAGGAGGCAGAATTTTATTGTGTACCTGGGATTTTGTCCCTTAGATTCACTGGGGACATTGGGGTTTGTCCTTTGTTTCACCTTTTCATCCCTCCCTCCTCCCTCCTTTCTCTTCGTCTCTTGCTTCTTTTATCCTCTCTTCTATTCCCCACCCAAAACCAGGAGAGGTGTGTGTGTGTGTGTGTGTGTGTTGCGGGGCAGTGATCCCCACCAGTGACCTGGGCCATCCTTTGGGCTCTCTGGTGAGAACTCTCAGCCTCCCATCCTCAGTTTCTACCCTGATTGTCTGAGCAGGGGGTTATTGCCAGAGAAGAGACTCAGGTCTTGTTGTTCTTTTTTAAGACCAAGTAAATAAGTCATAAGCAGTTGTATGTTTGATGAATTTTGCTGCTTCTCTGCATTAATTGTCTCTGAGCAGTTCATGATTCTCTCTAACATTCCAGTTCTCCTAAAATACTGGCTGAATATTTACTGTGCACTGTTGCTGGTCTGGAGCTCATCTGAGAGCACTTTACTCAGATCATTCAATGTCGGAAATTTAAGATCCGATGCTTAGTTTGAAAATCAGGGCTCTTGGGTCTTATTCCCAACTCTGCCACTGATTATGCGACCTAAGACAAGTCAATTATCCTTTCTCAGCCTTATCTTCTCCCTCTTTCAAGTAGGGATAATAATGATCCACTCCTACCTACCTCACGGTGGGTGGAGATAGGGCCAACTCTAGGTTTTTTGCTGTCCCAAGCAAAAAAAAAATTGACTGCCCCCACCCCAGCCCTGGGCTCCTCCCTGAATCTCCCTGCTGCCCCAGCCCTGGGCTCTGCCCCTCCACCCACACCCCCTGCTGCCCCAGTTCTGGGCCTCCCCCCCAACCTGTACCCCCCTGCTGCCAGCCCTGGGCTCTCCGCCACACACCGCAACCCCATGCGATCCCAGCCCTGGGCTCTCCCCCACACACACCAGCACCCTCTGCCACCCCAGCCTTGGGATCTTCCCCACACATGCACCCTGTGCTGCCCCAGCTCTGGGCTCCCTGGCCCACTTGCACCCTCCTTCCACCCCAGCCCTGGGTCACTGGTAACTTGCTCCCAGAGTGGGTCATTCAGCAGGAATTTTGATGTGCACAGAACACAGACAGGATTGGTTCCTATATGGTTACAGAACTGCAGTAACATGGAAAATTTCCAGCTTGTGTGATTAAAGGATATCTGGATGCATATTATAAGACTGTCCTACAGAAATGAGGAAACGTTGAGGTGCCTTTATTATTCTTATGTTCCATTCTTTGTTTCTAGGGGCAATTTGCCAATGCAATATCACTGTCTTCCTTTAAACAAATAAAACTATAAAACAAACAAACAAAGGCAATGGCTGTTGAAAATAGCAATTCCAGTCCTAAAAACCACTGGGAAGCATTTCTTGCTCAAGTTTATCCTACCTTTTCTACAGCAAATTACAGTGAATCAGTATATTTGATTTGGGAGAAATGAAGTAACAGCTGCCCAAATTGAGCTTCAGCACTCCTGAATTTTGAGGGTGTTCAAATCTGGAAGGCAGGTGCTAGATTCCCTTTCTGAATATTAGCTAAATCTGGAAAGGAAAAGTCAATTTCTGCTTCGATGGCTCAGAAGTGGAAATCCTCTACGTGCCTGGTACTGTATCTAAAGCTGCCCAGGTCCAGTAGAGCCTCTCCTCCCTTACTCTTAAATTCTAGTGGGATCCACGTACCTCCCTTGCTAGGATTCAGATAAAGAGGGGAACTGTCCATTTAGTCCACCCAATTCCTTCCTTGGGGCTGCAAGGTGAGGTCACACCAGTATCTCTAATCCAGTCTGGGGATGTCTTCTGAAGGGGATATCTAGGCAAAGCCTTCTACAACTTGGGCACACCTGTTCCCCATTCACAGTGCCACCCTGCTCTAGCAGTGAGCTCTCCATTGACAGCAAGCTGCAGCTTGAGGTTTCAGCTACTGTACTCCTCCCCTCCCTTTCCTGTTGATAGCGGCCAAGGGAATGCTGAGAAATGTAGTTTTTTCCTGCTCCAGAGCTGGCTCTATAGGCAGGAGCTAACCAAGGAACTACAGCCCCAGGGCCCCTGTTGGTTCTCAGCTCCCAGGCTGATCCCTGCTGGCTGCCGCCCTGCAAATGGGCTGCTCCAAGCACCTGCTTGCTTTGCTGGTGCCTAGAGTCGCCCCTGCCTCCACCCATCCTGCACCCCCACCCTGTGCCCCAGCCTGGAGCCTGCACCCAGCACCCAAACTCCATTCCAGAGCCCAACCTCTCAACCATCCCACACCCCAAACCCCTGCCCCAACCCAGGGCCTGCACCCCAGACCTCCTCGCCCGACCCAAACTCCTTGCAGAGCCTGAGGCAGGTGAGGGGCAGAGTCTGTCGGGGGAGGGCTCTGTGCAGTAATATAGTGACTCCTTGGGTCTTTGAATGAGGCTTTATACTTGGGGTGGGGGGGTGAGGAGGCAAGCAGCGAGTCGGTGGATGGAGAGGGGCAAATCTCCCAGATTCAAAATCTGTGACTGTGTCTGTTGGTCCTTCTAGCTGCTTTTCTCTGGGCTGGGGGTTGTTCCCACAGGAAGGTGTTTGCTTCTTATCCCCGAGGCCATCAGTATGTCTGCTCTTCTCTAGTCAGCCCACTTGCCAAGCTTGATTGTCCTTGGTTGGGCTGCCAGCCCTCTCCAAGGATTGCAGCTGTCTGGAGGTACTGCCCTCCACGCCTTCCTCAGTCACACCTCATTCATGCAACAGGGCAGTTGATTACCGAGTGGGGGGGAGATCTTATTCTACTTCTAGCAAAAGACACTTTTCTTTTACCTTAATTACACTACCTTAGGGGCCCGCTATAACATATTACCAAGGTTCAATACAAAGTCATATACAAGTTATACAAAAATGCATAATGCAGAGATTTATCTACAACTGCACTGATTGACTGCATTGATTGACTGTGCAGTAATATAGTGACCCTGGTCTTTGAATGAGGCTTCATATTTGCCTCATTAATGCAGAGAAGCAGCAAAATCCATCAAACATATAAGTGGTTATGACTTATTTACTTGGTCTTAAAAGAGAACAAAAGGCCTTGAGTCTCTCCCCTGTCATTAACCCCTGCACTGTACAAAGACTGAATGGCCCATCCCAATTGTGGATGTACTGCAGAGACTTGATTTGAACCTGCAGTTTATTCCATCACTGCTACAAGCCTGAACCAGGGCACCATTTACCCTAACACTGATTTTCATATTAACCATCAGATCTTGCATCTGAAGAAGTGGGTATTCACCCACGAAAGCTCATGTTGCAAAACGTCTGTTAGTCTATAAGGTGCCACAGGATTCTTTGTTGCTTTTACAGATCCAGACTAACACGGCTACCCTCTGACACTTGACATCAGATCTTGAATTTCATACATTGAATGACCTCAATAAAGTGCTCTCAGATGAGCTCCAGACCAACAAGTATGCACAGTAATTATTCAGCCAGTGTTTTAGGAGAACTGCAATGTTAGAGAGAATCATGAACTGCTCAGAGACAATTAATGCAGAGAAGCAGCAAAATCCATCAAACATATAAGTGGTTATGACTTATTTACTTGGACTTAAAAGAGAACAAAAGGCCTTGAGTCTCCTCCTGTCATTAACCCCCTGCTCAGACAATCAGGATATAGACTGAGGATGGGAGGCTGAGGGGTCTCACCAGAGAGCTCAAAGGATGGCCCAGGTCACTGGCGAGGATCACTGCCCCAGCACTACTGCAGCTCCACAGTTTGGGGTGGACCTCCCACAGTGAGAGCTGCCGAGCACTCCCCCGCAACACACACACACACACACACACACACACACACACACACACACACACCCTCCTGGTGTTGGGAGGGGAACAGGAGAAAGGAGAAAAGAAGCAAGAGAGGAAGAGAAAGGAGGGATGGATGGAGGAAAAGGTGAAACAAAAAGGACAAACCCTAATGTCCTCAGTGATTCTAAGGGACAAGATCCCAGGTTTGGAATAAAATTATGCCTCCTTAAGATCATGTTTTCCATGAATTCAACTGTCACCAGATGGATCGGACTGAACAGTTTCAAACTTCGAGGAGACTCTTACCTTCTAAACAGGGTCGGCTGTTTTCAAGTAAAATCACTAAAAGGGAAGGAGAAAACTCGAAAGAGGTTCCTCCTGGCGCTCAGGTACGTGAACCCCAATATTCCCCCAGTCCTCAAAGAGAGACCTGGAGAAGGAGACTTGCTGAAGCAAAGCCACAGGGTCTCTGAGGTTTCCCTGGCCCCTCGCCCCTGTCCTGCCTGGCTGATGTCAGCATCTCTCTGTGAGGTCACCACCTCCCCACCACCTTTGGCCAATAGTCTGAGGTTCTGCAAAAGGCCTTTGTGATGTCACTGCCACACCCTCCCTTGCTGGGCTAATGTCCTGCCCTGGCCAGGCACTTTGGAGGTTTTAGCTACTCCATGTGTATCTCCCCACTCAAGGAGCATTCGTTCTAGGAAGCAAGCCGGGTAGACAGGAAAACATCAGACGCTGCTCCCAAGGTAAACTCCCAATGCAGTTTTAAAGAAATTAGTCGACTTTATTGCCAGAAGAGACCATTAGAGCATCTAATCTGACCCCGGCATATCACAGGCCTCCTGTATGACACACTAGCTACTTTTGGGGTAAACACATTCCAGAAAGGCATCTAGTCTTCATGAAATGACGTCACGAGACGGAGAATCCACCACTTTCCTTGGTAACTTGTTCCTGTGGTGAATCAACCTCGCTGTTGAGTATTTGTGCCTTAATTGTAATATGAATTTGTCTCTTTCACCTTAGGACCCGGCGAGGTGGGAGTGTGCCAGACCTGGGCTGCAGCCTGCCGGAACTTCTACATGACAATTAAACAGCCCCACAGCCTGAGTCGTGTGGCCCAAGTCAGTGGTACGGGCCAGCCACCGGTGTCTAACAAGTTTCGTGGAGAATTTGCGGCAAAACTGGGAACTGAACCCAGATTGTTTCAATTCTTGCCTCCCCTTAACCGCAAGCCCAGCGTGTGTGTGTACAGCATTGTTTTGGTCTGTGTTTGCCTTGCATTGGCTTCCAAGGGAGGCTGTGGAATTTCCTTCATTGGAGGTTTTTAAGACCAGGTTAGAGATACGCCAGTCTGCGAATGTCTAGGATACTTGGTCCTACCTCAGCACAGCGGGCTGGAGTAGATGACTTCTCAAGATCCCTTCCAGGCCTACATTGAAATAATTCTCTTTGTGCTGCGTCATGTTCTACGCTGAGCTGTTTTGCATGGTGCCATTTGGAACTGTGATCGCACCATGTTGTGTAGCAGTTTTATGGTGAATTGTTTTGCCTCAGCTTGTTTTCCATTGTGTACTTTTGTCCTAGGATGTCATAGTTCGCATCGTGTTGCTTTCTTTTCCTTTGTATTGTCATTTTATGTTGTGGAGTGTAGGTTGTGTTTTTTTTCCCCCTGAATTTGCCTGACATTATGTTGTGGTGAGTTTTATTCTGTATGTTGTGTTTTTATATGTATATATTGCATCGCATCCTAGAAATGTAGGGCTAGAGAGGACCTCAAGATGTCATCAAGTCCAGCTTTCTCTGCTGAGGCAGGACCAAGTATATGTAGATTATCTCTGACAGAGCTTTGTCCTATTTGTTCTTAAAAACTTCCAGGGAAAGAGACTCCCAGCCCCTTGTAAGACTGTTCCAGAGCTGAACTGCCTTAGCTCTGGGGACACCCACACAGATTTTAGTGGTGAGCAGCTCTGGAGAGAGGAGACCCCAGTGAGTGGGCAGTTGGATAAAGAGACTAAAGTTGGGAGGAGAAACATTGACGTGTCCAAGGTCACCCAGGCTGTCTGTGACCGAGCTAGAAATAGGTTCTAGTGCCACCGAACTGCTGTTTCTGAAGGTCTCTGCCACACTGCTGTTTTAGGCACTGATGCAAACCCTTAGTGTAGACAGAATTTACACTAGTGCACTCTGGCACTGCTGCACCATGTCCCAGTTTGAAGGTTTGGGGTGGGGAGAGGGGCTGTGACCTCCCTGAGGCCTGAGGCTGACTGAACGGTGCAGCTGGTAACGGAGGGGCAGCAGTGAGTGCTGGAGGTATGAGCCAGGAGCACAGCCCCACAGGACTGGACACTGACTTCTCCTGACCCAGGGGACACACCCCCAGCGAGGTGGTTTGTCCATGGATGTGCAGGCTGTATTGGCAGAGCAGCTCATTTGCAATCTCTGCACAGCTCTTCCTACAGTGTGCACTGGGACCTTTCCAAGCTGCGAGTGACGGGGCTTGGGAGTTAACAGGATCTGTTCCTGGCTCTGTCATGGACCTGTTTAGTGACCTTGGGGAAGTCACAGCTCCTCTCTCTGTAACACTGTCTTCAGTGACTCGAGAGCACTAGCACCAGCCTCAGGCAAACTGGTGAGAAGTAGGGCACAAACCCCAAATTGGGTGTGAGGTCTGTATGGAGATTTCACCAACCAAGTATCCAGTGTAAACGCTTCAGGAATTGTAACAGCATTAACATGGAATCACAGACAGTCCTCTTGGGTGATCCCATATATCTCACCAAGCAGGTGAGCTCCCCTTTGTGACAGGTGGTCCCTTACTCCAGGGGTTCCCAACCTTTTCTTTCTGAGCCTGCCCACCCCCCACCCCCACACACGCTTCTAGCCAGTCCTGTCATAACCTGTATTAAGACTTATTTAAAAGGAAACGAGAGTTGTTAACAAAGTTAAGCAGGTAATCCTATAGATGCAGATGAGTTGCAGTCTTAAATTTCAAAGGTAATAGAAGCTTCTGTAATAAGCAAGCTCTACATATTCCTTAGACTAACCCAGGTTAAGCAGCTGGGGATCTCTTGCTTATGCCTAGAAACTTTGCCCCCTGAGTCCAGGCAGCATACAGACAATCAGTTCCTTCTCTATTGGGTTTTTCATCCCCTTCCTACCATGTGCTCTGAGCAGGAAACTCAGCAAATGGGAAGTGAAGAGCACAACAACAGTCTTGTGTCCTTGTTAACATCCCATAATAGTCTCTCTGGTGTTGATGGACCTTTCCTGCCAGGCATTCTGTTGCCAATCAGCACTTCACGTAGGTAAAGTCTCTCTCCTGTCTGGTGATTTACAGAGCCACAGAGGCTCACAATGCAACTAGTCAGATGTTAACTCAGGCAGCAACTTACAAGCATTCAATAAAGTCTAAACACAAAACACATTCTTATGTTCACAGTCTGTATGAGGAGTATCTACTCATTTGGACTCACTGGGGAGCCACAGAAAGAAACAAGGTGTGCTGAGGCAAGAAGGCCCAATCTCAGAGCCCCCAGGGTCACGCTTCCCAAAAGCTAAAACTAGGCCCAGCCCATGAAAGTGGCACTCCCAGGAGAGACTGTATAAAGGCTGGAGCATCAAATAACTTAGTTAATCTGAGAGAGCTGCCTTGGGGACAATGACAGGGAGAAACCCCAGAGTGACTTCTTTGATTCTGCTCATCTCTGGCCTTTGGTTCATAGAATCACAGAACTGGAAGGGACCTTGAGAGGTAGCTAGTCCAGTCCCCTGCACTCAAGGCAGGATGAAGTATTATCTAGACCAGGAGTGGCCAACCTGAGCCTGAGAAAGAGCCAGAATTTACCAATATACATTGCTAAAGAATCATCAGCTCCCACCTCCTGCTCCCAGTGCCTCCCACCCATGGGAAGCCACACTAATCAGCACCCCCCCCTCCTCGCACTCCCGATCAGCTGCTCATTCTATGCAAGACAGTCGGTGGGAGGAGACGGGGGGGATGGAGCGTGGGCACTGCAGGCTCAGGGAAGGGGGTGGGAAGGGGTGGAGTGGGGGCAGGGCCTGTAGCTGAGTAGTGAGCACACCCAGCACATTGGAAAGTTGGTGCCTGTAGCACCAGCCCCGGAGTTGGTGCCTGTACAAGGAGCCGCGTCTTAAATTCTATAGAGCCACATGTTGGCCACCCCTGATCTAGATCATCCCTGAGAGGTATTTGTCCAGCCTGCTCTTAAAAATCCCCAATGATGGAGATTCCACAACCTCCCTAGGCAATTTATTCCAGTGCTTAACCACCCTGACAGGGAGTTTTTCCTAATGTCCAACCTAAACCTTCCTTGCTGCAATTTAAGCCCATTGCTTCTTGTCCTGTCCTCAGAGGTTAAGAACAATGTTTCTCCTCTCCTTGAAATGAACTTTTATGTACTTGAAAGCTGATCATATCTTCTCCTGACTAAACAAACACAATTTTTTCAGTCTTCCTCATAGGTGATGTTTTCTAGACCTTTAATCATTTTTATTGCTCTTCTCTGACTTTCTCCAATTTTTCCACATCTTTCCTGAAATGTGGCACCCAGAACTGGACACATTACTCCAGTTGAGGCCTAATCAGTGCAGAGTAGAGCGGAAGAATTACTTCTCATGTCTTGCTTACAATACTCCTGCTAATACATCTCAGGATTATACTTGTTTTTTCCAACAGTGTAACACTGTTGACTCATATTTTGCTTGTGATCCACTGTGACTCCCAGATCCGTTTCTGCTGTGCTCCTTCCTAGGCAGTCATTTCCTGTCTTGTATGTGTGCAACTGATTGTTCCTTCCTAAGTGGAGTACATTGGATTTGTCCTCATTGAATTTCATCCTATATTCTCCAGTTTGTCCAGATCATTTTGAATTGTAATTCTAGCCTCCAAAGCACTTGCAGCCCTCCCAGCTTGGTATCATCTACAAACTGTATACGTGTAACAGAGAGACTCTGCTACTGGGAGGGTTTCACTATGTCTAGGAGGGTTACACCCTGGTGGGAGGGGCTAGGCCTGTACTGGAATAAGGTCATTTTGTGCTACACAGTGTGGCAGAACCTAGAATGTCCATTACCAGGGGAAAATGCTGGGGGGAATTGACATGTGGAAAGGACAGAAACCCTGTCTGAATTCTCTCACATTGCCCTTCTTGCCCTGGCAGGCTACAGAATAATGTCCACCTTTCACCCTAAATCATCCCCTCCTCCCAGCAGGAAGGAAACGGCTGCAATGGAGCTGGCTCAGGTAAGGGATTATCAGGGAGCTGGTGGTGGGTTCTGCTTGGAGGGAGAGGAGAAGTAAATGTATAGGAGAGCGGGAGCTGCTAGAGGTAGTGGGAGGCAGGAACTGTCTAGGGTGTGGAATGGGAGGGGAAAGGATGTGACAAACCTGCTGAGACTTGTGTACTCTAGGGTGTGATGGGCTGTCACCCTGGGGGTGCAGTCTGGGGGGCTTCTGGGAAACACTGTCCCTCTAACCTCAAACTGGGTTGGCCCTTCTCACACTGCCAGCCTCCAGGCCCTGTTATTACCCAACAGGACAGCAGGTGGCACCACGCATCCAACTAAGCTACCTGAGTGCTTTACCTAAGCCACTCAAAGACAGATAGAAGACAAAAGCCAATTTCCCAGCCATAAGTGGTAGCAAACAGATCAAAGCAGATTACTTAACAAATAACCAAAACTCAAACTAAGCTTAACATACTATCTGGATAGAATTTGAATTAGCAGTTTCTCACCCTGACTGATGATACAAGCAGTCCACCAAGTTTCCATACACAAGCTAAAAATCCCTTTACCCTGGGACCAGCAGTTCCCCCAGTTCAGTCTTTCTTCCTCAGGTGTTTCCAGGAGTTCTCTTGTGTGGGGAATGAGGCCAAGAAATGATGTCACACTCCACCTTATGTAGCTTTTCCATATTGCGGGAACCATTTGTTCCAAACTTGTTTCCCAGTCCAGTTTGTGGAAAATACAGGTACAAAAATGGAGTTCGTTGTCATGTGGTCTGCTCACATGCCCTAGCATGCCCTGCTGAGTCATAGTAGCCATGGCTCATAGGCTAGCTGAAAATTCACAAGAGGGCTAAGCTCTTCCACGGTCCATTGTCTTTCTTGATGAGCCATGGACACTGTCTGGCTTCTTTGTTGTACCTGAAAGGCTTGTTGTGAGTGTTACCCAGAGTAAACACATTTGAAATACAGATACAGAGTCAATATCCATAACTTCAGTTACGAACATGATACATGCACACAAATAGGACAGTCATATTCAGCAAATCATAACTTTTCCAATGACACTGAACATGACGCATCTTGCACAAAATGTAACATAATTATGTCCTAATCATTTTATAATCATACCACTATGCTGAATGTGTGGTGTAGTGTCAGGGCCTAATTTCAAGGCACAGGAGTTGGGAATGGAACTTCCACTCTTTGTGGAACAGGAATAACCCTCCAGCCAGGGCTGGGAAAACTTCCCAGACTCCCAGTGCTGGAGCCTGAATCTTCTGACACTTCATTAGTTACCACGAACCCCAATCTTTGTGGCAACTGCAAACTTTATCAATGATGATTTTATATTCTCTTCCAGGTCATTGATAAGAATGTTAAATAGCACAGGGCCAAGAACCAATCCTTGTGGGAACCCCCTAGAAAGAAATCTACTCAAGCATGGTTCCCCATTTACAATCATAGTTTTTAATCTGTTTAATGTATGCTGTGTTTATTTTGTATCTTTCTATCTAGTCAAAATATTGTGCTGAACCAAGTCATATGCCTTACAGAAGTCTAGGTAATGTTTTCACCTCTCAGCTCATCAATACTATTAGCTGCAACCAAACTTTTGATCTCACCCAATAAGGATATCCAGTTAGTTTGATTGGATCTGTTGTCTCTGAACCTTTGTTAATTGGTACTAATTATATTACCCTCCTTTACCTCTTTATTAATTAAATCCATATTCGCTGCTCTATTATCTTGCCCAGTATCAGACTAACACTCTTGTAATTAGCTGGGTCATCTCTTTTACACTTTTTAAATATTGGCACTGCATTAGCTTTATTCCATTCTTCTAGAATTTCCCCATTGGTCCAAGTCCTAATTAAAATCAACATTAACTGTCCTCCACCAGGTCTTTCAAAACTCTTAATACAAGTTATCTGGACCTGCTTATTTAAACATGTCTAACTGTAATAGCTGCTGTTTAACATCCTCGTGAGTTATTGTTGGGATGGAAAGACTGTCGTTGTCAACGTCTTATATGATTACATCATCTGTTTTTCTCCAACTCCAGGAGTGAAATATTTATTGAACACTTTTACCTCTTCTGTATTATTTTTGATAATTCTGCCATTTCCATCTAGTAATTTACCACTACCATTGTTAGGGATTAATTTTGTACTTAATATACTTTTTTAAAACTTCCTTCTTATTTTCATTAAGTGGTCATTGATTTCTGATAGCTTCCATTACCAATTTTCTACAATTCTGACTTTCTAACTTATATTCTTTACTGTTGACTTCCCTTTCTTCCATATATTTTCTTTGGAGATTCCTACCAGGGAGCCACTAGCAGGGTCCAGAGACAGCCCCATCTCCTATATCAAGCCCTGGCTAGTAGCTATGTGATAAATGTGATGACTCTGCCTCTGTCTGTCAGCTGGGAGACACAAAGGTTCTCTCTTTCCACCCTCTGATGCCTCCTGGCTGCTCTAAGCAAGGTGGGTGGGACTCTGTTAACATGTGCCTCCTGGAGCTCCCATATACCTGGTGCTGCTATTCCGTGAATAGTGGGGTTGTGAGTGGGGCAGCAGGTACTGAGTGTTGGACTCTTGCTCTTTCAGGGGCCGGTGAACTTCGAGGAGGTGGCTGTGTATTTCACCAGGGAAGAGTGGGTTCTGCTGGACCCCACTCAGAGAGCCCTCTACAGGGATGTCATGCAGGAGAAATATGAGACGGTGGTCTTGCTGGGTAAGGAGTCCTTTCACCTGGGTTATTAGAAGCTGTGGGGTCTCTAAAGAACCTGAGTAGTAATAACTGTATACCTTTATTCATCATACAAGTTTTGCAGGTTTTCTTGCTCCCCTTTTTTTGCCTTATCTCCCATGCGCTAGTATCATTTTTGGACATGTGCCTTTTTGGTGCCATCAGTCATTTTAAAATTGGATTTAATATATCCTTATTGGCTATATTAATCACTGAAGCTTTCATGCCTTTTCCTCATTTTAAGAGGAAAATATGCCTCCTGTAGAATTCTAAATTGAGTAAATATGTGTATGACTCATGCATGGTTTGTGTGACAGTGAGATGAGCTCTTTTAGGAGAGCGTGTAATGTTGCCATTCAGGATCCCATGGGTGAAGGGATAAGAGAGTCGTGGGAGGGGCGGAGAAGTGGGGGGAGTAGATAATTCTGGGGTGCCAGGACATGGGGAGGGTGTGTGCAGGGTTAGAGCTAAGAAGCAGCAGGGAGGTAGGAGGTAGTGAGAGATGAGGAGAAAATACAAGAAGCTCCCAAGGTGCCGGGAAGTGGTGCCGGCTGAGAGTAATGGGAAGAAGGGGAGGGGAGTGTGGAGGAAGGGCACCCGGGAAGTGGGCTGGGTGGGTCATTGGGAGGGAGGAGAGGTTTGAAAATCTAGAGGTGTGGGGGATCCCAGACCTTTAACACTCAATCCCTACTGAAGCCTTGTTGCTTTAGAGCATACACTCCAGTTTTATTTCTGTTCAGTTTCACTTATTTTTACATTTTTCCCACCAAATATCATTATTTTAACATTTGACCTCCCTCTCCCACTCATAACCCCTCTCCCCATATAACCTCCCCATGTCTATGCTCAGTGACCCTGGCCACTGATCCTGAGTCCTTGCTGCATTCCTCCCTGTGACGATGCGGTTCTGGCGGGACCCAACTGAGAGTGTCAAATCAGGACCAATTGCTCAAACAGGGCAGTCACAGCCCTAGGCTGGGGTTTTTCCACCTCTAAGGCAAACCAAACCAGCCAGACAAAGAGGACTTTGGTTTCACCCCACTGGCTAACCACAAGTCACACAAGCAATTCCCTTAGACACTCCAGTCTCCCAGTATCACCACCAGTGCCACTGTCCTGGGGATGAATGGTTATGAAAACCAACACCCCAATAAAAGAAAATGGTTCTCTGATCCCAAAGGACCAAGCCCCAGACCCAGGTCAATATACACATCAGATCTTACCCACAAATCACACTGTTGCCAATCCTTTAGAATCTAAAATCTAAAGGTTTATTCATAAAGGAAAAAAGGTAGAGATGAGAGCTAGAATTGGTTAAATGGAATCAATTACATACAGTAATGGCAAAGTTCTTAGTTCAGGCTTGTAGCAGTGATGGCATAAACTGCAGGTTCAAATCAAGTCTCTGGAGTACATCCCCCACTGGGATGGGTCATCAGTCCCTTGTGCAGAGCTTCAGTTTGTAGCAAAGTCCCTCCAGAGGTAAGAAGCAGGATTGTAGACCAGATGGAGATGAGGCATCAGCCTTAGATAGGTTTTTCCAGGTGTAAGAACCTCTTTGTCCTTACTGTGGAAAATTACAGCAAAATGGAGTCTGGAGTCCCATGGGCCAGTGCCTGCATACTTTGCTGAGTCACAAGGCGTGTCTGCCTTCTCTCCATGGGTCAATTGTGTAGCTGATGGTCCTTAATGGGCCATCAAGCAAGCTGGGCAGAGCTAACACCAACTTGTCTGGGATGTTTCCCAGAAGCACAGCACCAACTTGAAATACAGACAGTATAGAGCCAATATACATAACTTCAACTAAAAATGACACATGCACACAGACAGCATAATCATAACCAGCCACCCATAACCTGGTCTTAGACACCTTATATGACCCCCTTTACCTAAGATTTGGTGCCACTAAAGGACCTTGGTTGCAAAGCCTGTTCTATATGGTCCCAGTTTATACCAATAACGTCACACTCCCTCCCATAGCAGGGCCGCTACCCAGACACAAATGGGCACTTTGTTGATGATGTCACTGGGTGGTTGTGTAGCCCGTACAATTGTTACACCTATAAGATTACATATTCCGAAGCCCTTCACACCACTCGGGCTTATCTCTATACACCCATACAGTCTGTTCCCCAGTGTTCCCTTCCCAGCTCTGATGCTGTAGAGCATTTACCCCTGTCCTCCTTCCCAGCCTTGCCTGTGTCCTGGTTCCTGTTCCCCCCACTTAATAAACATGATTCCAATTTCTGTTCCCCCTCCTGTTTGACCCCAGTTTATTGCCAGAAGAGACCATTAGAGCATCTAATCTGACCCCGGCATATCACAGGCCTCCTGTATGACACACTAGCTACTTTTGGGGTAAACACATTCCAGAAAGGCATCTAGTCTTCATGAAATGACGTCACGAGACGGAGAATCCACCACTTTCCTTGGTAGCTTGTTCCTGTGGTGAATCATTGGTGTCCTCATTTGAAAAAGATGGTGTGAAATTGGAGTTGAGGCAGCAAAGAGCCACCAAATGTTCTGACTATTGGTCAAAGGTGGTGGGGAGGTGGTGACCTCACAGAGAGATGCTGACATCAGCCAAGCAGGACAGGGGCGAGGGGCCAGGGAAACTTCAGAGACCCTTGTGGCTTTGCTTCAGCAAGTCTCCTATCCAGGTCTCTCTTTGAGGACTGAGAGTATTCGGGTTCACGGACGTGAGCGCCAGGAGGAACCTCTTTTGAGTTTTCTCCTTCCCTTTTAGTGATTTTACTAGAAAACAGATGTCCCTGTTTAGAGGGTTAGAGCCTCCTCGAGGTTTGAAACTGTTCGGTCTGATCATTCTGGTGACAGTTGAATTCATGGAAAGCATGATCTTTAGGAGGCAGAATTTTATTCCACACCTGGGATTTTGTCCCTTAGATTCACTGGGGACATTAGGGTTTGTCCTTTTTGTTTCAACTTTTCCTCCATCCATCCCTTCCTCCTTTCTCTTCCGATCTTGCTTCTTTTCTCCTTTCTCCTGTTCCTCCCAACACCAGGAGGTGTGTGTGTGTGTGTGTGTGTGTGTGTATGGAGAGTGCTCGGCAGCTCTCACTGTGGGAGGTCCACCCAAAACTGTGGAGCTGCAGTAGTGCTGGGGCAGTGATCCCCGCCAGTGACCTGGGCCATCCTTTCAGCTCTCTGGTGAGACCCTCAGCCTCCCCTCCTCAGTCTCTACCCTGATTGGCTGAGCAGGGGTTATTGACAGGAGGAGACTCAGGTCCTTGTTGTTCTCTTTAAGACCAAGTAAATAAGTCATAACCAGTTATATGTTTGACAAATTTTGCTGCTTCTCTGCATTAGTGGTCTCTGAGCAGTTCATGATTCTCTCTAACATTGCAGTTCTCCTCAAATACTGGCTGAATAATTACTGTGCACACTTGTTGGACTGGAGCTCATCTAAGAGCACTTTATTGAGGTCATTCAATGTATGAAATTCAAGATCCGACGGTTAATTTGAAAATCAGGGCTCTGGGGATCCTATTCCCAATTCAGCCATTGACTGGCTTTGTGACCTAAGACAAGTCAATTCTCCTTTCTCAGCCTGAGCGTCTCCTCTTTCAAGTAGGGATAATAATGATCCGCTCCTACCTACCTCAACACACTCACTCTTCCCCAACACACACACACACTGTCTCTCCACACACACAAACAGTTCCACACTGCAGCTGAAAAGCAGCTGGCAATCTAGTAGGATGACCCTGGAACAACGGGATAGAGAAACCTGCATCACTGAAAGTGCAGCCACAAAGACACCACACACCAGATTCCCCTAGCTGGCAAGAATCAAACCTCCACAGAAAGATCCCTATGGTATTGTAGGCCAGCTTCCTAAGGCCTCAGCCTCAACCACTTAACACAGGGGCCTTTCTACACTCTGGTTCTGTTCTAACGGAAGGATCATTTCCAAGTGTTCGCTCAGACCAGCTTGCCCAGCACCCTCACTGCTGTGCATCTCTGTATGTGTGGCCATGGCTGAACAGCAAGAATTACTGCCCATTTCCCTTCTGGCTGGAGCATGGTTTGTGGTTAATGATGTTGCTGTAGATTGTTGGCTTCCTGCCTTGGCAATTCAGACAGTTCCTTTTCCCAACATATCTCCAGCACATCAGTCCCTGGCTGGGTCTCCTGGGCAGTGGAAAACATAAGAACATAAGAAAGGCCGTACCGGGTCAGACCAAAGGTCCATCTAGCCCAGTATCTGTCTACCGATAGTGGCCAATGCCAGGTGCCCCAGAGGGAGTGAACCTAACAGGCAATGATCAAGTGATCTTCCTCTTGCCATCCATCTCCATCCTCTGACAAACAGAGGCTAGGGACACCATTCTTACCCATCCTGGCTAATAGCCTTTTTTGGACTTAGCCACCATGAATTTATCCAGTTCCCTTTTAAACATTGTTATAGTCCTCGCCTTCACAACCTCCTCAGGCAAGGAGTTCCACAAGTTGACTGTGCGCTGCATGAAGAAGAACTTCCTTTATTTGTTTTAAACCTACTAATTTCATTTGGTGAACCCTAGTTCTTGTATTATGGGAACAAGTAAATAACTTTTCCTTATCCACTTTCTCAACATCACTCATGATTTTATAGACCTCTATCATATCCCCCCTTAGTCTCCTCTTTTCCACCTAGAGGAGAAGGTGCCATTGTTAGATGGCTTTCCTCCCCTGCCCACTTCCCTGGTTCTTGTCACGCAGGCAGCAAAAGACCAGAAGTCGGAAGCACAGACAAAGTGAAGTTTACTGGGGTTAATTTCAAGCAAGCAGATTCCGAAGCCCTTCACACCAGTCAGGCTTATCTCTATACACTGATAGAGTCTGTTCCACATTGTTCCTTCCCAGCTCTGACACTGCAGAGCGTTTACCCCACATCCCTACAGACAATTCTTCCTGGGTGCTGGCTCGTGAGTCTTGCCCACATGCTCAGGGTTTAGCTGATCACCACATTTGAGGTCAGGAAGGAATTTTTCTCCAGGGCAGATTGGCAGAGACCCTGGGGGGTTTTCGCCTTCCTCTGCAGCGTGGGGCACGGGTCACTTGCTCGAGGATTTTCTGCACCCTGAAGTCTTTAAACGTCGAGTTGAGGACTTCAATAGCTCAGACATAGGTCAGGGTTTGTTACAGGAGTGGGTGGGTGACAGTCTGTGGCCTGCGTTGTATAGGAGGTCAGACTAGACGATTATAATGGTCCCTTCTGACCTTAAAGTCTATGAGTCTATGAACTCTGACACTGCAGAGTGTTCACCCCACGTCCCACTTCCCAGCGCTGACACCACAGAACCTTGCCTGTGTCCCTGTTCCCCGTTCCCTAGTCCCATCCCCACCGTTAGCACCCAAGTACCCAAGCCCGAGCTGACAGATTGGACCAGGCTGGGGCCAGGTCACTACACGTCCCGCCGCCCGGGAATTGCAGGGAAGGCCAGACCCCACACTCACAGGGCGGCGGGAAGTGGAGGATCCGGCCCCAGCCCACTGCACTCTGCTCCCAGCCTTGGAACTTGGGGGTGGGTGGGGAAACACCCCCCAACAATCACCAGCAGTGCAGCTGGGAGCTGGTGGAGCAGAGCGGGCTGGGGCCAGGTCGTTCCACTTCCCACCGCCCGGTGAGTGCAGGGTGCACCTGATCCCTCCTGCAGTCCACCGGGATGTAGCTCAGGGGAAGGGGCGGAGTGGGGGGGGGGAGATGGGATGGAGCAGGGGTGGGAAGAGGCAGGGTAGGGGCTTTGGCAAAGAGGCGGAGCAGGGGCAGCTTTCCTGGCTGGCTCAGCCAGCCGGGGGATCGGGCTGGTCGCTGGAGCAGTACAGAGCTGCATAGGGCACCAGGAAAAATGGGGCAATTTGGTGCCTCCACATCCCTTCACCAGGCAGTGTCCCTGTTGTGTGGGCTGTCTTCATAGGTCCTTTCTCGATCTTTCTCACCCTCTTGTCTTGAGTCTCCTGTGTCTCTCTTTTCAAGCACAGACTAACTCTGGTTGTTCAGAGGAGGGGAGGACCATGCCTATGCATGGCCAGCAGACAGCGACAAAGACCCCTGGCCAGCCTGCTCCCTGCCATGCCAAACCCCCACTGAAGGCCACCCACAGATCAGCATGCGCAGCGGCTGCTGATGGTCTGTGGCCAACATCAGAAGACGGTAGGAAAGCAGGGCCAGCCCCCCCCGGTGGGGCCTCTAACCGTTCCCACTCTCCGTGCTCACTTTTGCAGTGGGGCAGGAGATTTTATCCGAAGAGGCTTTTCCCCAGCTGGCGAGAAGCAGAGAAACACCCAAGCTCCCACGGTGCTATTTAGCAAACCCCCTCAAGCACAGGGACAGATGCACATTTGGAAGAGGGAAACTGCTCTACATGCTAGCCTGGGCAGATGCCCATTTTCTTTGGCAAGTCAGGAATGGCAAAGGCGAGACTGGAAGCACCTGGGGCTCATGCCCCAGCCTTTGTGACGCCCACCCCCCAACTCCTTCCCCGGGCTCTAGCTGAAGCCAGAGCATTGGCCTGAGTGGCCAAGAAGAGGTTCCAGCCCTGAAGGGAGCAGGACTTTCAGCATGAAGGTAAAACTGCACAAGCACAACGGGACTTGACACCTCAATCACCTGATCCAAAGTCAGCTACTTTATCCATTAGGCCACATGGTCACATAAGAAAATCCTCTCCAAGTACTTCTTTGGAGAAGACAGACACTATGTTTCTCAGACTAAGATCATCTACTGAGGGGGCTGAGACTCTCTGGGCACAAGAAGTTGAGATCCCAAAGACATATGAGACTTAATTCTATGGGGTCAGGTGCAGGACTTTGGCAGGGAGGCTTAGGTAAGGGGGACTGGGGTGCAGAGGATGGACCGGCTGTCTAGGTGCGGAGATTTAGTCGCACTGAAGCACAGGAGGGAGGAGGAGGAGGAGGAATCCTGCTGATGGTCAGTGGCTGTGCAGAAAAAAGGGTGTTGATTTCCCCCATCCTAAATGGGCTGGTTGGCTTGACCCTTCTCCCTCTGCGGAACGTGGTGGGGACTGTAGCTCGCCCTCGTGGGGCAGGAGGGCACAGGTGCAGGGCACTGGGCCCGATGCCCTGGACGGCAGCTCCGTGGGGTCGGGCAGGGCAGCGTCTGTGGTTTACATTCTGCATTGCCTGGTGCTGAGCCATTGCACAATCCCCAGTCACGCCGCACAGCACACCTCAAGAGGCGGTGGGGGCCAAGCAGATGATCCAGCACGAGGGGGGAGAGGAAATGTGGCTGGGGGGAGGAAAGGTCTTGGGCTGCACTGGGGGAGTGCAGAGCAGGGGTGACCCCAGAAACCTGCAGCAAAGGGATGGACAGGTGGGCTGGGTGGATAGACGAGGCAGTGAGCCTAAAAGGGGAGTGGGGTCTAATGGTCAGAGCAGGGTGGGGGTTGTGTTCTATCCCTAGCTCTGGGAGCTGAGTGGGGTCTAGAGGTGAGAGCGGGGGACTGGGAGCCAGGACTCCTGGGTTCCATAGTGGCAACTGTTTTTTCCTGTGTCTCCCTCCCTAGAGATCCCTGCCCAGCCCCCTAGCAGAATCTGACTGGGGGAGGGGGTTGCCCTGCCACTCCAGACTCGTGATTAGAACCCTCCTCCCAGGAGAAGTCATTGTCCAGTCCTGTGGGGCTGTGCTCCTGGCTCATACCTCCACCACTCCAGAACAGATGGGTATGAGAACCTGTCCTGACAACCTCTAAGGTTGACATATCTGCTGTAGAATCTGAACTCCACGAATTAATGCAAATGGAGATTTGAAAATATTTGTTGTACTAGAAGTACAAAACGGGGGAGTGTGGAAGCAGGGAAAGCTTCAATAAGGATTTGAAGGGGATTTTAATGCATGTTAGTCAGTTAGCAAGAGTCAGGCCATACTGTAACCCTAATGACTTGAGACTTGTAGGAGCAAAGATAGTGCGAGGCGACAGGACAAGAACTGTGTACAACGTTATTACGACCTTGCAATCACTAACCAAAATGCAGGCTTGCTTTTTCTTAGGACTGAGACAAATAAGATAAGCCTTTCTGCTATGTATAAACAAAATGTAGTTGTTGCTTTTTACTGTCTGTATTATTGCTAGAAATTGTCTGTAACAAAGGTATAAAGGCTTGCTGTGATTGTTTACCAGTTGAGAGACCTGTCCAGGACTGGGGCGACCCTGTGTCCTATGGCACTCTCTCCCTCCATTGTAATTACTGGAGAAATAATAAAGTATTTGATTTTGCTGCACCCAAACAAAAAGCGAGAACTGAGTTTTTCTTCGACAATTGGTAAATTCTGGCTCTTTCTCAGGCTCAGGTTGGCCACTCCTGGTCTAGATAATACTTCATCCTGCCTTGAGTGCAGGGGACTGGACTAGCTACCTCTCAAGGTCCCTTCCAGTTCTGTGATTCTATGAACCAAAGGCCAGAGATGAGCAGAATCAAAGAAGTCACTCTGGGGTTTCTCCCTGTCATTGTCCCCAAGGCAGCTCTCTCAGATTAACTAAGTTATTTGATGCTCCAGCCTTTATACAGTCTCTCCTGGGAGTGCTCTTTCATGGGCTGGGCCTAGTTTTAGCTTTTGGGAAGCGTGACCCTGGGGGCTCTGAGATTGGGCCTTCTTGCCTCAGCACACCTTGTTTCTTTCTGTGGCTCCCAGTGAGTCCAAATGAGTAGATACTCCTCATACAGACTGTGAACATAAGAATGTGTTTTGTGTTTAGACTTTATTGAATGCTTGTAAGTTGCTGCCTGAGTTAACATCTGACTAGTTGCATTGTGAGCCTCTGTGGCGCTGTAAATCACCAAACAGGAGAGAGACTTTACCTATGTGAAGTGCTGATTGGCAACAGAATGCCTGGCAGGAAAGGTCCATCAACACCAGAGAGACTATTATGGGATGTTAACAAAGACACAAGACTGTTGTTGTGCTCTTCACTTCCCAGTAGCTAACTTTCCTGCTCAGAGCACATGGTAGGAAGGGGATGAAAACCCCATAGAGAAGGAACTGATTGTCTGTATGCTGCCTGGACTCTGGGGCAAAGTTTCTAGGCATAAGCAAGAGATCCCCAGCTGCTTAGCCTGGGTTAGTCCTAAAGAATATGTAGAGCTTGCTTATTACAGAAGCTTCTATTACCTTTGAAATTTAAGACTGCAACTCATCTGCATCTATAGGATTACCTGTTTTAACTCTGTTAACAACTCTCGTTTCCTTTTAAATAAGTCTTAATACAGGTTATGACAGGACTGGCTACAAGTGTCTTTGTTGGAAGATCTAAGATTTAATTGACCTAAGGAAGTGACGGGTCCTTTGGGACTGGCAGTAACTTGAACATTGCTGTGATTCATGCTGTAAGGCAGTGGTTCTCAACCAGGGCCCCCCTGGGGGGCCGTGAGCAGCTTTCAGGGGGCTGCCAAGCAAAGCCGGCATTAGACTCACTGAGTCCCAGGGCAGAAAGCTGAAGTCCCAGCGCATGGGACTGAAGTCCAGGGCCCTGAGCCCCACCACCAGGGCTGAAGCCAAAGCCTAAGCCTAAGCAATGTAGCTTATGGGGCCCTGTGGCATGGCAGTTGCCCTGCTTGCTACCCCTAACGCCAGCCCTGGATTTTATATGCAGAAAACCAGTTATTGTGGCCCACATGGACAGTGGAGTTTTTATAGCGTGTGTGGGGGTGGGGGGGTAGGAGGTGGGGGGCTCAGAAAGAAAAAGGTTGGGAACCCCTGGAGTAAGGGACCACCTGTCACAAAGGTGAGCTCACCTGCGTGGTGAGATATATGGGATCACCCAAGAGGACTGTCTGTGATTCCATGTTAATGCTGTTACAATGCCTGAAGCGTTTACACTGGATACTTGGTTGGTGAAATCTCCATACAGACCTCACCCCGAATTTGGGGTTTGTGCCCTGCTTCTCACCAGTCTGCCTGAGGCTGGTGCTAGTGCTCTCGAGTCACTGAAGACAGTGTTACAGAGAGAGGAGCTGTGACTTCCCCAAGGTCACTAAACAGGTCCATGACAGAGCCAGGAACAGATCCTGTTAACTCCCGAGCCCCGTCACTCGCAGCTTGGAAAGGTCCCCAGTGCACACTGTAGGAAGAGCTGTGCAGAGATTGCAAATGAGCTGCTCTGCCAAGACAGCCTGCACATCCATGGACAAACCACCTCGCTGGGGGTGTGTCCCCTGGGTCAGGAGAAGTCAGTGTCCAGTCCTGTGGGGCTGTGCTCCTGGCTCATACCTCCAGCACTCACTGCTGCCCCTCCGTTACCAGCTGCACCGTTCAGTCAGCCTCAGGCCTCAGGGAGGTCACAGCCCCTCTCCCCACCCCAAACCTTCAAACTGGGACATGTTGCACCAGTGCCAGAGTGCACTAGTGTAAATTCTGTCTACACTAAGGGTTTGCACCAGTGCCTAAAACAGCAGTGTGGCAGAGACCTTCAGAAACAGCAGTACGGGGGCACTAGAACCTATTTCTAGCTCGGTCACAGACAGCCTGGGTGACCTTGGACACGTCAATGTTTCTCCTCCCAACTTTAGTCTCTTTATCCAACTGCCCACTCACTGGGGTCTCCTCTCTCTCCAGAGCTGCTCACCACTAAAATCTGTGTGGGTGTCCCCAGAGCTAAGGCAGTTCAGCTCTGGAACAGTCTTACAAGGGGGCTGGGGAGTCTCTTTCCCTGGAAGTTTTTAAGAACAAATAGGACAAAGCTCTGTCAGAGATAATCTACATATACTTGGTCCTGCCTCAGCAGAGAAAGCTGGACTTGATGACATCTTGAGGTCCTCTCTAGCCCTACATTTCTAGGATGCGATGCAATATATACATATAAAAACACAACATACAGAATAAAACTCACCACAACATAATGTCAGGCAAATTCAGGGGAAAAAAAACACAACCTACACTCCACAGCATAAAATGACAATACAAAGGAAAAGAAAGCAACACGATGCGAACTATGACATCCTAGGACAAAAGTACACAATGGAAAACAAGCTGAGGCAAAACAATTCACCATAAAACTGCTACACAACATGGTGCGATCACAGTTCCAAATGGCACCATGCAAAACAGCTCAGCGTAGAACATGACGCAGCACAAAAGAGAATTATTTCAATGTAGGCCTGGAAGGGATCTTGAGAAGTCATCTACTCCAGCCCGCTGTGTTGAGGCAGGACCAAGTATCCCTAGACATTCGCAGACTGGCGATCTCTAACCTGGTCTTAAAACCTCCAATGAAGGAAATTCCACAGCCTCCTTGGAAGCCAATGCAAGGCAAACACAGACCAAAACAATGCTGTACACACACACGCTGGGCTTGCGGTTAAGGGGGGAGGCAAGAATTGAAACAATCTGGGTTCAGTTCCCAGTTTTGCCACAAATTCTCCACGCAAACTTGTTACACACCGGTGGCTGGCCAGTACCACTGACTTGGGCTCACACGACTCAGGCTGTGGGGCTGTTTAATTGTCATGTAGAAGTTCCGGCTTGGGCTGCAGCCCAAGGTCTGGCACACTCCCACCTCGCCGGATCCTAAGGTGAAAAGAGACAAATTCATATTACAATTAAGGCACAAATATTCAACAGCGAGGATGATTCACCACAGGAACAAGCTACCAAGGAAGGTGGTGGATTCTCCGTCTCGTGACGTCATTTCATGAAGACTAGATGCCTTTCTTGAATGTGTTTACCCCAAAAGTAGCTAGTGTGTCATACAGGAGGCCTGTGATATGCAGGGGTCAGATTAGATGCTCTAATGGTCTCTTCTGGCAATAAACTCGACTAATTTCTTTAAAACTGAATGTAGCATTGGGAGCAGCAGCGTCTGATGTTTTACTGTCTAGCTGGCTTGCTTCCTAGAACCAACGCTCCTTGAGTGGGGTGATCCACAGGGAGTAGCTCAAACCTCCAAAGTGCCTGGCCAGGGGCAGGACATTAGCCCAGCAAGGGAGGGGTGTGGCAGTGACATCACAAAGGCCTTTTGCAGGACCTCAGACTATTGGCCAAAGGTGGTGGGGAGGTGGTGACCTCACAGAGAGATGCTGACATCAGCCAGGCAGGACAGGGGCGAGGGGCCAGGGAAACCTCAGAGACCCTGTGGCTTTGCTTCAGCAAGTCTCCCTCTCCAGGTCTCTCTTTGAGGACTGGGGGAGTATTGGGGTTCACGTACCTGAGCGCCAGGAGGAACCTCTTTCGAGTTTTCTCCTTCCCTTTTAGTGATTTTACTTGAAAACAGCCGACCCTGTTTAGAAGGTAAGAGCCTCCTCGAGGTTTGAAACTGTTCAGTCTGATCCATCTGGTGACAGTTGAATTCATGGAAAACATGATCTTAAGGAGGCAGAATTTTATTCCAAACCTGGGATCTTGTCCCTTACAATCACTGAGGACATTAGGGTTTGTCCTTTTGTTTCACCTTTCCTCCATCCATCCCTCCTTTCTCTTCCTCTCTTGCTTCTTTTCTCCTTTCTCCTGTTCCTCCTAACACCAGGAGAGGTGTGTGTGTGTGTGTGTGTGTGTGTTTGTGTGTGTTATGGGGAGTGCTCGGCATCTCTCACTGTGGGAGGTCCACCCCAAACTGTGGAGCTGCAGTAGTGCTGGGGCAGTGATCCCCGCCAGTGACCTGGGCCATCCTTTGAGCTCTCTGGTGAGACCCTCAGCCTCCCATCCTCAGTCTCTACCCTGATTGGCTGAGCAGGGGTTAATGACAGGAGGAGACTCAAGGCCTTTTTGTTCTCTTTAAGACCAAGTAAATAAGTCATAACCACTTATATGTTTGATGGATTTTGCTGCTTCTCGGCATTAATTGTCTCTGAGCAGTTCATGATTCTCTCTAACATTGCAGTTCTCCTAAAACACTGGCTGAATAATTACTGTGCATACTTGTTGGTCTGGAGCTCATCTGATAGCACTTTGTTGAGGTCATTCAATGTATGAAATTCAAGATCTGATGGTTAATATGAAAATCAGGGCTCTGGGGTCCTATTCCCAATTCAGCCATTGACTGGCTGTGTGACCTAAGACAAGTCAATTTTCCTTTCTCAGCCTGAGCGTCTCCTCTTTCAAGTAGGGATAATTATGATCCGCTCCTACCTACCTCAACCCACTCACTCTTCCCCAGCACACACACACACTGTCTCTCCCACACACAAACAGTCTCCACACTGCAGCTGAAAAGCAGCTGGCAATCTAGTAGGATGACCCTGGAACAATGGGATAGAGAAACCTGCATCACTGAAAGTGCAGCCACAAAGACACCACACACCAGCTTCCCTAGCTGGCAAGAATCAAACCTCCACAGAAAGATCCCTATGGTATTGTAGGCCAGCTTCCTAAAGCCTCAGCCTCAACCACTTAACACTGGGGCCTGTCTACACTCTGGTTCTGTTCTCACTGAAGGATCATTTCCAATTGTTTGCTCAGACCAGCTTGCCCAGCACCCTCACTGCTGTGCAGCTCTGGATGTGTGGCCATGGCTGAACAGCAAGAATTCCTGCCCATTGTTTGCTTCCTGCCTTGGCAATGCAGACAGTCCCTTTTCCCAACATATCTCCAGCACATCAGTCCCTGGCTGGGTCTCCTGGGCAGTGGAAAACATCCCTTGTTTGGTGCTGCCAAGGATCGTGCATAGCTGAGATGTCTCTCGGCTTGGATCAAAGGGGAATGTTGGATGGAATTTATCACACAACCCTCCCTGCTCCCCAGAGCCCCATGGGGAGAATGTAGAGTCATTCCTCCCCTGCACTCCCAGAAGAGTTGCTAGGACTCCTTCCTGCCAGCTACTCACCCCTGGCTTCATCCTTATCTCCTAGGATCTTTCTGCTCCAAAGGCTCCATAGTCCTGGGGTGGGGAGGGTGTCACTGCACAGTCTGAAACACAAGGGAGGTTTCTGGAATTGAAGGAAGGAGCAGAAAATGGAGAGGAAAGAAACAGAGAGCAAACGCCTCATTTCTCTCCTCTCCCCCCCCCATCAAGAAATGTTACCAAGGACCAGCGTTAGAGGAAATGGTGCCCTGGGCAAGACTTGTACTTTGGCAAAGTTCATAGAATCATAGAATCATAGAATTCAAGATCAGAAGGGACCATTATGATCATCTAGTCTGACCTCCTGCAAGATGCAGGCCACAGAAGCCGATCCACCCACTCCTTAAGCAAGCGACCCCTGCCCCATGCTTCGGAGGAAGGCGAAAAACCTCCAGGGCCACTGCCAATCTACCCTGGAGGAAAATTCCTTCCCAACCCCAAATATGGTGGTCAGCTCAACCCCGAGCATGCGGGCAAGACTCTCCAGCCATACCCTCTGGAAAAAGGCTAACAATATCCTATCATTGACCCATTGTACTAATTACCAGTGTGTCACTTAATTGACCTATTGACTAAGCCCGTTATCCTATCATACCATCTCCTCCATAAACTTATCTAGCTTAATCTTAAAGTCATGGAGGTCCTTCGCCCCCACTGTTTCCTTCGGCAGCCTGTTCCAGAATTGCACTCCTCTGATGGTTAGAAACCTTCATCTAATTTCAAGCCTAAATTTCCTGACTGACAATTTATATCCGTTTGTCCTCGTGTCCACATTAGCACTGAGTTGAATTAATTCCTCTCCTTCCCTGGTATTTATCCCTCTGATATATTTAAAGAGTGCAATCATATCTCCTCTTATCCTTCTTTTGGTTAAGGAAAATCAACCGAGCTCCTCAAGTCTCCTTTTGTACGACAGGCTTTCCATTCCTCGGATCATTCTAGTGGCCCTTCTTTGTACCCGTTCCAGTTTGAATTCATCCTTCTTAAACATGGGAGACCAAAACTGCACACAATACTCCAAATGAGGTCTCACCAACGCCTTATATAATGGGACCAGAGACAAGTCAATTATCCTTTCTCAGCCTTATCTTTTCCCTCTTTCAAGTAGGGATAATTATGATCCGCTCCTACCTACCTCACGGTGGGTGGAGATAGGGCCAACTATAGGTTTTTTGCTATCCCAAGCAAAAAAAAATATTGGCTGTCCCCACCCCAGCCCTGGGCTCCTCCCTGAATCTCCCTGCTGCCCCAGCCCTGGGCTCTGCCCCCTCCACCCACACCCCCTGCTGCCCCAGTTCTGGGCCTCCCCCCCCAACCTGTACCCCCCTGCTGCCAGCCCTGGGCTCTCCCCCACACACCCGCACCCCATGCCATCCCAGCCCTGGGCTCTCCCCCACACACACCAGCACCCTCTGCCATCCCAGTCCTGGGCTCTCCCCCACACATGCACCCCGTGCTGCCCCAGCTCTGGGCTCCCCCCGCCCACTTGTACCCTCCTTCCACCCCAGCCCTGGGTCACTGGTAACTTGCTCCCAGAGTGGGTCATTCAGCAGGAATTTTGGATGTGCACAGAACACAGACAGGATTGGTTCCCATATGCTTACAGAACTGCAGTAACATGGAACAATTTCCAGCTTGTGTGATTAAAGGATATCTGGATGCATATTATAAGACTGTCCTACAGAAATGAGGAAACGTTGAGGTGCCTTTATTATTCTTATGTTCCATTCTTTGTTTGTATGGGCAATTTGCCAATGCAATATCACTGTCTTCCTTTTAAACAAATAAAACTATAAAACAAACAAACAAAGGCAATGGCTGTTGAAAATAGCAATTCCAGTCCTAAAAACCACTGGGAAGCATTTCTTGCTCAAGTTTATCCTACTTTTTCTACAGCAAATTACAGTGAATCAGTATATTTGATTTGGGAGAAATGAAGTAACAGCTGCCCAAATTGAGCTTCAGCACTCCTGAATTTTGAGGGTGTTCAAATCTGGAAGGCAGGTGCTAGATTCCCTTTCTGAATATTAGCTAAATCTGGAAAGGAAAAGTCAATTTCTGCTTCGATGGCTCAGAAGTGGAAATCCTCTACGTACCTGGTACTGTATCTAAAGCTGCCCAGGTCCAGTAGAGCCTCTCCTCCCTTACTCTTAAATTCTAGTGGGATCCACGTACCTCCCTTGCTAGGATTCAGATAAAGAGGGGAACTGTCCATTTAGTCCACCCAATTCCTTCCTTGGGGGCTGCAAGGTGAGGTCACACCAGTATCTCTAATCCAGTCTGGGGATGTCTTCTGAAGGGGATATCTAGGCAAAGCCTTCTACAACTTGGGCACACTCGTTCCCCATTCACAGTGCCACCCCGCTCTAGCAGTGAGCTCTCCATTGACAGCAAGCTGCAGCTTGAGGTTTCAGCTACCGTACTCCCTCCCCCTCCCTTTCCTGTTGATAGCGGCCAAGGGAATGCTGAGAAATGTAGTTATTTTCCTGCTCCAGAGCTGGCTCTATAGGCAGGGAGCTAACCAAGGAACTACAGCTCCCAGGGCCCCCTGTTGGTTCTCAGCTCCCAGGCTGGATCCCTGCTGGCTGCCGCCCCTGCAAATGGGCTGCTCCAAGCACCTGCTTGCTTTGCTGGTGCCTAGAGTCGCCCCTGCCTCCACCCATCCTGCACGCCCACCCTGTGCCCCAGCCTGGAGCCTGCACCCAGCACCCAAACTCCATTCCAGAGCCCAACCTCTCAACCATCCCACACCCCAAACCCCTGCCCCAACCCAGGGCCTGCACCCCAGACCTCCTCGCCCGACCCAAACTCCTTGCAGAGCCTGAGGCAGGTGAGGGGCAGACTTCGTCGGGGGGGGAGGGCTCTGTGCAGTAATATAGTGACTCCTTGGGTCTTTGAATGAGGCTTTATACTTGGGGTGGGGGGCTGAGGAGGCAAGCAGTGAGTCGGTGGATGGAGAGGGGCAAATCTCCCAGATTCAAAATCTGTGACTGTGTCTGTTGGTCCTTCTAGCTGCTTTTCTCTGGGCTGGGGGTTGTTCCCACAGGAAGGTGTTTGCTTCTTATCCCCGAGGCCATCAGTATGTCTGCTCTTCTCTAGTCAGCCCACTTGCCAAGCTTGATTGTCCTTGGTTGGGCTGCCAGCCTCTCCAAGGATTGCAGCTGTCTGGAGGTACTGCCCTCCACGCCTTGCTCAGTCACACCTCATTCATTCAACAGGGCAGTTGATTACCGAGTGGGGAGATCTTATTCTACTTCTAGCAAAAGACACTTTTCTTTTACCTTAATTACACTACCTTAGGGGCCCGCTATAACATATTACCAAGGTTCAATACAAAGTCATATACAAGTTATACAAAAATGCATAATGCAGAGATTTATCTACAACTGCATTGATTGACTGCATTGATTGACTGTGCAGTAATATAGTGACCCTGGTCTTTGAATGAGGCTTCATACTTGCCTCATTACTGCAGAGAAGCAGCAAAATCCATCAAACATATAAGTGGTTATGACTTATTTACTTGGTCTTAAAAGAGAACAAAAGGCCTTGAGTCTCCTCCTGTCATTAACCCCCTGCACTATACAAAGACTGAATGGCCCATCCCAGTTGTGGATGTACTCCAGAGACTTGATTTGAACCTGCAGTTTATTCCATCACTGCTACAAGCCTGAACCAAGAACTTTGCCAAAGTACAAGTTTTGCCCAGGCACCATTTCCCTAACGCTGATTTTCATATTAACCATCAGATCTTGAATTTCATACATTGAATGACCTCAATAAAGTGCTCTCACATGAGCTCCAGACCAACGAGTATGCACAGTAATTATTCAGCCAGTGTTTTAAGAGAACTGCAATGTTAGAGAGAATCATGAACTGCTCAGAGACAATTAATGCAGAGAAGCAGCAAAATCCATCAAATATATAAGTGGTTATCACTTATTTACTTGGACTTAAAAGAGAACAAAAAGGCCTTGAGTCTCCTCCCTGTCATTAACCCCCTGCTCAGACAATCAGGATATAAACTGAGGATGGGAGGCTGAGGGGTCTCACCAGAGAGCTCAAAGGATGGCCCAGGTCACTGGTGGGGATCACTGCCCCAGCACTACTGCAGATCCACAGTTTGGGGTGGACCTCCCACAGTGAGAGCTGCCGAGCACTCCCCCGCAACACACACACACACACACACACACACCCTCTCCTGGTGTTAGGAGGGGAACTGGAGAAAAGAAAAAAGAAGCAAGAGAGGAAGAGAAAGGAGGGATGGATGGAGGAAAAGGTGAAACAAAAAGGACAAACCCTAATGTCCTCAGTGATTCTAAGGGACAAGATCCCAGGTTTGGAATAAAATTCTGCCTCCTTAAGATCATGTTTTCCATGAATTCAACTGTCACCAGATGGATCAGACTGAACAGTTTCAAACCTCGAGGAGGCTCTTACCTTCTAAACAGGGTCGGCTGTTTTCAAGTAAAATCACTAAAAGGGAAGGAGAAAACTCGAAAGAGGTTCCTCCTGGCGCTCAGGTACGTGAACCCCAATACTCCCCCAGTCCTCAAAGAGAGACCTGGAGAGGGAGACTTGCTGAAGCAAAGCCACAGGGTCTCTGAGGTTTCCCTGGCCCCTCGCCCCTGTCCTGCCTGGCTGATGTCAGCATCCCTCTGTGAGGTCACCACCTCCCCACCACCTTTGGCCAATAGTCTGAGGTCCTGCAAAAGGCCTTTGTGATGTCACTGCCACACCTCCCTTGCTGGGCTAATGTCCTGCCCCTGGCCAGGCACTTTGGAGGTTTGAGCTACTCCCTGTGGATCACCCCACTCAAGGAGCATTCGTTCTAGGAAGCAAGACGGCTAGACAGGAAAACATCAGACGCTGCTGCTCCCAATGCTACATTCAGTTTTAAAGAAATTAGTCAACTTTATTGCCAGAAGAGACCATTAGTGCATCTAATCTGACCCCTGCATATCACAGGCCTCCTGTATGACACACTAGCTACTTTGGGGTAAACACATTCAAGAAAGGCATCTAGTCTTCATGAAATGATGTCACGAGACGGGAATCCACCACTTTCCTTGGTAGCTTGTTCCTGTGGTATATCATCCTCGCTGTTGAATATTTATGCCTTAATTGTAATATGAATTTATCTCTTTTCACCTTCCAACCATTGGGTATTTTTATGCCTTTCTCTGCTACATTAAAGAGACCTTTAATAGCCAATCTTTCCTCTCCAGTAAGGCACTTCAACATTTCAATGAAGTCACCTTTCAATCTTCTTTTGAGAAGCTAAACAGGTTGAGCTCTTTCAATAGCTCACTAGAAGGCATTTTTCCAGCCCTCAGAACATTTGGTGGCTCTTTGCTGCCTCAACTCCAATTTCACACCATCTTTTCAAATGAGGACACCAAAACTGGAGGCAGTATTCCAGTATCAGTCTCGCTGATACGATGTCACCTCCTGTGACGTTATTGACATAATCTGTAACTGTATAGATCACCGTTGCGACCACTGTTCTATATTTGCAGCCAATATTGTATAAAGGTGGTCACATAAAGGGTCTATGGAGAGGTTATGATTGGCTGATTATAATTATGCTATCTCTAGATATGTATCATTTTTGTAGTTGACATTATGAATATTGGCTCTATGCTGCCTGTATTTCCAACTTGTGCTATGCTTCTGGGGAACACCCCAGCCAGACAAATTGGTGTCAGCTCTGCCTAGCCTGCTTGATGGTCCTTAATGGGCCATCAGCTACACAACTGACCCATTGAGAGAAGGCAGATATGCCTTGTGGCTCAGCAAGGTGTGCAGGGACCTGCCTATGGACAGAACTCTAAGGTTTTTTGATGTCACGTGCTGGATAGAGTGTCCTTGGGACAAAGAAAGCAAAGACCACATGGCAAGAGACTATAAAAGACTGATGCCTCATCTCCATCTTGTCTTCAGTCCTGCTTCCTACCTCTGGAGGGACTTTGCTACAAACTGAAGCTCTGTACAAAGGACTGAATGGCCCATCCCAGTTGTGGATGTACTCCAGAGACTTGATTTGAACCTGCAGTTTATTCCATCACTGCTACAAGCCTGAACCAAGAACAAATTACAGCATGGTTTTACGAAAGGTAGATCGTGCCAAACCAACCTGATCTCCTTCTTTGAGAAAGTAACAGATTTTTTTAGACAAGGGAAATGCGTTGGATCTAATATATCTTGATTTCAGTAAGGCATTTGATACGGTACCGCATGGGAATTACTGGTTAAATTGGAAAAGATGGGTATCGAAATGAAAATCCAGAGGTGGATAAGGAGCTGGTTAAAGGAGACTGCAGAGGGTCGTATTGAAGGGTGAACTCTCGGGTTGGAGGGGGGTTACCAGTGGAGTTCCTCAAGGTTCGGTTTTGGGTCCGATTTTATTCAATCTATTTATCGATGACCTCGGAACCAAAAGTAGGAGTGGGCTGATAAAGTTTGCGGATAACACAAAGTTGGGAGGTATTGCCAATTCGGAAAAGGATCGGGATATCCTCCAGGGAGATTTGGATGACCTTGTAAACTGGAGTATTAGTAACAGGATGAAATTCAATAGTGAGAAGTGTTAGGTTATGCATTTAGGGATGACTAACAAGAACTTTAGTTATAAGCTGGGACGCACCAGTTGGAAGTAAGGAAGGAGGAGAAGGGCCTAGGAGTCCTGGTTGATCGTAGGATGACTATGAGTAGGCAATGTGATGTGGCGTTAAAAAGCTAATGCGGTCTTGGGATGCATTAGGCGAGGTATTTCTAGTAGAGATAAGGAGGTGCTAGTCCTGTTATATAAGGCGTTGGTGAGACCTCATTTGGAGTATTGTGTGCAGTTTTGGTCTCCCATGTTTAAGAAGGATGAATTCAAACTGGAACGGGTACAAAGAAGGGCCACTAGAATGATCCGAGGAATGGAAAGCCTGTGGTACAAAAGGAGACTTGAGGAGCCTGGTTTATTTTCCTTAACCAAAAGAAGGATAAGAGGAGATATGATTGCACTCTTTAAATATATCAGAGGGATAAATACCAGGAAGGAGAGGAATTATTTCAACTCAGTGCTAATGTGGACACGAGGACAAACGGATATAAATTGTCAGTCAGGAAATTTAGGCTTGAAATTAGACGAAGGTTTCTAACCATCAGAGGAGTGCAATTCTGGAACAGCCTGCTGAAGGAAACAGTGGGGGTGAAGGACCTCCATGACTTTAAGATTAAGCTAGATAAGTTTATGGAGGAGATGGTATGATAGGATAACGGGCTTAGTCAATAGGTGAATTAAGTGACACACTGGTAATTAGTACAATGGGTCAATGATAGGATATTGTTAGCCTTTTTCCAGAGGGTATGGCTGGAGAGTCTTGCCCGCATGCTCGGGGTTGAGCTGACCGCCATATTTGAGGTCAGGAAGGAATATTCCTCCAGGGTAGATTGGCAGTGGCCCTGGAGGTTTTTCGCCTTCCTCCGAAGCATGGGGCAGCGGTCGCTTGCTTAAGGAGTGGGTGGATCGGCTTATGTGGCCTGCATCTTGCAGGAGGTCAGACTAGATGATCATAATGGTCCCTTCTGATCTTGAATTCTATGATTCTTTGAACTTTGCCAAAGTACAAGTTTTGCCCAGGGCACCATTTCCTAACGCTGGTCCTTGGTAACATTTCTTGATGGGGAGAGGAGAGAGACGAGGCGTTTTCTCTCTGTTTCTTTCCTCTCCATTTTCTGCTCCTTCCTTCAATTCCAGAAACCTCCTTGTGTTTCAGACTGTGCAGTGACACCCTCCCCACCCCAGGACTATGGAGCCTTTGGAGCAGAAAGATCCTAGGAGCTAAGGATGAAGCAAGGGGTGAGTAGCTGGCAGGAAGGAGTCCTAGCAACTCTTCTGGAAGTGCAGGGGAGGAATGACTCCCCCTTCTCTACATTCTCCCCATGGGGTTCTAGGGAGCAGGTAAGATTGTGTGATAAATTCCATCCAACATTCCCCTTTGATCCAAGCCGAGAGACATCTCAGCTATGCACGATCCCCTTGGCAGCACCAAACAAGGGATGTTTTCCACTGCCCAGGAGACCCAGCCAGGGACTGATGTGCTGGAGATATGTAGGGAAAAGGGACTGTCTGAATTGCCAAGGCAGGAAGCAAACAATCTACAGCAACATCATTAACCACAAACCATGCTCTAGCCAAAAGGGAAATGGGCAGGAATTCTTGCTGTTCAGCCATGGCCATACATCCAGAGCTGCACAGCAGTGAGGGTGCTGGGCAAGCTGGTCTGAGGGAACAATTGGAAATGATCCTTCAGTGAGAACAGAACCAGAGTGTAGACAGGCCCCAGTGTTAAGTGGTTGAGGCTGAGGCTTTAGGAAGTTGGCCTACAATACCATAGGGATCTTTCTGTGGAGGTTTGATTCTTGCCAGCTAGGGAAAGCTGGTGTGTGGTGTCTTTGTGGCTGCACTTTCAGTGATGCAGGTTTCTCTATCCCATTGTTCCAGCGTCATCCTACTACATTGCCAGCTGCTTTTCAGCTGCAGTGTGGAGATTGATTGTGTGTGGGGAGAGACAGTGTGTGTGTGTGTTGGGGAAGAGTGAGTGTGTTGAGGTAGGTAGGAGCGGATCATAATTATCCCTACTTGAAAGAGGGAGACGCTCAGGCTGAGAAAGGAAAATTGACTTGTCTTAGGTCACACAGCCAGTCAATGGCAGAATTGGGAATAGGACCCCAGAGCCCTGATTTTCATATTAACCATCAGATCTTGAATTTCATACATTGAATGACCTCAATAAAGTGCTCTCAGATGAGCTCCAGACCAACAAGTATGCACAGTAATTATTCAGCCAGTGTTTTAGGAGAACTGCAATGTTAGAGAGAATCATGATCTGCTCAGAGACCACTAATGCAGAGAAGCAGCAAAATCCATCAAACATATAAGTGGTTATGACTTATTTACTTGGTCTTCAAAGAGAACAACAAGGACCTGAGTCTCCTCCCTGTCAATAACCCCCTGCTCAGCCAATCAGGGTAGAGACTGAGGAGGGGAGGCTGAGGGGTCTCACCAGAGAGCTCAAAGGATGGCCCAGGTCACTGGCGGGGATCACTGCCCCAGGACTACTGCAGCTCCACAGTTTTGGGTGGACCTCCCACAGTGAGAGCTGCCGAGCACTCCCCCGCAACACACACACACACACACACACACACACACACACACACACACCCTCTCCTGGTGTTAGGAGGGGAACAGGAGAAAGGACAAAAGAAGCAAGAGAGGTAGAGAAAGGAGGGATGGATGGAGGAAAAGGTGAAACAAAAAGGACAAACCCTAATGTCCTCAGTGATTTTAAGGGACAAGATCCCAGGTTTGGAATAAAATTCTGCCTCCTTAAGATCATGTTTTCCATGAATTCAACTGTCACCAGATGGATCGGACTGAACAGCTTCAAACCTCGAGGAGGCTCTTACCTTCTAAACAGGGTCGGCTGTTTTCAAGTAAAATCACTAAAAGGGAAGGAGAAAACTCGAAAGAGGTTCCTCCTGGCGCTCAGGTACTTGAACCGCAATATTCCCCCAGTCCTCAAAGAGAGACCTGGAGAGGGAGACTTGCTGAAGCAAAGCCACAGGGTCTCTGAGGTTTCCCTGGTCCTTGGACCCTGTCCTGCCTGGCTGATGTCAGCATCTCTCTGTGAGGTCACCACCTCCCCACCACCTTTGGCCAATAGTCTGAGGTCCTGCAAAAGGCCTTGTGATGTCACTGCCACACCCCTCCCTTACTGGGCTAATGTCCTGCCCCTGGCCAGGCACTTTGGAGGTTTGAGCTACTCCCTGTGGATCACCCCACTCAAGGAGCATTCGTTCTAGGAAGCAAGCCGGCTAGACAGGAAAACATCAGACGCTGCTCCTCCCAATGCTACATTCAGTTTTAAAGAAATTAGTCGACTTTATTGCCAGAAGAGCCATTAGAGCATCTAATCTGACCCCTGCATATCACAGGCCTCCTGTATGACACACTGGCCACTTTTGGGGTAAACACATTCAAGAAAGGCATCTAGTCTTCATGAAATGACGTCACGAGACGGAGAATCCATCACTTTCCTTGGTAGCTTGTTCCTGTGGTGAATCATCCTCGCTGTTGAATATTTATGCCTTAATTGTAATATGAATCAACAAAGAATCCTGTGGCACCTTATAGACTAACAGACGTTCTGCAGCATGAGCTTTCGTGGGTGAATACCCACTTCTTCAGATGCAAGGGATTCTTCAGTCTTGCATCTGAAGAAGTGGGTATTCACCCACGAAAGCTCATGCTGCAGAACGTCTGTTAGTCTATAAGGTGCCACAGGATTCTTTGTTGATTTTACAGATCCAGACTAACACGGCTACCCTCTGATACTTGTAATATGAATTTGTCTCTTTTCACCTTCCAGCCATTGGGTTTTTTTATGCCTTTCTCTGCTACATTAAAGAGACCTTTAATAGCCAATCTTTCCTCTCCAGTAAGGCACTTCAACATTTCAATGAAGTCACCTTTCAATCTTCTTTTGAGAAGCTAAACAGGTTGAGCTCTTTCAATAGCTCACTAGAAGGCATTTTTCTCCAGCCCTCAGAACATTTGGTGGCTCTTTGCTGCCTCAACTCCAATTTCACACCATCTTTTTCAAATGAGGACACCAAAACTGGAGGCAGTATTCCAGTATCAGTCTCGCTGATACGATGTCACCTCCTGCGACGTTCTTGACATTATCTGTAACTGTATAGATCACCGTTGCCACCACTGTTGTATATTTGCAGCCAATATTGTATAAAGGTGGTCACATAAAGGGTCTATGGAGAGGTTATGATTGGCTGATTATAATTATGCTATCTCTAGATATGTATCATTTTTGTAGTTGACATTATGAATATTGGCTCTATGCTGCCTGTATTTCCAACTTGTGCTATGCTTCTGGGGAACACCCCAGCCAGACAAATTGGTGTCAGCTCTGCCTAGCCTGCTTGATGGCCCATTAAGGACCATCAGCTATACAACTGACCCATTGAGAGAAGGCAGATATGCCTTGTGGCTCAGCAAGGTGGGCAGGGACCTGCCTATGGACAGAAATCTAAGGTTTTCGATGTCACGTGCTGGATAGAGTGTCCTTGGGACAAAGAAAGCAAAGACCACATGGCAAGAGACTATAAAAGACTGATGCCTCATCTCCATCTTCTCTTCAGTCCTGCTTCCTACCTCTGGAGGGACATTGCTACAAACTGAAGCTCTGTACAAAGGACTGAATGGCCCATCCCAGTTGTGGATGTACTCCAGAGACTTGATTTGAACCTGCAGTTTATTCCATCACTGCTACAAGCCTGAACCAAGAACTTTGCCAAAGTACAAGTTTTGCCCAGGACACCATTTCCCCTAATGCTGGTCCTTGGTAACATTTCTTGATGGGGGAGGCAGGGGGAGGGGAGAGAGACGAGGCGTTTTCTCTCTGTTTCTTTCCTCTCCGTTTTCTGCTCCTTCCTTCAATTCCAGAAACCTCCCTTGTGTTTCAGACTGTGCAGTGACACCCTCCCCACCCCAGGACTATGGAGCCTTTGGAGCAGAAAGATCCTAGGAGCTAAGCATGAATCCAGGGGTGAGTAGCTGGCAGGAAGGAGTCCTAGCAACTCTTGTGGGAGTGCAGGGAGGAATGACTCCCTTCTCTACATTCTCCCCATGGGGCTCTGGGGAGCAGGGAGGGTTGTGTGATATATTCCATCCAACATTCCCCTTTGATCCAAACCGAGAGACATCTCAGCTATGCACGATCCCCTTTGCAACACCAAACAAGGGATGTTTTCCACTGCCCAGGAGACCCAGCCAGGGACTGAGGTGCTGGAGATATGTTGGGAAAAGGGACTGTCTGAATTGCCAAGGCAGGTAGCAAACAATCTACTGCAACATCATTAACCACAAACCATGCTCCAGCCAGAAGGGAAATGGGCAGGAATTCTTGCTGTTCAGCCATGGCCACACATACAGAGCTGCACAGCAGTGAGGGTGCTGGGTAAGCTGGTCTGAGGGAACAATTGGTAATGATCCTTCAGTGAGAACAGAACCAGAGTGTAGAAAGTCCCCAGTGTTAAGTGGTTGAGGCTGAGGCTTTAGGAAGCTGGCCTACAATACCATAGTGGCTGCACTTTCAGTGATGCAGGTTTCTCTATCCCATTGTTCCAGGGTCATCCTACTAGATTGCCAGCTGCTTTTCAGCTGCAGTGTGAGACTGTTTGTGTGTGGGGAGAGACAGTGTGTGTATGTGCTGGGAAGAGTGAGTGTGTTGAGGTAGGTAGGAGCGGATCATTATTACCCTCCTTGAAAGAGGGAGACGCTCAGGCTGAGAAAGGAAAATTGACTTGTCTTAGGTCACACAGCCAGTCAATGGCTGAATTGGGAATAGGACCCAGAGCCCTGATTGTCAAATTAACCATCGGATTTTGAATTTCATACATTGAATGACCTCAAGAAAGTGCTCTCTGATGAGCTCCAGACCAACAAGTATGCACAGTAATTATTCAGCCAGTGTTTTAGGAGAACTGCAATGTTAGAGAGAATCATGAACTGCTCAGAGAAAATTAATGCAGAGAAGCAGCAAAATCCATCAAACATATAAGTGGTTATGACTTATTTACTTGGTCTTAAAAGAGAACAACAAGGACCTGAGTCTCCTCCCTGTCAATAACCCCCTGCTCAGACAATCAGGGTAGAGACTGAGGATGGGAGGCTGAGGGGTCTCACCAGAGAGCTCAAAGGATGGCCCAGGTCACTGGCAGGGATCACTGCCCCAGCACTACTGCAGCTCCACAGTTTGGGGTGGACCTCCCACAGTGAGAGCTGCCGAGCACTCCCCCGCAACACACACACACACACACACACACACACACACCCTCTCCTGGTGTTAGGAGGGGAACAGGAGAAAGGACAAAAGAAGCAAGAGAGGAAGAGAAAGGAGGGATGGATGGAGGAAAAGATGAAACAAAAAGGACAAACCCTAATGTCCTCAGTGATTCTAAGGGACAAGATCCCAGGTTTGGAATAAAATTCTGCCTCCTTAAGATCATGTTTTCCATGAATTCAACTGTCACCAGATGGATCAGACTGAACAGTTTCAAACCTCGAGGAGGCTCTAACCTTCTAAACAGGGTCGGCTGTTTTCAAGTAAAATCACTAAAAGGGAAGGAGAAAACTCGAAAGAGGTTCCTCCTGGCGCTCACGTCCGTGAACCCCAATATTCCCCCAGTCCTCAAAGAGAGACCTGGAGAAGGAGACTTGCTGAAGCAAAGCCACAGGGTCTCTGAGGTTTCCTGGCCCCTCGCCCTGTCCTGCCTGGCTGATGTCAGCATCTCTCTGTGAGGTCACCACCTCCCACCACCTTTGGCCAATAGTCTGAGGTCCTGCAAAAGGCCTTTGTGATGTCACTGCCACACCCTCCCTTGCTGGGCTAATGTCCTGCCCTGGCCAGGCACTTTGGAGGTTTGAGCTACTCCTGTGGATCACCCCACTCAAGGAGCATTCGTTCTAGGAAGCAAGCCGGCTAGACAGGAAAACATCAGACGCTGCTGCTCCCAATGTAAACTCCCAATGCAGTTTTAAAGAAATTAGTCGACTTTATTGCTAGAAGAGACCATTAGAGCATCTAATCTGACCCCTGCATATCACAGGCCTCCTGTATGACACACTAGCTACTTTTGGGGTAAACACATTCCAGAAAGGCATCTAGTCTTCATGAAATGACGTCACGAGACGGAGAATCCACCACTTTCCTTGGTAGCTTGTTCCTGTGGTGAATCAACCTCGCTGTTGAGTATTTGTGCCTTAATTGTAATATGAATTTGTCTCTTTTCACCTTAGGACCCTGCGAGGTGGGAGTGTGCCAGACCTTGGGCTGCAGCCTGCCGGAACTTCTACATGACAATTAAACAGCCCCACAGCCTGAGCCGTGTGGGCCCAAGTCAGTGGTACGGGCCAGCCACCGGTGTCTAACAAGTTTGCGTGGAGAATTTGCGGCAAAACTGGGAACTGAACCCAGATTGTTTCAATTCTTGCCTCCCCCCTTAACCGCAAGCCCAGCGTGTGTGTGTACAGCGTTGTTTTGGTCTGTGTTTGCCTTGCATTGGCTTCCAAGGGAGGCTGTGGAATTTCCTTCATTGGAGGTTTTTAAGACCAGGTTAGAGATACGCCAGTCTGCGAATGTCTAGGGATACTTGGTCCTGCCTCAGCACAGCGGGCTGGAGTAGATGACTTCTCAAGATCCCTTCCAGGCCTACATTGAAATAATTCTCTTTTGTGCTGCGTCATGTTCTACGCTGAGCTGTTTTGCATGGTGCCATTTGGAACTGTGATCGCACCATGTTGTGTAGCAGTTTTATGGTGAATTGTTTTGCCTCAGCTTGTTTTCCATTGTGTACTTTTGTCCTAGGATGTCATAGTTTGCATCGTGTTGCTTTCTTTTCCTTTGTATTGTCATTTTATGTTGTGGAGTGTAGGTTGTGTTTTTTTTTCCCCCTGAATTTGCCTGACATTATGTTGTGGTGAGTTTTATTCTGTATGTTGTGTTTTTATATGTATATATTGCATCGCGTCCTAGAAATGTAGGACTAGATAGGACCTCAAGATGTCATCAAGTCCAGCTTTCTCTGCTGAGGCAGGACCAAGTATATGTAGATTATCTCTGACAGAGCTTTGTCCTATTTGTTCTTAAAGACTTCCAGGGAAAGAGACTCCCCAGCCCCCTTGTAAGACTGTTCCAGAGCTGAACTGCCTTAGCTCTGGGGACACCCACACAGATTTTAGTGGTGAGCAGCTCTGGAGAGAGAGGAGACCCCAGTGAGTGGGCAGTTGGATAAAGAGACTAAAGTTGGGAGGAGAAACATTAACGTGTCCAAGGTCACCCAGGCTGTCTGTGACCGAGCTAGAAATAGGTTCTAGTGCCACCGTACTGCTGTTTCTGAAGGTCTCTGCCACACTGCTGTTTTAGGCACTGGTGCAAACCGTTAGTGTAGACAGAATTTACACTAGTGCACTCTGGCACTGCTGCACCATGTCCCAGTTTGAAGGTTTGGGGTGGGGAGAGGGGCTGTGAACTCCTGAGGCCTGAGGCTCACTGAACAGTGCAGATGGTAACGGAGGGGCAGCAGTGAGTGCTGGAGGTATGAGCCAGGAGCACAGCCCCACAGGACTGGACACTGACTTCTCCTGACCCAGGGACACACCCCAGCAAGGTGGTTTATCCATGGATGGGCAGGCTGTCTTGGCAGAGCAGCTCATTTGCAATCTCTGCACAGCTCTTCCTACAGTGTGCACTGGGGACCTTTCCAAGCTGCGAGTGATGGGGCTCGGGAGTTAACAGGATGTGTTCCTGGCTCTGTCATGGACCTGTTTAGTGACCTTGGGGAAGTCACAGCTCCTCTCTGTAACACTGTCTTCAGTGACTCGAGAGCACTAGCACCAGCCTCAGGCAGACTGGTGAGAAGCAGGGCACAAACCCCAAATTGGGTGTGAGGTCTGTATGGAGATTTCACCAACCAAGTATCCAGTGTAAACGCTTCAGGCATTGTAACAGCATTAACATGGAGTCACAGACAGTCCTCTTGGGTGATCCCATATATCTCACCACGCAGGTGAGCTCACCTTTGTGACAGGTGGTCCCTTACTCCAGGGGTTCCCAACCTTTTGGTTTCTGAGCCTCCCACCCCCACCCCCACACACGCTATAAAACTCCACTGCCCATGTGGGCCACAATAACTGGTTTTCTGCATATAAAATCCAGGGCTGGCGTTAGGGGTAGCAAGCAGGGCAACTGCCTGCGGCCCCATGCCACAGGGGCCCCCGCAAAGCTACATTGCTTAGGCTTTGGCTTCAGCCCTGGTGATGGGGCTCAGGGCCCTGGACTTCAGCCCCATGCGCTGGGACTTCAGCTTTCTGCCCTGGGACTCAGTGAGTCTAATGCCGGCTTTGCTTGGCAGCCCCCTGAAAGCTGCTCACAGCCCTCCAGGGGGGCCCTGGTTGAGAACCACTGCCTTACAGCATGAATCACAGCAATGTTCAAGTTACTTCCAGTCCCAAAGGACCTGTCACTTCCTTGCTTATGCCTAGAAACTTTCCCCACCCCTGAGTCCAGGCAGCATACAGACAATCAGTTCCTTCTCTATGGGGTTTTTCATCCCCTTCCTACCATGTGCTCTGAGCAGGAAACTCAGCAAATGGGAAGTGAAGAGCACAACAACAGTCTTGTGTCCTTGTTAACATCCCATAATAGTCTCTCTGGTGTTGATGGACCTTTCCTGCCAGGCATTCTGTTGCCAATCAGCACTTCACGTAGGTAAAGTCTCTCTCCTGTCTGGTGATTTACAGAGCCACAGAGGCTCACAATGCAACTAGTCAGATGTTAACTCAGGCAGCAACTTACAAGCATTCAATAAAGTCTAAACACAAAACACATTCTTATGTTCACAGTCTGTATGAGGAGTATCTACTCATTTGGACTCACTGGGGAGCCACAGAAAGAAACAAGGTGTGCTGAGGTAAAAAGGCCCAGTCTCAGAGCCCCCAGGGTCACGCTGAGAGAGCTGCCTTGGGGACAATGACAATGACAGGGAGAAACCCCAGAGTGACTTCTTTGATTCTGCTCATCTCTGGCCTTTGGTTCATAGAATCACAGAACTGGAAGGGACCTTGAGAGGTAGCTAGTCCAGTCCCCTGCACTCAAGGCAGGATGAAGTATTATCTAGACCAGGAGTGGCCAACCTGAGCCTGAGAAAGAGCCAGAATTCACCAATATACATTGCTAAAGAATCATCAGCTCCCACCTCCTGCTCCCAGTGCCTCCCACCCATGGGAAGCCACACTAATCAGCACCCCCCCTCCTCGCACTCCTGATCAGCTGCTCATGCTATGCAAGACACTCGGTGGGGGGAGACGGGGATGGAGCGTGGGCACTGCAGGCTCAGGGAAGGGGTGGGAAGGGGTGGCGTGGGGACAGGGCCTGTAGCTGAGTAGTGAGCACACCCAGCACATTGGAAAGTTGGTGCCTGTAGCACCAGCCCCGGAGTTGGTGCCTGTACAAGGAGCCGCAGATTAAATTCTAAAGAGCCACATGTTGGCCACCCCGATCTAGATCATCCCTGAGAGGTATTTGTCCAGCCTGCTCTTAAAAATCCCCAATGATGGAGATTCCACAACCTCCCTAGGCAATTTATTCCAGTGCTTAACCACCCTGACAGGGAGTTTTTCCTAATGTCCAACCTAAACCTTCCTTGCTGCAATTTAAGCCCATTGCTTCTTGTCCTGTCCTCAGAGGTTAAGAACAATGTTTCTCCTTCCTCCTTGAAATGAACTTTTATGTACTTGAAAGCTGATCATATCTTCTCCTGACTAAACAAACACAATTTTTTCAGACTTCCTCATAGGTGATGTTTTCTAGACCTTTAATCATTTTTATTGCTCTTCTCTGGACTTTCTCCAATTTTTCCACATCTTTCCTGAAATGTGGCACCCAGAACTGGACACATTACTCCAGTTGAGGCCTAATCAGTGCAGAGTAGAGAGGAAGATATCATCTACAAACTGTATAAATGTAACAGAGTGACTCTGCTACTGGGAGGGTTTCACTATGTCTAGGAGGGTTACACCCTTGTGGGAGGGGCTAGGCCTGTACTGGAATAAGGTCATTTTGTGCTACACAGTGTGGCAGAACCTAGAATGTCCATTACCAGGGAAAATGCTGGGGAATTGACATGTGGAAAGGACAGAAACCCTGTCTGAATTCTCTCACATTGCCCTTCTTGCCCTGGCAGGCTACAGAATAATGTCCACCTTTCACCCTAAATCATCCCCTCCTCCCAGCTGGAAGGAAACGGCTGCAATGGAGCTGGCTCAGGTAAGGGATTATCAGGACGCTGGTGGTGGGTTCTGCTTGGACGGAGAGGAGAAGTAAATGTATAGGAGGGCGGGAGCTGCTAGAGGTAGTGGGAGGCAGGAACTGTCTAGGGTGTGGAATGGGAGGGGAAAGGATGTGACAAACCTGCTGAGACTTGTGTACTCTAGGGTGTGATGGGCTGTCACCCCGGGGTGCAGTCTGGGGGCTTCTGGGAAACACTGTCCCTCTAACCTCAAACTGGGTTGGCCCTTCTCACACTGCCAGCCTCCAGGCCCTGTTATTACCCAACAGGACAGCAGGTGGCACCACGCATCCAACTAAGCTACCTGAGTGCTTTACCTAAGCCACTCAAAGACAGATAGAAGACAAAAGCCAATTTCCCAGCCATAAGTGGTAGCAAACAGATCAAAGCAGATTACTTAACAAATAACCAAAAACTCAAACTAAGCTTAACATACTATCTGGATAGAATTTGAATTAGCAGTTTCTCACCCTGACTGATGATACAAGCAGTCCACCAAGTTTCCATACACAAGCTAAAAATCCCTTTACCCTGGGACCAGCAGTTCCCCCAGTTCAGTCTTTCTTCCTCAGGTGTTTCCAGGAGTTCTCTTGTGTGGGGAATGAGGCCAAGAAATGATGTCACACTCCACCTTATGTAGCTTTTCCATATTGCGGAACCATTTGTTCCAAACTTGTTTCCCAGTCCAGTTTGTGGAAAAATACAGGTACAAAAATGGAGTTTGTTGTCATGTGGTCTGCTCACATGCCCTAGCATGCCCTGCTGAGTCATAGTAGCCATGACTCATAGGCTAGCTGAAAAATTCACAAGAGGGCTAAGCTCTTCCACGGTCCATTGTCTTTCTTGATGAGCCATGAACACTGTCTGGCTTCTTTGTTGTACCTGAAAGGCTTGTTGTGAGTGTTACCCAGAGTAAACACATTTGAAATACAGATACAGAGTCAATATCCATAACTTCAGTTACGAACATGATACATGCACACAAATAGGACAGTCATATTCAGCAAATCATAACTTTTCCAATGACACTGAACATGATGCATCTTGCACAAAATGTAACATAATTATGTCTTAATCATTTTATAATCATACCACTATGCTGAATGTGTGGTGTAGTGTCAGGGCCTAATTTCAAGGCACAGGAGTTGGGAATGGAACTTCCACTCTTTGTGGAACAGGAAATAACCCTCCAGCCAGGGCTGGAAAACTTCCTGACTCACAGTGCTGGAGCCTGAATCTTCTGACACTTCATTAGTTACCACGAACCCCAATCTTTGTGGCAACTGCAAACTTTATCAATGATGATTTTGTATTCTCTTCCAGGTCATTGATAAGAATGTTAAATAGCGCAGGGCCAAGAACCAATCCTTGTGGGAACCCCCTAGAAAGAAATCTACTCAAGCATGGTTCCCATTTACAATCATAGTTTTTAATCTATTTAATGTATGCTGTGTTTATTTTGTATCTTTCTAGTTTTCTAGTCAAAATATTGTGCTGAACCAAGTCATATGCCTTACAGAAGTCTAGGTAATGTTTTCACCTCTTAGCTCATCAATACTATTAGCTGCAATCAAACTTTTGATCTCACCCAATAAGGATATCCAGTTAGTTTGATTGGATCTGTTGTCTCTGAACCTTTGTTAATTGGTACTAATTATATTACCCTCCTTTACCTCTTTATTAATTAAATCCATATTCGCTGCTCTATTATCTTGCCCAGTATCGGACTAACACTCTTGTAATTAGCTGGGTCATCTCTTTACACTTTTAAATATTGGCACAGCATTAGCTTTTTTCCAGTCTTCTGGAATTTCCCATTGGTCCAAGTCCTAATTAAAATCAACATTAACAGTCCTCCACCAGGTCTTTCAAAACTCTTAATACAAGTTATCTGGACCTGCTTATTTAAACATGTCTAACTGTAATAGCTGCTGTTTAACATCCTCGTGAGTTATTGTTGGGATGGAAAGACTGTCGTTGTCAGCGTCTTATATGATTACATCATCTGTTTTTCTCCAACTCCAGGAGTGAAATATTTATTGAACACTATTACCTCTTCTGTATTATTTTTGATAATTCTGCCATTTCCATCTAGTAATTTACCACTACCATTGTTAGGGATTAATTTTGTACTTAATATACTTTTTAAAACTTCCTTCTCATTTTCATTAAGTGGTCATTGATTTCTGATAGCTTCCTTACCAATTTTCTACAATTCTGACTTTCTAACTTATATTCTTTACTGTTGACTTCCCCTTTCTTCCATATATTTTCTTTGGAGATTCCTACCAGGAAGCCACCAGCAGGGTCCAGAGACAGCCCCATCTCCTATATCAAGCCCTGGCTAGTAGCTATGTGATAAATGTGATGACTCTGCCTCTGTCTGTCAGCTGGGAGACACAAAGGTTCTCTCTTTCCACCCTCTGATGCCTCCTGGCTGCTCTAAGCAAGGTAGGGTGGGACTCTGTTAACATGTGCCTCCTGGAGCTTCCATTTACCTGGTGCTGCTGTTCCGTGAATAGTGGGGTTGTGAGTGGGGCAGGTACTGAGTGTTGGACTCTTGCTCTTTCAGGGCCGGTGACCTTCGAGGAGGTGGCTGTGTATTTCACTAGGAAGAGTGGGTTCTGCTGGACCCCACTCAGAGAGCCCTCTACAGGGATGTCATGCAGGAGAACTATGAGACGGTGGTCTTGCTGGGTAAGGAGTCCTGTCGCCTGGGTTATTAGAAGCTGTGGGGTCTCTAAAGAACCTGAGTAGTAATAACAGTATACCTTTATTCATCATACAAGTTTTGCAGGTTTTCTTGCTCCTTTTTGCCTTATCTCCCACATGGTAGTATCATTTTTGGACATGTGCCTTTTGGTGCCGTCAGTCATTTTAAAATTGGATTTAATATATCCTTATTGGCTATATTAATCACTGTAGCTTTCATGCCTTTTCCTCATTTTAAGAGGAAAATATGCCTCCTGTAGAATTCTAAATTGAGAAAATATGTGTATGACTCATGCATGATTTGTGTGACAGTGAGATGCGCTCTTTTAGGAGAGCGTGTAATGTTGCCATTCAGGATCCCATGGGTGAAGGGATAAGAGAGCCGTGGGAGGGGCGGAGAAGTGGGGGGAGTAGGTAATTCTGGGGTGCCAGGACAGGGGGAGGGTGTGTGCAGGGTTAGAGCTAAGCAGCAGCAGGGAGGTAGGAGGTAGTGAGAGATGAGGAGAAAATACAAGAAGCTCCCAAGGTGCCGGGAAGTGGTGCCGGCTGAGAGTAATGGGAAGAAGGGGAGGGGAGCGTGGAGTAAGGGCACCCGGGAAGTGGGCTGGGTGGGTCATTGGGAGGGAGGAGAGGTTTGGGAATCTAGAGCTGTGGGGATCCCAGACCTTTAACCCTCAATCCCTACTGAAGCCTTGTGGCTTTAGAGCCTACACTCCAGTTTTATTTCTGTTCAGTTTTTTACATTTTTCCCCCCAAATATCATTATTTTAACATTTGACCTCCCTCTCCCACTCATAACCCTCTCCCCATATAACCTCCCCATGTCTATGCTCAGTGACCCTGGCCACTGATCCTGAGTCCTTGCTGCATTCCTCCCTGTGACGATGCGGTTCTGGCGGGACCCAGCGGAGAGTGCCAAATCAGGACCAATTGCTCAAACAGGGCAGTCACAGCCCTAGGCTGGGGTTTTTCCACCTCTAAGGCAAACCAAACCAGCCAGACAAAGAGGACTTTGGTTTCACCCCACTGGCTAACCACAAGTCACACAAGCAATTCCCTTAGACACTCCAGTCTCCCAGTATCACCACCAGTGCTACTGTCCTGGGGATGAATGGTTATGAAAACCAACACCCCAATAAAAGAAAACGGTTCTCTCTATCCCAAAGGACCAAGCCCCAGACCCAGGTCAATATACACATCAGATCTTACCCACAAATCACGCTCTTGCCAATCCTTTAGAATCTAAAATCTAAAGGTTTATTCATGAAGGAAAAGGTAGAGATGAGAACTAGAATTGGTTAAATGGAATCAATTACATACAGTAATGGCAAAGTTCTTAGTTCAGGCTTGTAGCAGTGATGGCATAAACTGCAGGTTCAAATCAAGTCTCTGAGTACATCCCCCGCTGGGATGGGTCATCAGTCCTTTGTGCAGAGCTTCAGTTTGTAGCAAAGCCCTCCAGAGGTAAGAAGCAGGATTGTAGACCAGATGGAGATGAGGCATCAGCCTTAGATAGGTGTAACTGGTTGGGACTCACCGCGGCGCCTCCTGCTGGTGACTCTGGGAATTAGCTCATTCCAGTGGAGCACCTCCTCCTGGTGGTGTCCCGTCCGTTGTTCTGTCCTCTGTTATCTCTGGACCCGCGTTGCTGCGTGCTCGGCGGCGTCCTCTTCGAGGCCACTGCCCTCCGGCAGTGCCCCTTAGTCCTTCTGCGCCCCTTCCGGGGTCAGTGCTCAGTGGTCTCACACCCCAGTCACTATGTGCAATCGCCCTCTGAGTCTAATCCTCCTGTCAGGATCTGGCGTAGCAAGATGGCCGCTCCCTACAGCCAATGGCTGGGTGCACTGCAAAGGGGGACCCAGGCCCGCCTCTACTCTGGGTCCCGGCCCAGGGACCTCTGGCGTCAGCCTCGCTGTCCTTCTCTCCCTTCTGCTGTCTGTTTCTGGGCCGCTTCCCTACGGCCCCTTGCACCCGCTAGGCCCTTCCCTTCAGGGCCTGCAGCCTGGCAGGCTACAGGTTCAAGCTCCCTAGCCTCCCGAGCATGGCCAGCACTGCGCTGTCCGCGGTGCTAGTCTCCGCCTTGGAGACTGACCTTCCCTGTCGAAGGCCTGGGACAGACTGACTGCTCCTGCTCTGGGCAGCCTTTATATACCTCTGAGCCTGGCCCTGATTGGCTGTCTCTAATCTGGGCCCTGATTGGCTCTCAATAAGCCCTCTCTGATTGGCTCACTGTCTGCACAGGCGCCCTGGCCTGCCGCAGCCCACTCACAGGGAGTGGGGCAATTCTCCCCACTACAATAGGCTTTTCCAGGTGTAAGAACCTCTTTGTCCTTACTGTGGAAAATTACAGCAAAATGGAGTCTGGAGTCACATGGGCCAGTCCTGCATACTTTGCTGAGTCACAAGGCGTGTCTGCCGTCTCTCCATGGGTCAAGTGCGTAGCTGATGGTCCTTAATGGGCCATCAAGCAAGCGGGGCAGAGCTAACACCAACTTGTCTGGGATGTTTCCCAGAAGCACAGCACCAACTTGAAAGACAGACAGTATAGAGCCAATATACATAACTTCAACTAAAATGACACATGCACACAGACAGCATAATCATAACCAGCCACCCATAACCTGGTCTTAGACACCTTATATGACCCCTTTATCTAAGATTTGGTGCCACTACAGGACCTTGGTTGCAAACCATGTTCTATATGGTCCCAGTTTATACCAATAACGTCACACTCCTCCCATAGCAGGGCCGCTACCCAGACACAAATGGGCACTTTGTTGATGATGTCACTGGGTGGTTGTGTAGCCCGTACAATTGTTACACCTATAAGATTACATATTCAAGCCCTTCACACCACTCGGGCTTATCTCTATACACCCATACAGTCTGTTCCCAGTGTTCCTTCCCAGCTCTGATGCTGCAGAGCATTTACCCCGTCCTCCTTCCCAGCCTTGCCTGTGTCCCTGTTCCTGTTCCCCACTTAATAAACATGATTCCAATTTCCTTCCCCTCCTGTTTGACCCCAGTTTATTGCCAGAAGAGACCATTAGAGCATCTATTCCAGACCCCCGCATAACACAGGCCTCCTGTATGACACACTAGCTACTTTGGGGTAAAATACATTCCAGAAAGGCATCTAGTCTTCGTGAAATGACATCAATGAGACGGAGAATCCACCACTTTCCTTGGTAGCTTGTTCCTGTGGTGAATCATTGGTTCCCCATTTGAAAAGAGGTGTGGAAATTGGAGTTGAGGCAGCAAAGAGCCACCAAATGTTCTGACTATTGGCAGCGTGTGGGGAGGTGGTGACTCACAGAGAGATGCTGGACATCAGCCAAGAAAACAGGGGCGAGGGGCTGTGGGAAATCCTGAGACCTCGTAGTTTGCTTCAGCAAGTCTCCTCTCCAGGTCTCTCTTGAGGACTGAGTCTGGCTCACGGACGTGAGCGCCAGGAGGAACCTCTTGAGTTTTCTCCTTCCCTTTTAGTGATTTACTAGAAACAGATGTCCTCTTTGCTTTAGGAGGGCTGGAGCCCTCCTGAGGTTTGAAACTGTTCGGTTCATCATTCTGGTGACAGTTGAATTCATGGAAAGAATCATAGAATCCTCTAGATCAGAAGGGACCATGATCATTCATTCGGACTTCTCAAAGATGGAATACATTAGCCGATCTCCCCACTCCATTAGCAAGCGACCCTGCCCCATGCTTGGAGGAAGGCGAAAAACCTCCAGGGCCACTGCCAATCTACCCTGGAGGAATATTCCTTCCTGACCTCAAATATGGCGGTCAGCTCAACCCCGAGCATGCGGGCAAGACTCTCCAGCCATACCCTCTGGAAAAAGGCTAACAATATCCTATCATTGACCCATTGTACTAATTACCAGTGTGTCACTTAATTCACCTATTGACTAAGCCCGTTATCCTATCATACCATCTCCTCCATAAACTTATCTAGCTTAATCTTAAAGTCATGGAGGTCCTTCGACTGTTTCCCTTCAGCAGGCTGTTCCAGAATTGCACTCCTCTGATGGTTAGAAACCTTCGTCTAATTTCAAGCCTAAATTTCCTGACTGACAATTTATATCCGTTTGTCCTCGTGTCCACATTAGCACTGAGTTGAAATAATTCCTCTCCTTCCTGGTATTTATCCCTCTGATATATTTAAAGAGTGCAATCATATCTCCTCTTATCCTTCTTTTGGTTAAGGAAAACAAACCAGGCTCCTCAAGTCTCCTTTTGTACCACAGGCTTTCCATTCCTCGGATCATTCTAGTGGCCCTTCTTTGTACCCGTTCAGTTTGAATTCATCCTTCTTAAACATGGGAGACCAAAACTGCACACAATACTCCAAATGAGGTCTCACCAACGCCTTATATAACAGGACTAGCACCTCCTTATCTCTACTAGAAATACCTCGCCTAATGCATCCCAAGACCGCATTAGCTTTTTACACATCACATTGCCTACTCATAGTCATCCTACGATCAACCAGGACTCCTAGGCCCTTCTCCTCCTTCCTTACTTCCAACTGGTGCGTCCCCAGCTTATAACTAAAGTTCTTGTTAGTCATCCCTAAATGCATAACCTAACACTTCTCACTATTGAATTTCATCCTGTTACTAATACTCCAGTTTACAAGGTCATCCAAATCTCCCTGGAGGATATCCCGATCCTTTTCCGAATTGGCAATACCTCCCAACTTTGTGTTATCCGCAAACTTTATCAGCCCACTCCTACTTTTGGTTCCGAGGTCATCGATAAATAGATTGAATAAAATCGGACCCAAAAACTGAACCTTGAGGAACCCACTGCAACCTCCAACCTGAGTTCACTCCTTCACGACCTCTGTGCCTCCTTTAACCAGCCCTCATCCACCTCTGGGATTTTCATTTCGATACCCTATCTTTCCATTCGAACCAGTAATTTCTATGTGGTACCGTATCAAATGCCTTACTGAAATTGCAGACAGGCTAGATCTAAATGCATTTCCTTTTGCTCCAAAAATCTGCATTTCTAAAGAAAGAGATTGAAGTTGGTTGGCATGATCACTCTTTCGTAAAACATGCTGTAATTTGTTCTTGGTTCAGGCTTGCAGGCAGTGATGCGAATAAACTGCAGGTTCAAATCAAGTCTCTGGAGTACATCCACAGCACTGGGATGGGCCATTCAGTCCTTTGTACAGAGCTTCAGTTTGTGTGAAGTCCCTCCAGAGTGGAAGCAGGACTGAAGACAAGATGGAGATGAGGCGTCAGTCTTTATAGTCTCTTGCCATGTGGTCTTTGCTTTCTTTGTCCCAAGGACCTCTATCAGCATGCGACATAGAAAAACCTTAGGTTCTGTCCATGAGCAGGTCCTGCACACCTTGCTGAGCCACAAGGCATATCTGCCTTCGCTAAATGGAGTCAATTGTGTAGCTGATGGTCCTTAATGGGCCATCAAGCAGGCTAAACAGAGCTGACACCAATTTGTCTGGCTGGGGTGTTCCCCAGAAGCATAGCACAAGTTTGAAATACAGGCAGCATAGAGCCAATATTCATAATGTCAACTACAAAATGATACATATCTAGAGATAGCATATTATAATCAGCCAATCATAACCTCTCCATAGACCCTTTATGTGACCACCTTTATACAATATTGGCTGCAAATATAGAACAGTGGTAGCGGTGATCTATACAGTTACAGATTATGTCAAGAACGTCACAGGAGGTGACATGGTATCAGTGAGACTGATACTGGAATACTGCCTCAGTTTTGGTGTCCTCATTTGAAAAGATGGTGTGAAATTGGAGCTGAGACAGCAAGAGCCACCAAATGTTCTGAGGGCTGGAGAAAAATGCCTTCTAGTGAGCTATTGAAAGAGCTCAACCTGTTTAGCTTCTCAAAAGAAGATTGAAAGGTGACTTCATTGAAATGTTGAAGTGCCTTACTGGAGAGAAAAGATTGGCTATTAAAGGGCTCTTTAATGTAGCAGAGAAAGGCATAAAAAAAGCCAATGGCTGGAAGGTGAAAAGAGACAAATTCATATTACAATTAAGGCACAAATATTCAACAGCGAGGATGATTCACCACAGGAACAAGCTACCAAGGAAAGTGGTGCATTCTCCATCTCGTGACGTCATTTCATGATGACTGGATGCCTTTCTGGAATGTGTTTACCCCAAAAGTAGCTAGTGTGTCATACAGGAGGCCTGTGATATGCAGGGTCAGATTAGATGCTCTAATGGTCTCTTGTGGCAATAAAGTCGACTAGTTTCTTTAGAACTGAGTGTAGCATTGGGAGCAGCGTCTGATGTTTCCTGTCTATCCGGCTTGCTTCCTAGAACGAGCGCTCCTTGAGTGGGGTGATCCACAGGAGTAGCTCAAACCTTCAAAGTGCCTGGCCAGGGCAGGACATTAGCCCAGCAAGGGAGGGTGTGGCAGTGACATGACAAAGGCCTTTTGCAGGACCTCTGACTATTGGTCAATGGTGGTGGGGAGGTGGTGACCTCACAGAGAGATGCTGACATCAGCCAGGCAGGACAGGGGCGAGGGGCCAGGAAACCTCAGAGACCCTGTGGCTTTGCTTCAGCAAGTCTCCTTCTCAGGTCTCTCTTTGAGGACTGGGGAATATTGGGGTTCACGTACCTGAGCGCCAGGAGGAACCTCTTTCGAGTTTTCTCCTTCTCTTTTAGTGATTTTACTTGAAAACAGCCGACCCTGTTTAGAAGGTAGAGCCTCCTCGAGGTTTGAAACTGTTCAGTCTGATCCATCTGGTGACAGTTGAATTCATGGAAAACATGATCTTAAGGAGGCAGAATTTTATTCCAAACCTGGCATCTTGTCCCTTAGAATCACTGAGGACCTTAGGGTTTGTCCATACATAAGAACATAAGAAAGGCCGTGCAGGTCAGACCAAAGGTCCATCTGGCCCAGTATCTGTCTACCGACAGTGGCCAATGCCAGGTGCCCTGAGGAGTGAACCTAACAGGCAATGATCAAGTGATCTCTCTCCTGCCATCCATCTCCATCCTCTGACAGACAGAGGCTAGGGACACCATTCTTACCCATCCTTGACTGGAGATTTGTAATGGGAATCACTAGGAGAGGAATGATCCTGGGAAGTCAATGCCCAGCCTCCCAACCCTGCTCCTTTGGCCTTGTTTAATGAACAGATGAAGATAAGAGCGTTGTACTCAATACGTGCAGTGTCCATACAATCTCGGTGCACACTGGATTTGAAAGTTGTCCTTCTTCATCCACGAGTGTCCATTTGAAATCAGAGGATTTATAATGCCCCATGGGCTACTTCCCTGTGATACACAGGGTCACAAACATCGTGGTGAATAGGACAGATGACTAAGTAATCACAGTGGGTTTCACCCCCGTGGGATCACCTGTAAGGATTTTCCTTCCTTTAAAGAGGCAGGACCCAAACCCCATTCAGAAGACATGGGAATCTTACAGTAAATTCTTCCCACATAGTCCCCTTTGTAAAGCCCATCTATCAGAGCTTCCCTTAGCACAAGAAAAAGGACACGCAGTGGTAACCACACAAACAAGACTTTATTTCCTATGGGGAAAAGGGCTAGGATAGGACAGAGAAGGGCAGATTAACAAAACTTTAACTCTGGAAATGCTCCACTCTCCCACACAGTTACACCCCTGAGGTAATGTTGATGTTCTCTCTCTTCTCTTGCAAGGACAGTGGTGGATGGCTGCTGCTCTCTTGACATTGGACATCAGGGACGGACTTCGATGAGGACATAGGAACAGGTGAGTAGACCTAACTAAAACCCCTCCCTATCCCTCTTTGCGTCGTCTCTGCCTGGATGTTAGACCCTATCTCTGGATTCAATCCGTGCGTGGGAGTGTGCTTCCCCACCCAAAATAATAGAGCACATGGGAAAAGGTCACCACATTCTTTTCCCAAGTCCAAGATAGCCACCTTATAGATAACGCAAAGGTACATGCCTTTCTTCCCTTCTTTTACTAAAATTTGGCAGGGCAACTAGCATTTTACAACCTGGAGACTGGATTTGACCGATCAGGGGATGTTCTGGGACAGGGTGACCCATCCAGAAGGGGTTGTGTATCCCCTCTGAGAACTCCTCCCCTGTCCTCTACCAATTGAAGTGGGTGTCAGCCCTGTAGGACCACCCGAGAGGATTTGACCAAACACGGAGTAATGTGGCGGAGTGACCTGCCATAACAGGATCACATGGGCCATCTAAAAGCCCTCACACCACCCTCTACCAATTGGCGACAGTTTCAACCCACCTTGGGCCATCACAGAAGGAAACATGTACCAATCAGAACAGATATAGCCCGAAGGTCGAGGCCATGATTTCTGCAAAACACATCCTTGGAGCAGGCGGCCTCTTCCCGCAGTGTTGGGTTGCGACTTCCAGGGCGATGCTGCCAGTCACGCAAACATGGAGCTCCGGAGATCGGCGGCTTCTGGCCTGGGCCTTCGGGCACTACCTATTCTGATCGATACGTTTCCCTTCTGGGATGGCCTAAGGGATGAGTGTGAAACCCTGATCGATTAGCAGAGGACGGTGGGGGGATTTCATGGAGGGGTGATGGGCCCCTCTTATGGGCAGGTCACCCCACCATGGCACTTTCACCTATCTGGTGAAATCCCCTCTCTGGTTGGTCCTAAGGGGATGAGGCCCACCCCAACTGGGGTGAGTTCTTGGAGGGGTTACATGACCCACTTCTGGATGGGTCACTCTGCCCCAGAACTTTCCCCCGTTGCTCAGATCCATTCCTGAGGTAGATCGATGGCGATAAAATACCCCCAGATTGGGGAGGTGGGAGGAGCTCTTAGAGGGTCACATGCCACTCCTTGCTTCTGCTCACGTTTGCATCTTGACCCCGAAAGTCTTATGTCATGGGGTCATTCTCCTGGTGACAGACAGTGATGCCTTAGGGGTGAAGGGCGAGGTCCCTTGGCTGGAACCAAATAACTGCCCTTAGCCTCAGTGTGGTTTGACCTAATGGCCACAGTCAAAATGGCTGCCCTCCCCCTCAGGGCTGTGTGGCCCAACGACCAGAGTCCGTGCGGCCGCCCTCCCCCTCAGGGCTGTGTGGCCCAGAGACCAGAGTCCGTGTGGCCGCCCGCTCCGTCGGGGCTGTGGGGCCCAATGACCAGAGTCCGTGTGGCCGCCCGCTCCGTCGGGGCTGCGTGGCCCAACGACCAGAGTCCGTGTGGCCGCCCTCTCCGTCGGGCTGTGGGGCCCAATGACCAGAAGTCCGTGTGGCCGCCCTCTCCGTCGGGCTGTGGCCCAGAGAACAGAGTCCGTGGCCGCCCTCCCCGGCGGGGCTGTGGCCAGTGACCAGAGTCCGTTGGGCCGCCCTCTCCGTCGGGGCTGTGTGGCCCAACGACCAGAGTCCGTGCGGCCGCCCTCTCCGTCGGGGCTGTGTGGCCCAACGACCAGAGTCCGTGTGGCCGCCCTCTCCGTCGGGGCTGCGTGGCCCAACGACCAGAGTCCGTGCGGCTGCCCTCTCCGTCGGGGCCGTGTGACCCAACGACCAGAGTCCGTGTGGCCGCCCTCTCCGTCGGGCTGTGGCCCAGCGACCAGAGTCCGTGCGGCCGCCCTCTCCGTCGGGCTGTGTGGCCCAGCGACCAGAAGTCCGTGCGGCCGCCCTCTCCGTCGGGGCTGTGGCCCAACGACCAGAAGTCCGTCGGCCGCCCTCTCCGTCGGGGCGTGTGACCCAGCGACCAGAGTCCGTGCGGCCGCCCTCTCCGTCGGGGCCGTGTGATCCAACGACCAGAGTCCGTGCGGCGCCCTCTCCGTCGGGGCGTGTGACCCAGCGACCAGAGTCCGTGTGGCCGCCCTCTCCGTCGGGGTCTGTGGCCCAACGACCAGAGTCCGTGTGGCTGCCCTCTCCGTCGGGCTGTGTGGCCCAGCGACCAGAAGTCCGTGCGGCCGCCCGCTCCGTCGGGCTGTGGCCCAACGACCAGAGTCCGTGTGGCGCCCTCTCCGTCGGGGCTGTGGCCCAACGACCAGAAGTCCGTGGCCGCCCTCTCCGTCGGGGCTGTGTGGCCCAACGACCAGAAGTCCGTCGCGGCCGCCCTCTCCGTCGGGGCTGTGGGGCCCAACGACCAGAGTCCGTCGCGGCCGCCCGCTCCGTCGGGGCTGTGGGGCCAGAGACCAGAGTCCGTGCGGCCGCCCTCCCTCTCTGTCGGGGCTGTGGCCCAGCGACCAGAGTCCGTCACGGCCGCCCTCCCTCCGGCAGGGCTGTGGCCCAGAGACCAGTGTCCGTGCCGCTATCCTGTCTCTCACGCCTGTGTGGCCCGATGGCTCCAGACAATATGGCTGCTCTCTCCCTCAGTGCTGTGTGGCCCAGCAGGCAGAGTCAATATCGCTGCCCTTCAGCACAGGGCTGTCTGGCTGAGAGTTCAGAGACAAGATGGCCGCCCCTCCTCTTGGGGCTGTGCAGTCTAGTGGCACATTGGGAGGTGGGCTGCCACCCAGGATGGATGGTGGCCGGGGTAGGGGGACCCAGGCCCTTGTTACTCCCCCCCCGGGTCCTACCCCAGGGCCTTGTCCATGGCCAATGTGTTCGGCACTGAGTCAGTGGGGATCCAGCCAGAACATCTGACGTCAGTCACCATGGCGATAGCTAGTTCTCCCAGGTTACTTCCTACGAGATGTCTCTAGGCCATGGGCTGGGGGTCTCTGGGCTCCCGGCGTGGGAATCTCCCAGAGACTCCGAGCTCCCTTGCACGTCTGCAGGCACCCGGGGATGGGGTTGGGTCTCGGCACCTTGGGGCTCTGCAGTCAGGGGCGTCAGCTGCTTCTGGACTGGAGCCTACAATGTGCATCCTCCATTTTCGGCATCTGCCTAGACCGAGCTGAGCTGCTCCCTTTCACACTGGTGCTCCAGTTGTAGCATGTCCGGCAGGGCTGGGGAGGGGCTTGGCTTCCGCCGCCTAGACTGTGAGGTTATGTGTGACTGGTGCACCCGGCACATCCTGCTCTGCCTCTTCTCTCTCCTCCTTCCCATGCAGCAGCTGCTTTGCCGTCTCCCAAGAGATGTGATCAGTGGTGGGCTCGGTTGGCTCCTGTTAGCCTCTAGATGTCTGTAAGAGGGAGAAAGGGCAGGAACACAAATCAGAAGAACAAAACCTTCCAGCAGGGTAGTTTTCCACAGCACAAAACCACCACACTTTGCTAATGCTCCTTTGTAACTTCCTGAGAGCTGGCATTGCGTAAAGGCACCCAACCCCCACAACCTCCGCTACCCTGTGGGTGGCAATGGATAGAGAGTCTGGGAGACTTTCTCCTCTCTCCGCCTGGCTCTGATGACTGAGGAATCACATGCGAGAAGCTCTGTGAATGTAGGGCTCTGTGCAGTGGGGAGAGATGTCAGACATGGAGCCCAAGGTGGGGTTGTCCTGACTCTGCAGTAACTTCATTACAGTGAGAGAGATTTCAGAGTTCAGCTACAGGGTTCTGCCCTGTAACCGTGTGTGGGGCTGGGGCAGAAGTGGGGCAGTGATGCACTCATGAAAGGAGTAGGGCTAAGGGGCCCCGTGGTACAGCCGCTAAAGCCCCTGTGTGCTGCGTTCCAGCCGGGCGGCTCTGCCTGGCTGGGGTGGGGCGGCGGCTCCAGCGCTGCCGTTCCTCTCCGCCCCGGCCATTTGGGGATTTAGTTGGGGATCGGTCCTGCGTTGAGGAGGGTTGGACTAGATGACCTCCTGAGGTCCCTTCCAGCCCTGCTAGTGATACTCTATGAGCTGCTCTTGCCTGTAGGCTCCGCCCCTACAGCTCCTGTTGGCTGCGAATCATTAATCCCACCTGGCCCTGCCCCTAGCTGCTCCTCACTCCAGCTCCAACCCTCGGCTCGACCTCCACTAGGCCCCACCACCCCGGCTCCAGCCACTGGGCCCAACCGTCCATGCTCTGGTGTCTGACACCAGCGATATGTAAGTCGTTCACCTCCGGGCTTTCCATGCGTATGGCCCTGACTTTGTCAGCTCTGGTTTTCATCTGCCATTGTGCTGCCCCGTCACATGGCTTTATTAGATCCTTTCAACTTCTTCAAAGTCTTCTCTACGCCTCACTGACCTACACAATTGTCTGTCATCTGCCAATATCCACCTCGTTGTTCAGTCCCTGTTCCAAAGACGCTGTTGTACGTACCATAGCAGGACAAAGAGGTCTTCTGTGTCAGTCCCGGTTCCCTAGTCGAATCACGGAACCCGACACGAGATTTCAAGCTTCTGCAGCCATTTGTAATGTCTATTGAGGATGTGCCCTGTGGTCCTGTCACATGTCAAAGGCACTTCCTGAAAAGCTGAAACAAAGAGGAAGCAGGTTGGAAGCCCCATGGTGCTGATGTGACTGGTGCCTGAAACCTCCCCTTCAGATGGCCATTGCCACATGCTATTAGCTACCCAGAGTCTGCAGGCAGAAACAGCAACTCAGCTACTCCCAAAATAGCCCTGGACAGAGAGGGCCCATTCCGTGCGTAACTTCCCCTCCCCAGCATACGCGTCCACACGCTAAAACACAGGCAGGTGGGAGCAACTCTGCTTGGGATGGAACAGAAAAGCAGAGGTGTTAAATCATCAACATTTACGCACAGATCCGCATAGGAATTTAGACTCCTAACAACATCTACTGAAATCCTATGTGGCCCTGGGCCTTCGTTCCTTAAGAGGTCACAGGAAAGATGTTCCCAATGTGCACTCAGGAATTTCCTATGAGCTGATAACCAAGATATGAGTGGTTCCCTGGCCTGAAATCTCTCCATTACAGGAGGGCAAGTGATGAATCTTTCCTACAGAGGGTAATTGTCATCATCACCACCACCACCCTTAATAATAACAACAGCCCTTTTCAATTCTGTCAGGCCTTCCTTCAGAGATGTTCTGACCTCTATGAAGACAGTCTCCCCACACAGTTCTAAGGCTACGTCTATTCTAGGAGCTAGGGATGGAATTTCCCTGCTCCCGTACACATATTGTGGCACCTCGATCAAAGCTCACGTGATCATCCTTCTTCCTTAAACACTGTCCTTAGACAGAGAGGACACATTCAAACTGTTTTCAGGCCCTGTGCTGCACCCCTGTACTTCCCACAGAGGCACAAACACACAGAGGTATTTCCTTACCTTCATACAGACAGGAGATGCCATCTTCAGTCACTGTTTCAGACAACAAGTCACAGTAATGGTGGATAGTATTTCCTAGACAGACAATGAATCTCATGACTTTTCAAATCCTTTGCTTAAAACTGCGAAAGATGCAGCCATTCTCCCAAGACAGCCCTTGGGAAATTAAATACATTCCTTACATCTGTTCACAAAGCACATTAGATAAAGCATCAGAAGCCTAGAAGTCACTGAGAGACTGATTTCCAAAGGAGATTGAATTCACATCATGCTGGTTTCCCCAAGGCGCAGCCAAAGAGGAGTTGTGGGCAGGGAAGTTGGTGAGATAGATACAGCTAAGTTGCTCCACTCATCTTGGAAGTCATGTTAATCTCTCTCTCTCTCTCTCTCTCTCTCTGTCACACACACACACACACACACACACAGAGTTTTAAGATTCTGGTGCTGTGAGAGGGAACAGAGCAGCAGTCTATAAAAGGGCTTTGAAGGAAGCAGGTCAAAAAAGCTCAAGTGAAGTCGCTCTGCTTACCAATGAACAGGGCTGCAGAATGTCTGATTGTTGTCTGTGAGCTTTCCAGGTATTCTAAGGCGTGGAACAGGAATTTGGGGATGTGGCTCTTGTTGTTCTGCATCTAGGAAGAAAGAAGGAAGAAACGCACAATATACAAATGACATGTTCTTCCCACAGGGACTAGTCCAGGGAAGCCAAAGCATAGAGCCAGGGCATGGCAACAGCCAGTATGAGCCCATACGCCATAGCAGCACCTCTCTGGAGTTACTGTTGTGTTCTCCAGAACCTCAGCTTTTGTTTTCAGAAAGTTTGCAGGTCTAACAGTTCAGGAGAAAAATTTCAAAAATGTGAAGGGATTGTAACTCCTGCAGAAATGAACCAGCAGAGAGCCTGGAATAGAGTCCTGCCACCCGATGGAAGCGGATGGGTACTCAGGGTGTGGGGTTAAAAGGTCTCCCTCAAGTCCCCATTCACCACTCTGAAGGCACAAGGAATTCACCTACCAAGCACTTCCAGGCACACTTCCGGAGCTGTGTGGAGCCATCCCAGGCCATGCTGCGGAACAGCGTCTTCAAATGAGCCCACCTGAGAAACACTGCGCAGCGGAAGAGCGTCAGTTTGCATCTCTGCAAGAGAAGGTGAGACCAAGAGGGTTCTCACTGAGAGAGGACAGTCTGGGGACATGGAGCCTTCCCGTCACTTGTTCTCCTGCTTTTCCTGCTAGTGGAGAGATTCCTGTCATTTGTTGTACACAGGAGTGTGCTCAGGAGAGGAATTGGCTGGAGCGAGCCAGAGCCGTCCTGTCTTTGGATGGTTTGGAGCGGTTGACCAGGGCCCTGCGCTTTGGGGCCCGCACTTCAGGGACGCAGGACGTGGGCCATGCTGGGGCCAGGCGCAGTACTCCGTCCCACTATGCTATGCCCCACCTCGCCAGCGCCCAGCGTCGTTTGGGAAATGAGGGGTGGGGCTTTGGGGAGGAGGAATAGGGATGGGGCAGGGGCGGAGCAGGGGTGGGAAGAGGTGGGGTGGCACTTGGGAAGGGATGGAGTGGGGCTGGGGCTTAGGGCAGAGTAGGGGGTGTTGTTCCAGGCCCTGTGCCCCTCTATGGACAGCCCTGGAAAGATTCATAAGAGATCTCCACAGCTCAGTCCTTAGGTGCAAAGAGACTGCATGAGGCGTGAGTCAGCTTTGGGATCCCAAAGAGTCGGACCAAAGGGCCGCCAGATCAGGCTTCCCTCCACATCCCAGTTGGCCCAACAACAGAGGGCAACGTCCGGTGAATTCTGGGAAGCTGGGACCTGGAGAAGTTCTCTCAGGAGCTCCAGGGAAGAAGTCAGGGCAGCTGCACCCACTTTCCAGAAGGCTGTGGGCAGATATCAGCTCCCTGAACTGAAGGGGCTCTTACAGATCTGTGCTCCCTTTTCTTTTGCTGCCTCTTGTTATGAACCTTTGGATGCAGCAGCCCAAAGGCCTGAGGCCCGTCTTTGCAGGAGAGGGTCAGGGCTCTTTCCCAGAAGAAGGCTTTTCTTCCCAATTGTGCTGTGTGCTGTGAGAATGGATGAGGCACTGGGCTCCAGCATGGAGTGAAGCAGGGAGGAGAAGACTCTGCTTGGGCAAGGGCTCTGGCCATTAATGGAGTGGGGGCCCCAGGAGATTCTGGCTCTTTACTCTTAAGGAAATAATGACCGTGGCACTTACCAGTGTCACACTCTCATCCGGTCTTCAAGGTGCAGCAGGGCGGGAGCAAGCAGTGGATCATCTTCTGCTGCACGATGGGTTTGTCCGGGTCCTTCACGCTGCTCACCACGTTGCCAAGCAGTAAAATGGCAGCGGGCGCACGCTGTCCCTCTCCTGGCAATGACACACAGGGAGTGGGAAGCCCGGTTAAAGCCAGGCAGGATCAGAGCATAACGTGACAGAGTCATAATCCGCACGCTGCTCCGGTTCCCCCGTGTTAACTGACTTGGGTCGCGGGAGCAGTGAGGCCACCAGGCCAGCGCCATAGACATCTTGTGTAGAACAAGGCCTGAGACACTGTGCAGGGCAGTGCAGCCCCATGGTGTCCTAGACACAATTTCTGTCTGGAGAGCACAGAATCCTAGACCCCTAGAAGCTTAGGGAGAGGGAGGGAAGGCTGCTGGAGACTGGTCTGGGGAAGGGAGGAGCAGCTGCTGGAGCCTTACAGGGAGGTGCTGCTACAAAACACAGCAGTTCTTTTGCTCCTTGGTGCCCCTGAGAGCCTGGAGATTCCCGACCCACCTCTTTCCTGCTGGGAATCTCCACCTCTTTGGGGGCCGGTGTTCTCCAGACAGCTGGTCATCTGCCCAGTGCCAGGACCCCTCTCCCCGAGGCCAGGCGGCAGCAGGGGCTGGGAGCATGGCGCTGATGCTGAGGTTTGCGGAGAAGAGCTCTGACAGGGAGGTGGCTGAGCAGGAGATTCCCCACCCATGGCAGGGGCACCCCTTGGAGGCTTCATGGCAGGGCTGAGGGTGGGAGGGAAGGGGATGGGAAGAGAGAGACAAGGGCACCAGAGACAGGCGGGGAGGAATGGGGTTCTCCTGTGTTTCCCAGCCTTACGTCATCAATGAAGGGGCGAAGGCTGACTGCAATGTCCTGGGAGATGGAGCCAAGCCCCTCCCCATCCAGGAGGTAGATGATGTCTGCAGCTTGATGCATGGCTCCCATGACACGCCCTCTATCCGTGTCACAGAACATGTCCATGATCGCTGGCAGCTGGGCCCGTAACGAGTGCACCTGCAGCAATGGAGAAGGCAGCTCATTACTACCCTGGATGACAGCCTGGGGCATATGCTGGCCCATCCACTCCCACCTATGAGACACCACGGCTGGCACAGCCGCCCAATGAGCACAAAGTCATTCTCCTGTCACTCTCTGCCAGCTGCTCACTGTAACCTTTGTCTTTGCTCACCCGCCTCCCCACTGCATCACATCTGCAATCAGGGTCAGCTCACGGGAGCAGGGACCACGTCGTGCCTTGATTTGCTCAGTAAAGCACCTCCAACATTCGAGTGCTGTGCGTTAAACAACAAGGCTTGTGTGGGGATCTCGCTCTCATTGCTGAGCGATTCGATGAACATCGGCTTCCTCGGTCCCCAGGCAATCCACGCCCCTCACCTTTTCTGGCTGGAGCACAATACTGCCAAGGCCTCGCAGACTGAGCCGACGTACAATGGGGTTTTATCTTGGGTCCATTCCATGAGCTGTGCCTGGAGCTCTGATTTTGTCAGTATTGTCTCAATGGAAGGACTCTGGAGAAACTGGAAAGAGCCAAATCAACATCGGGTTGAGGAGCAGAGGTCTTCCTGTGGGGTCTGTCCCCTGGACACTCATCTTTACCAAATGGCCACTTACTCCCATACAACGTCTCCGGTGTGTAGGGAGCCAGTTGCTGCTCTTTCAGTTGGCTCATTCCCAGAACTTAGACTAATGCACAAGTCACAAATAAACCCCAGGGAAAGGGAATCTCAGGCCCCACTGAGTGCCATGGAGAGACCCTGGGGCAGAAGAAAGCAGAACCCCAGGAAAAGGTGAGGAGAGAAGCATGGCCTTGGGGCACCGGAGAAACATCTCCTCTTGTCACAGGATCCCACCTAGGTACATCCAGCCAGGAGCGATCTCACCCTGTCTCTCCCTCCCTCTCTGTGCCATGCCCCACCACCATCCATGTGCGGAGAGGAGCTAGCTGGCTGGAAGGCTGCTGAGCTGCTGACAATGTGCCCAGAGCTTACTGGCCTGAGCTGCTCTCCTGTCAACTAATGAATCTCACCTCAGTGCAGAAAGTTATGGCGATATTTCTCTGCTCCTCCTCCTTCTCCTTTGAACAGTGGTGACGGCCTCTCTGAAGGCGGCAGGGAGCTGAGGTTCTCAAACTCGATCATGGCTCTGGAACATGGAGCAGAAAGTCCCTTGTGGTTATCAAGGAGAGAGAGTTCCTCTCTAGTTGCTGGGCTGAGATGGCAGCCTGGAACAGAGGAACATTTCACACAAATCCCATTCCCAAGAGAGACCCACTGAAGAGGAAACTTTGGGCTCCTACCTTGCAATCACGCCAACACCCTGCGAGTAGTAATATCGTGAGGCTATCATGTCCCAACCCTGCTGAAATTGGATGCTGGCAAATTCCTTCCAGTATCCGGGCATGGAAAAAAGAGTCTTCACAGCCTCCACCGACGTGCTAAAGACAAAAAATACCAGTGTCAGGCAACGAGATCAGCCCCAATCATGGCAAATCTGCACACGCCCTGGCACACACCGTATGGACAGCAGGAGCTAGCCTCCCCGAGGATAGATCAGTGTGATATCATGGTGCTCCCCTGCCCAATGGGCCCTGTCGACACTGCAGTTTCATTGAGTTTGTAACCAGTTAGTGACACTGTAGCTTCTTAAGATGGTTGATGTCATCACTCAATGCGGTTGAATACTTGATTCTTTACTGTGACAGGTAACAGGACTCAAGCGGGCATGTGGGGCCAGATCCTTAGTTGGTGTAAGCGAGCCTGGGCTAACTATAGCACCCGAACAAATGATGGCCATGAACAGCCTACATGTGTTTAGCAGAGCACATCTGTTCTTCCTTTTCCTTTCAGTCATTACCTTAGGGGGTTGAGGCAGCTGGATCCCTCCTCGGGGCTGGATGTCGTGCTGGCCATGTAGGTCCTGGCAAGTGCAGATCCATCACATACTGCACTTGCCTGGCGCAGAGGATGAGCATCTGGGGATACATTTCCAGGATGGCTTCTCGGTATCCCCATAGGAAAAGGACCTCGTAAATGGTCCTCATTGCCTGGAGGGGGGGAAGAATTTCACTCCACTATCCCAATCTGCCACCTGCCCCCATTGCCATTCGCTATTGTCCTTTTCTCAGGTCTCATTTCCTCCCAGCCTATTACAAAGAGGATTGGCTCCTGAGAGGAGGAGACATTTGGAGGGTCCTGAACCTTCACCCATTCCTGGAGCAGGAAGCAGGATGGAGCCCTACGGAAAGGTCAGAGGAGTCTGGATGATGTTATTCCCCATTATTTCGCTTAATGGTGCAGACTCTGTGCTTTGGGTTTCCAGCCATGACTGCAGGCTGAAACCATCCTGAGGAGATCTGTTCTTGTAGACCCAGTGTTTCTGGCCCAGTCAAAAGTACTGGACATCTCATGATCCCATGCTGGGAAGATTTCTAGTCACAATTTAGAGAGCCAGAAACCTGGATACTTCCAAGAGACACCCGAACTGCACCTGCTCACTAAAGAGCCACCTAGAGCGGCAAACAGAGCCAGGGCACCAGCAGATAAACCGCTTCAGATCAGTAACTTTTCCTGGGTGAAGCTTTATTTACACCTCTTTGGTTTGCTAGGAGGTGGCCAGGACACACTAAGGCCTGGTCTGCATTACAGAGTTATGTCAATGCAAGGCCCCTCACCCAGCATCACCTAACTATGGAATTTCCTTCCCATTGGCAGAACTGCCCCTTGGTGCCAAATTCATAACTCCACCTCCACAAGTGGCAGAGAGTCCAGGTCGATGCAGTGTCAGTGTAGACACAACGTCGCGTACGTCAACTGGCTTTCAGGAGCCTTCCCACAATGCCCCACCCTGACCGTACAATCGAGACAGCGCTTCTGGTGAGGGCGTGCACTGCCGACACAAGCAGCAAAGTGCAGACACACACAAGGGATAGAATTGCTGTGGCGGCTGTATGCCGAGTTACGCAGGTCGGCTTCATTGTGTAGTGGAGCCGTGGCCTGAAGCTAAGAAGGGTGAAGCTCACAGACACACACAGATGCACTATCCTCCCGCGGTTGCGGGTTCTCAAAGTGACATCTCAAACCTCACTTACAGCCAGAGACACATTGCCGCTCTTCTCCTCCCGGTGTCTCTGCTGGAGCTTGTCCAGCAGCTGCTGCAGCACCTCCCTGGGAGCTGTGGTTCTTCCCCAGGGCCTTCCACAGCTCAATGGCACATCTGCAGATTCAGAAAGAGAAGTCAGACCTTCCCTGCTTGGCCACCTCTTGCCCTCCCCAGGAGAGGCTTGGAAAGCAGGCAGGAAGGCGTCTGAGAGAGGAGACACCGATTGGTGCAGGAGGCTGAGGCAGGGCAAGTCCCGTCAGAGAAGGTTGTATTTATTCCTTTCCCCTAATGGGTTGTTGTTCCTGAAGCTAGCACCGCTGTTTCCAGGACAGTGACCATGATCTGACCACCGAGTGACCAGCACAGTGTGACCACCAGACTGTGCAACATTCTGCTCTGTTACGCTAGGCTCAGTCCCGAGGAACTTGCCTGACCTCAGTGCAGTTCCTCTGGCTATTTGGGGGTGTAACTGAGACCCAGCATTTGGCCAAGTGTCTCTTAGCAGCTGAATCCTACTGCAGTGTGGTGGACGGGTCAGACACTGACTCAGAACATGCCCTGATAGGAGAGGGTTCAGGGGAGATTGTACTGCCCAGTGTGACAGAGCTGGAAGGAAACTAGTACTGAAATCCCCCTCCTCTCTTCTCTCCATTCTTGCTGATCTAACCGCTCCTGGTCCCCCCAGGCATCCGCACAGGAAGACTGCAGACAGATCCAAAAGGCTTCCAGTCATTTAACTTCCAAGTTTGGTGAGGAAGGTCGGACATGGTGGTCAAGCCCTGGGGACACTGAGAACTAGGTTGGACAAACCAAGAGCAAATGGCCTGGATTTAAGGTCTTCAGGAAGCTTGACTGAAATTCTGTGCCAACGCTGCCGAGTTTCTATAGCTTCTGAGCACAGACCCTGGAAAGCACTGGGGCTGCTTCAAGGAATTCAAACCTGAAAGGTTTACAAATCAAACACTCAAATCAATATGAAAACCAACACTGTATTCCTCTGGTAACGGAACTGGGTAAGAAATTCAGTTTCTTTCATGCTGCTCTTCAATTCTCTCTCCCATGTGACACAGATTTGTCTATGGTCAGTGCAGAACTGCATTGCAGAGGATGCTGAGGAAAGACGGAGTTTTGACCTCTGGCGAGGTCAGTTGGGTTTCACGGCCCCTAGGCACATGGAGACTGTATTATAAACACCTCAGCTGGATGACTCTGCAAAGTGATCGGCAATAACCAGCAGGACTCAGGGTTCACAACGTATTGAGATGAAAGAGGCACTCACCCCTCTCAGAGCTGTTCTTGCCGGCTGTCTGCAGACTCAGGCAGGCTGCACTGCATTTACGCTCTGGTCATGTGTGGATCATTTATTTATTTATTTAGTTTGCAACAATTAGGTCTGGAACTTTCTGTCTGAAGAGATTTACCTCTGCTGCAGCGCCATGAGATGAGTGCATTTTTCACCACTTCCTCAGCCATGGAATAACTAGGGATCTGACTGCAGGTAACAATCCTGCACTGGTCCCCAGCGGACGGACAGATGGACCTCATGGACCTTTTCCATCTCTGCCTTCTCTCACACAATAGGAGCAGCCAGACCTCATGACCCAGGGATGTGGAGTCATTTATTGGCCCTGTACTGGATGGGAGAGGAAGTGGGGTGACCCATAGCAATCAGGACAGTGCTGGACTTCCCCAGAAAACTGGCACGTCTCCATCCTGGGGAGTGCAGGAGGAGGGTTGGCTCCTCAGTGGCTGGGCCTGGGCATCTCCTCTTGGTGAGCCTGGACAGCTCTCTGCACAGCAGGAAACTCCCTCCAGCTGCGTGAGCCCGACGGACCCTTCCCGGACTGTGGCCTGTCGGTAGGAGCAGGAAGAGAAATAATGGCCTGAGGTGATAACAGAGCAGCTCCCTACCTGTCCGAGGACAGCGTGTGTGCCACACAGCTCAGAACCACGTCCTGGGGGTGGGAACGAGCCAGCAAGGCCGTGGCCCTCAGTGCTGCTTTTCTGGCTCTGGGATGACAGACGTTGTCAGCCAGATTAAGATACGTCCCACGACGTCTCAACCTGGAAGAATGCCAGAAAGTTGAGGATGGATTTATCCATGAGTGACAACCTCCCAGGTAACCCCTCCTGGCAGCCCTGCAAGCCGCCTCTCACCTCGGTTGCCCATCTTGGCTCCTCCATAATCTGAAGAAAGAGGCTTTGACAAGTCCAGGAACCCCAGCCTTCCTGAGGTCTGGTTTAGTACCTTAAAGCTCAGAAACACACACAAAGACTTCCCCAAACCTTAGCGTGGGCACAGCCCAAACTCCCCTGCTATCCCAGGGCCTTCCCTGCCTTAGCAAACTGCTCTCAGCCTGCTCTCAAGGGCTTCCCTGCAGGAGCCTTTCCTCCATCTCTGCAACTGCCTGCTGATCTCTAGCACAATCAGTTCCTCCAGGCCCGTGCTTCTCAGCCCAGTTTCCATTGTGGGCCCCATATGTGCTGTGTGGGCACGTCCAATACCACCTGTTTGGCCTGAGGATGTCCCAGGTAGAGAAGCGCTGCTCCAGACCCAGCTGGTTCCACTGATGTACCCCAGAGCCCATCCCAGAGATGGCAGGCAGGGCTAGTTGGACAGGGCTAGCCAGCTCCAGGCCCCAGCCCTAAGGAGAACCTCTACACTGCGGGATTTTAAAACCTGCCGTAACCAATCTCAAAGCCGGGTCTCTAACCTCGGGCTCAGGCTATGGCACTGGGAACAGCAGTGCAGACCTGGAGACTTGGGCTGGAGCCCAGTCTATGAAGCCCCCTCCTCCCAGGCTTCAGGCTCCAGTTCCAGCCCAAGCCCAGAAGAGGCTGCGTTGCCGTTTGGCCCCACAGTGCCAGCCCTGGGAGCCCACGTCCGTAGGGCCAGGCTTTCCGGCTCCTGCTGCAGAGTTTGCAGCACAAGGTGAACAGACCCGAAAGGGACAAGCCGCCCCCTAGGGCTCTTCCATGAGGAATTGGTCATTGCTCTTTCCTCTCTCGAACAAGGAGCAGGAGCTACAACCCGGGTGGCTGGATTCTGGTGCCCTGTTCTGCTAGCAGGAGTTAGAGCCCTGCACAAATCAATCTGCTGATTGGGGGCCATTTGTTATCTTCCCCCTCGGACCTGCTGGAAACAGGGAACTCGGACAGAGACAGGGACGACCTGCAGGAAACCCCAGGAACAGGCAGGTTTGGGGAGGAAGCTCAGGCTCAGGATTCTGTTTGTTTATGAGTCTCCGAGTTTCCAGGAAAGCCAAAGCCCAGGAAGGGAATAAGTCTGCACTTAGGCGCCATGGGCAGGCGGTATCTGGGGAAGGGCAGGAATGTCACCTATTTCCAGGCCGAGTGATTGAAGGCAACAGTTAAAGGACTGTAGGGAACGTGAACCCTGATTCCTTTCTCGATAACCCCACCTGCGCAGGCTTGGGCAAATCAAGGAGCTCTCTGGGCTTCAGTTTCCCCAGGTGTCAAATGGGTTGAATTCCTACCTCCCAGGAGGGCGGTGGAGCTTCATTAATCAGGGGGAATAATGACTCTGAGAGCCTCCTACCCAGGGGATGTAGAAATGAAGTCTGCCAGAAACCTCCCTAGGCCAGTCTAATTCACGGGGGAGGCACTCAGATCCTGTGGGGATGGGCAGCAGGATCAGAGCTAGGGAGAGACAGAGAGAAAAGTGCAAAGCCAAATTCCTCCTGATCCTTCAGCTGGAAAAACAAGGCCCCGCAGCATGTCTGAGGAACCAGTGTGGAGGCCCCTGGGCAGACTAGGTAAGTGCTGCGCTGCCAGGGCTGGGGCTATCGCTCCCCTTCAGTGGGGCTGGGCTGTCCTCAGGGACGTGTCAGAGCTCCAGCGGGCAGAGAACAGGTCAAACACCTCACGCCGCGGATCCCAGCGGCCAAGCGATGAAGGAAAGGGGCTCAGCCACCCTTCACAGCACCATGCCCGTGTGTCCCAGGAACAGTTTCCTAGGAGAGGAAATTCTCCCCTCCCCCTCTCTGCGCAGCATCCCCCTGCCCCACGGCGGGAGTCTCTTACTCTCTCCATCTTGTCTCCGTGTAGAGACACGATGGTCCTCAGCTCTTCCTCGGCGGCAGAAATCGCTCCAGGGTGGGTGTCGTCAGACCCTTCACGGCTCTCATCAGCAGGGCTTGGAGCTGGGCTGAGGAAGCTGCTCCCGGGGGTCTGCAATGAGAGGACAGAGCCTGTCGGGACTGAGTATTTCCATCGCTCAGCTGCCCTGGAACAGTCTGTCCCGGCGGGAGGCTGGCAGCGCCCGTGGCGTGGAGACTCGGCTGAGCCCTTTTCTTAACAAACCTCAACAGGTGCCGAGGTTTCCTCAGTCTTTCATACGCTTCCCCTCCCCTGCCTGAGAAGAGATGGGAGCCTCTCAGCCGGTGCTGGGACCCCAAGGGCACCCCATTTCCTCCCTCTCTAGCCCCTCCCCAGGAAGCCCAGCTTTTGCTGAAAGCCTCAATGGCCTGCAAAGCCCAGTCAAGTTGCTTGTTGAGTGCAGCCGAGGGTCACTGCAGAACCTGCCCCATGTCCCATCCCACCCCGAGCACCTGAGCAGATTGGCTCAGCAACTCTAGCAGCCCACAGTGTCTGCGAGGAAAGGACTGAGAACAGGGCCCAAGCGGAAATGCCTCTTCCTTCCCCACCCTGCAGCGTGTGGTGCTGCCACAAAACAGGCAGGAATCGCCGGCAGGACAGAAAGTAGCTTCGACTGAAGGAGCAAGTCTGCCTGGCTGAGGAGAATCCCAAACTGTGGGCCTCTGGGGCCCAGCCCCGTGGGTCAGAACTCACTGGGCACAATGTTACTGCAGGGGGGCTGGTTCCAGGGTCACCTAAACCCAGGGCCTGGGGTGCTGAAGGCCTTTGCCCTGGTGTCTCAGGCACCTCCTGAGTGTTACTGCAGCTGGCCTGCGTGGCTGGATTAGCCCCGTCTGTCCTGGACGCCAGCAGCTGAGGATGCAGTAGAGCACACCAGGCGACACACTCGCATAGATACTCCTGGCAGAGGATCCAACCTGGGATTTCTGGAGTTTAGTGCAGGAGCCTCTCCAGCAGCTAAAACCCAACCGGCTGTTAGCTAAGGCTCTAGAGCAGACTCCTTTGATCTCTGTCTCTAAGTGGTCCTGGTGCCACTAGACAGGCCAGAACACCCCACCCAGCAGGTGTGTGGGTTACCCCTACAAGTGCAGGGAGGGGCCTGGTAGGATTTTCAGCAGTGCCTGTGTCCCATGGAGAGTGCATCAGAATCAGGCACCTGAGTCAGGCACTTCTGCGAATCCCACTAAGCACCTCTGAACTTCCTGAGGTGCCTGAACCCCTTTGTCAACCTGGGCCTCGTTCAAGCAACCCAGAGAAACTCGTAAAGACTGGCTGGAGTCGATCACACTTGAAGAGTGTTTCCTTTCAGCTCCCTGAGCAAGGGGCAGGTAGGTCTCCTGTCAGAGATCCCAGCTCCGGGAGATATTAATACACCCAGCAGGAGGCTTTCCAATAGCACAGTCACAAAGCGTCATTACCATGGTCATATGGGAGCTGCTTGGTAATGAGGGTGGGAGTGCGCTCTTCTTCCTGCTCTTCTGGGCTCCTTTTCCCACTTCCCCTGCGACTCCGACGCCTCCTTCTTCGTCCCTGGAGCAGAAAGAAACATTCGTAACATTTCCCTTTTCCATGTAGTATCCCTGCTTTACAGAGGATGGAGGTCAGGCCCAGAGCCCTGAAGTGAATTGCCCAGGGTCAGACTGAAGGTTGTTGGCAGCTAAGCAGAGAACTCCGATCTCATGGATCTTTGCTGGGGCTTTTACCACACGAGGCTTCCTCGGACCTGGGGGCAAGTTTCTTTTCCATGGTGTTTTCTACTCGTCCCCTCCTTGCACACCTTCCCTGTCAGTGATGGGCAGCAGGCCTCATTTGCATTTAACCCCCAAGAAGTAATGGCTCAGCTCTGGTACGGTTCCCAGCTGGGACCTCTGGAGCATTTACTGATGAAATGGACCCGATCCAGGAGACAAGAAATGATTTCCTACAACGTCCAGCCTCTCTGTTCTCCTTACAGCCCGGAGCAATGTTAGTACTCCCCACCCCACAGTGCCAGACCCCAGAGAGGTGACCTGACACACTCAGCTCTCCCCACCTCAGAGATGGACCTCGGCCACCCTTGCCAAAAGGATCTGGCACTAAATGGATTCCAGAGTCTGAGGTACCCATCAGGGCCGGCTCCAGGCAGCAGCCGAGCAAGCTGGTGCTTGGGGCGGCAGATTCAAGGGCGGCAGTCCGTCCAATCCCATTTTGGGGGCTTTGCTGCTTCCGCCGCCTCGGCAGGTTTTTCTTTTGGTTTGTGGCAGCGCAGGGAGGAGCTGCTGGGGCGGTGCCAGGTCTGCAGCAAGCCCAGCAGCCCGCCCACGGAGCGGCGTGGAGCCCTCCCAGCAGGCGGCGCGAGCACCCCACTTAAGGAAGCCCTGGCCGCCCCCTTGTCTCCACCCGCGCTGGCTGGGTGTGCACTCCGCTGCCCGGGGTCTGCAGGCTCGAGTCCCCTGCACCCGTGTTCCCGTCGCCCGCAGGTATTTTTTCTTTTTGGTTTTATTTTTCTTCCCTTGGTGCTCCAGCTGGCTGGGCGGTTTGTTCGCACACACCCCCGCCCCCCGCTGCTCCGACCGGCCGGCAGGTTTCCTGCTGCTCCCTCCTTTGCTGCTATGGCCGGCAGGTTTGTTCACCCCCCTTCACTGCTCCGGCCGGCTGGGCGGTTGGGTTCGCACACACCCCGCCCCGCTGCTCCGACCGGCCGGCAGGTTTCCTGCTGCTCCCTCCTTTGCTGCTATGGCGGCAGGTTTGTTCACCCCCTTCACTGCTCCGGCCGGCTGGGCGGTTTGTTTCGCCACACCCCGCCCCGCTGCTCCGACCGGCCGGCAGGTTTCCTGCTGCTCCCTCCTTTGCTGCTATGGCGGCAGGTTTGTTCACCCCCTTCACTGCTCCGGCCGGCTGGGCGGTTTGTTTCACGCCCCATCGCTCCGACCGGCAGGTTTGTTCACGCCCCCTTCACTGCTCCAGCCAGCAGGTTTGATTCATCCCTCCCCCGCCCCTTCGTCCTCCGACCGGCCAGCAGGTTTCCCACCCCCTTTGCTGCTCCGGCCAGGAGTGGTTTCCCCGCCCGCTGCCCGGCCGGTTTGTTTTGAGCCCCCTTGTTGCTCCTACCGGCCGGCAGGTTTCCCCCTTTGATGCTCCGGCCGGCTGGCTGGCAGGTTGGTTTCCCCCCTTTGCTGTTTCCGCTGGCTGGCAGGTTTGTTCCCCCCAACCCCATCGCCACTTCGGCCTCTGCACAATTTTTTTTTGCTTGGGGTGGCAAAAAAGCCAGAGCCGGCCCTGGTCCCCATCGCTGTCCCGTGAGAAGGCCCTGATGTGTAAGGCTTGTAGGGTGACTGGTGTGAGTATTCCTCACATGCTCCTCGCTAACCATGTGGATTGAATCCGCACCTGTAGGATCAGTTCAACTTTCCCTGTATCCTCCTGCAGCTTCACCTCCTCTGACTCCACCTGGTTCTCAGCTGCTATCTTCTTCCGGGACAAGTGCCTCCACCTTCTTTGTGAGAAATTGTTCTCTCCTCATCCCTGTCTGCCATCGAGGTGTCAGATTGGCTACAGACACAGAGTCTTTTCATGCCTGACAGGATGGACCATGAACATTTCCTTCTCTGGGGCTTCTCTGGCAAGGCCTGTTCTTGCTGGCTAAAGTCAGAGCATGCCTCCATTGCTACAGGTTGGACAAGCACTTTGTGCACATGGATCTCTCTGTGCTCCCTAGAGACGAGTCTTTGGAAAAAGGAATGAAGCCTGGAATAGAAAGAAGGAGGAAATGGGTTTTTCTGTCATTCTCTAAAGGAAGGGAATTAGTTTGCCCAGGATTCACAGGTCCAGGAGACCGGTCTTTTGAAGCCATCTGCTCCTCTAATAGCCAGGACTGGTTCATACAACCGAGAACATAACCAACCCAAGACCACCCATCCTGGGTCCAACCAAAGGTCCATCTAGCCCATTATCCTGTGTTCAGACAGTAGCCAGTGCCCCAGAGGGAATGAACAATACACCTACATTAGACAATCATTACATGAGACAAAAGGTTTCTATTCCCAACGGGAAGGCAAGGAGTGCATTGGGGCAACTCCAGAGGAAATACTATTTATGGAGATATCAGTCTAAATTCTACACCAGTTTTGTTATCTTCCCTTTAGGTGATACCCTGGAAATTCACCCCCACTCGTCTGCTGAAAGATCAAACAGTGGAAATCTGCCTCCAGAGAAGGTGAGAGGCTGGCGCAGGAGGGAGCTGAAAGATTCCGATGTTCAAATCAAAACGGAACGTTGAGACCTGACTGTTGCAGCCCTGGCCCCCACCAGTCCCTAGGACGCGGGTGGCCGACCTGAGCCTGAGAAGGAGCCAGAATTTACCAGTGAACATTGCCAAAGAGCCACAGTCATATGTCAGCAGCCCTCATCCACTACCGCCCCAGCCCCCGGCATCTCCCTCCCACCGGCAGCCCCCCCAATCAGCGCCTCCCCCTCCCTCCCCACTCCTCCCGCCCGCTGCAATCAGCTGTTTGGCAGTGCGCAGGAGGCTGTGGTGGGGAGGGGGGAGGATCGAGGCATGGCAGGCTCAGGGCTAGGGGCCTTGGGGAAGGGGTGGGGTGGTGGCAGGAGCTGGGGCAGAGCCGGGGGTTGAGCAGTGAGCACCCCACAGCGTATTGGAACGTCAGCATCTGTAGCTCCAGCCTGGGAGTCAGCGCCTATGCAAGGACCTGCATAGTAACCTCTGAAGAGCCGCATGCGGCTCCGGAGCCACAGGTTGGCCACCCCTGGGCTAGGAGAAGGAGGCACCAACCTGTCATGTGCGATCTAAGGAGCAGGAACAGAATCTGGGAATTACCTTCTGTAAAAACTCATCTTCTTTCAAACACCTGTGGAAATAGCTGATTCAAGAAGTTGTTCAGAGGTGGCTAGTCCGCGTCTATCAGCAGCTCCTTGGGTCACCAGCCGTTGTCAACCAAGCCAGTTGGCAGACTGAAGGCAGGGCAAGAATGCTGAAGCAGAACATTCTTTGCAGTTGGGATACGTGACATCACAATAAACTTAACCATAAACACCCCTGGACATGCACCCAGAGAGACACGGACACAGAAGAGTTCATAACCTTAACAACAGCGAGAGACTCACCCAAAATCTCTAGGGATTTTGATTTGGAGGAGGGGGATTATAGACTCCAATTGCACGGGTGCTCTGGGCGTGAAGCACCCACAAGGAAAAATTAGTGGGTGCTTAGCACCCACTGGCAGCCAAGCTCTGCCCTGCCTGCAGTGCGTCTCGCATGCAAGTGGCCCCAGTGAGCAACTCCTCCTGCTCCCTCCCAGCACTTCCTGCCCACCACAAAACAGCTCTTTCATGGAATTCAGGATGCTCCAGGAGGGTCAGGGTGGAGGGAGATGGTATACTTGGGGGAGGAGATGGAGGAGAGGCGAGGTGGGGTGGGATAGAAGTGGGGCGAGGGTGGAACAGGGTTAGGAAGAGAGGGGGCAGAGGAAAGGGTTGATTTGGGGGTGCAGCGGGGCAGACCAGGGAAAAGGTGGGGCGGTGCTTTGGGGAAGAGGTGGAGTGGGGGAGGGGCCTGGGGCAGAGCGTAGTTGAGCACCACTGGCCAGAGGGGAAGTTGGTGCCTACTGAGGGGATGGACAAAGGACTGATAGACTCGTAGAAGATGAGGTTGGAAGGGACCTCAGGAGGTCATCAGTCCAACCCCTGCTCATGGCAGGACCAACACCAACTAAATCATCCCAGCCAGGGCTTTGTCGAGCTGGGCCTTAAAAACCTCTTAGGATGGAGATTCCACCACCTCCTAGGAACCCATTCCAGTGCTTCACCACCCTCCTAGTGAAATAGTGTTTCCTAATATCCAACCTAGACCTCCCCCACTGCAACTTGAGATCATAGCTCCTTGTTCTGTCATCTGCCACCACTGAGCACAGCCAAGCTCCATTCTCTTTGGAACCTCCCTTCAGGTAGTTGAAGGCTGCTATCAAATCCCGCCTCACTCTTCTCTTCTGTAAACTAAATAAGCCCAGTTCCCTCAGCCTCTCCTCATACATCATCTGCCCCAACCCCCTAATCATTTTCCTTGCCCTCTGCTGGACTGTCTCCAATTTTTCCACATCCTTTCTGTAGTGGGGGGGCCCAAAACGGGACACAATACTCCAGATTTGGCCTCATCAGTGTTGAATGGGGAAAAAATCACCTCCCTCGAGCTGCGGCAATGCTCCTACTAATGCAGCCCAATATGCCGTTAGCCTTCTTGGCAACAAGGGCACACTGAGAAGCTTGATATGAGTTAGCATCCACTGTAATCCTCACGTCACTTTCTGCAGAACTGCCGCTTAGCCAGTCGGTCTCAGTCTTTAGCAGTGCATGGGATTCTTCTGTCCTAAGTGCAGGACTCTGCACTTGTCCTTCTTGAACCTCATCAGATTTTTTTTGGCCCAATCCTGTAATTTGTGTAGGTCACTATGGACCCTATCCCTACCCTCCCGCATATCTACCCCTCCCCCCAGCTGAGGGTCCTGTGCGAACGTGCTGAGGTGCAATCCATCCCATCATCCAGATCATTTATGAAGATGTTGAATAAATCAGCCCCAGGACTGACCCAGCGGGGTGGGGGTGGAGAAGAGGAGGCACACGGTGAGCAGCAGGGACCCCAGAGACAGGGGTGCAGTGGAGAGAGGGGACTCAGCCAGGCAGCAGTGGGCAGATGGGGTTGGGAGAAGTGGGAAGCAGATACAGGAAGAGATGGAGCACAGGCTGGGCACTGGGGCCCAGGCATCCGGGGCCTGGTTGGCGGCAGCTGTGCCAGGAGGCTTCCCCACTATTATACCCACCGCCTGTGCTTCCACTGAGGGATCTCTGGAGTCTCAATGTTCCCCGGAGCTCGCCTTCCCTGACAGGCCTGAGCAACCAGAGCTTGTCACTAGACCACGCACAGCCTCCCCACGGGGAGGGTATGGACCCAAACAGGCTGGAGACAAGTTATCGCAGAAATCACTGGGGACTCGGGGAGCATCTTCAGCTGAGCAGGGTGACACACCCCACAGGAGCTGAATTTCTGACTCGGGGCTGAGTAGTGCAGGGTGGATGCCTAGCACAGCTGTGAGGCTGTCTGCTGCGATCGATGCACCAGGGTCGATTTAGTGGGGGTCTAGTGAAGACCCACTAAATTGACAGCGGAGCGCTCTTTGGGTGACTCTGGGAGTACCCTGGGAACGACAGGAGTAAGGTAAGTCTCCCGTCGGCCCAGCACAGCGTAGACACAGCAGTAAGTCGACCTAAGCTACGTCGAATCCAGCTGTGTTAGTCATGTGGCTGGAGCAGCATCAGTTAGGACGACTTACTGCGGTAGGAAGGACACAGCCTGAGGCCTGAGTCTCCACTGCAGCCTGGATGCTCAAACACCAGCTTGGCAACACAAGTCACCAAGGCCAGGCCACACAGAGACAGGCTCAGTGTGCAATGTGGATACCCCCTCAGACAAGCCCAGGATTGTCACATGAGGAAATCAGTCCTTTCGTTGGACTTGCTGGTAGAAGAGCCCAGTGATGGTGGAGCTCCCCGAGCGTCAGTGACAAACACAGTGCTCCAGCAACTGAGCTCTAGGGCTCGCTGCTGAAAGAAAAGCTTCATGAGTGACAAAGGGCAAACGGAGGTGCTGGTCTTTGGCCAAGGGCAGGGAGCCCCACCCTCCAACAAGGACCATTTCCCTCGTTGTCTGTCTGTGCTGGGGCAGGAGAAATAACACGGCCTCCTGCTTTTGCTATTGCAGAGAGTCGGTTATGACGGTCTCCTCAAACACAGGGTGCGGAACAGGCCTCAGACCTGACTGGGTGTAAAGAAGAACTACGCAGCTAGACTGAGCCAGCTGGGAATTCAGCTGTGCCCCTTTCCTGGAGGGATGGACTGACCTGTGAGGGGCTGGAACCAGAGCTACCAATGTTTAACTTGCACTCGTTCGCATCTTTCCTCCGAGTGCCGTCACTGTAGGTTAAATACTCCAGCCCCGGGCTCCCAGCCAGCTCTGGGCCTGACAATCTTTCCCTGGGATTGGATTCTGTACAGCAGGGGTGCAGGGAACCAGCAGGCGCATCTGACTCCTTGGTGAGGTTTTGCGTGCAAGGTGTGTGTGTGAGTCTTTGTGTGTTGGAAGCAATGAGTGTGGCACTTGCACTGAACCGACAGTGTCTGTGTCCATTCCTGCTAGCTGCACAGGGGTTTGATGTTGCTGCTTTCAATCCTCCAGCTCGGCCGGGATAAGGAACAATTCAGGCCGTTACTGAACTGAAGGAGGAGATGATTTTCTGACAGGAGGGACGGCTCCTCTTAAAGGTGTTTGGCAGGCAGCCTCCTTCCCAGGTCTGTCCCGACAACACTTGGTTGAAAAGGACCCTCCCAGCCCTCCTCAGCCTGGTGAAAACAGCGAGTGAGTGGCGTGGGGAGAGCGGCGACGGAGGAGATGGATTGAGCGGGCCGGGATCTCGGCGAAGGGGCGGTATGAGGGTGTTCAGTTTTGTGGGGTCAGAAAGTTGGCAACCCCAGATCCAGGCTGGCCAGGGGCAGGACATCATCTTTGAGGAGGGTGGTTGTGGCAGTGAAATCACAAAGGCCTTTTGCAGGACCGCGGCCTATTGGGCAAAGGTGGTGGGGAGGAGGTGACCTCACAGAGAGACCCCGACATCAGCCGGGCAGGACAGAGGTGCAGGGACAGGCCAGTCTCTGAGACCCCCTCCCCGGCTTTGCTGCCGCAAGTCTCCTTCGCGAGGTCTCTCCTCGAGGGCTGAGAGAGAATTAGGATTCACGGCTGTGAGCATGAGGAGGAACCTCTGTGGAGTTTTCTCCTTTCCTGCCACTGACTGTGCCGAAAACAAACTTCCCTTTGACAAGGTAAGAGGCTGAGGGAGGTTTGGAACCTGTTCAGTCTGATCCACCTGGCGCAGGCAGCGTTCTAGGCCCAGGAAACACTGGCTTCAGGTGGCAGAGTTTGATTTCCTACCTAGGGTTTGATGGTTGGAATCCCTGGGGACATTGGGGTTTGTCCTTTTTGGTTTCCCTTTTCCTCTTTCCTCCCTCCTTTCTCCTCTTCTCTTGCTTCTTTCCCCTCTTTTCCCAGATTCCCTCCCTCTACCAAGGAGGGGTGTGGAGTGTGGGCAGGAGGAGGTTGCTCTCATTGCAGGAGGTCCGGAGGCCTTAAGGGGAAGGTAGCTTGTCAAACAACAGAATTCCATTCCTTTGTCCCTGCACTTATTCCTGGGTTAAAAATAGCTAAGCTCAAAAAAGCAATAGTAAATATTTCTGCAAAGCTTAAGAAGACAGCTAATGCATCAATAAATGCTTTCCAAAAGTTGCAACAAAAAATTAATAAAATAGCAAAAATAGCTTTGCAAAATAAACGTGTGCTAAATGCCATAAATGCTAAAATAAAAGGGCTTGCGCTTGCATAAAAAAAATATTGTTTTTATGTTAATCATTCTGGCCTAATTAAAAAAAATTTACAAGCTATTAAAAATGCTGCTGTTGTATTTCATGCTGTATCTCTTAATCACACATTTAGTTTTAAAACCTCCTCCCAAACCTTGGGTCATGGTTTATGGGGCTCTTCAAACAATTGTTAAATAAATTATTTTCCTCCTTTTCTTTTTATATGTTATTTAAATAATAATTCAATGCAAAATATCTGTATAATGCTATAACCAAAAGCTCTGCTGTCCAAAAAAACCAGCTCCTTTCCCTCCAATTAAACATAAATTGTGTAACAGGCCTGACAATGTGGGCTTGTCAGGCCCAAGCGAGACTGTAAAAGTTACTGGTGACCCCTCTTAATAACTAGCAGGCAGCCAGTAAAAAAAAGCAAAAGCCTCACGTACACAGTAACCTGAACTTTTAAACTGTCTTTCCTCCTCTGCCTTGAAGCAGAAGGAACTAGCTCCAAACTGGTTTTCACTAACCAAATAACGGTTTCACGGGTCTGGCAACCACCAATGAAGTGTTAACACGGCATGGTCTTTGTCTGAAAGTGTATAAAAAGTTTCTAAAATTTGTATGAAGCAGAGTTCTTTGTACCTGAGTACAGAACTCTCCTTTTTTCTGCAGAATAAAGCAATCTTTCCTTATCCCTGTCAGGCTGTTATTGGCTCTCAGCTAAACGGACCCAATATTTCGGTAACATCACCAAGAGGTGGGGCTGGATCTGAGGGTGATCCCCTCTGATGGTGACCTTGGCCGTCCTTTGGCACATCTGGTGAGACCCCTCAGCCTCTCGCCCCTCAGAGTCTCAATGCTGATTGGCCGAGCAGGGGGCTATCGACAGTGAGGAGACTCAGGTCCTTTTGATCTTTTTTCAGATCAGGCAAAGAAGTCACAACCAAGCCAATGTACGGGCTTAATCTTGCTGCTTCTCTCCATTAATTGTCTCTTGGCAGGTCATGATTTCCTCTAATGTTCTAGGTTTTCTAAAATACTTGCTGAATAATTACAATGAACCACTGTTGGTCTGTAGCTCACTTGAGAGCACTTTCTTCTGATCAGTCAATGTATGAAATTCAAGATGTGACAGGTAGGTTGAAAGTCAGGAGCAGTGTTTCCTCTAATTTGTTATGTCCCCATGTGCAGAAGGAATTGTGTTGTGTGGACCAATATGGTGGAGAGGTGTGACACCTTTCCTGTCTATTGGTGCACATAACAAAATTCATTCTGCACATGGACAGTGTGTGGCGGGGTCAGGCTGAAGGGTTCGGAGTGTGGAGGGGGCTCAGGTGGGGCAGAGGTTGGGGTGCAAGGGGTGGTGAGGATCTGGGTGGGAGCACGCTCTGGAGTGGGGCTAGGGATGAGGTCTCGGGGTTAGGGCAGAGGGTGGGGGTGCAGGGTGTGAGAGATCTGGCAGGGGGTGCGGGCTCTGGGGTGGGGCTGGGAATAAGGGGTTTGGGGTGCAGGTTGCCCCAGGGAGAGAGGACTCCCCCCCAGCTCTCTCTCCCCACAGCAGATCAGGGCCAGGTGAGAGGGCACCTGTCTCCTGGCCACAGCAGCCGGTGGGGCTGGGCTGGGTCGGGTTGGGGCAGGGGGAGGGAACAGGATTTATTTTTCCTAAGTCAAAAGCGGGAAGGGAAGAAGTTATGCATCAGTGTTTACCTCATCAACTTAAGTCCTGTCTAATCTGCAAGACGCTCTGGGAAGAAGACACCATGTCATGTGGTGACATCACAAGAGCAGAGGATGTGAGAACTACAGCAACTGAGAGGGTGGGGGATTTAGAGTCAGATTGTTTCAAATGCTGCATCCGTCGGCTGACATTTAACAGCAACGCTTAGCTAACACAATGGAGAAAGGAATTCTCTGCTAAAGATTCAACCTGACCCTTTGGCCAACTCCACCCCTTCCCTGACTGGAGTGTGCTCAGAACAGCCCCACACCTGCCACAAGCCCACAGCTGGGCGCCCAGCACAAAGCCAGGGAGGGTTGCTTGGCTTGTTTTACTTTTACTTTGCAAAGGTTTTTAAAAGCATTTTCTGCCCCTGTTCCCCATGATGGAGAAGCAGGTGGTTGTGGGAAGGGATCTGCGAGTGGTGGAGTCGGGAACTTGGGGCGAGGCAGAGGAGGAGTGTGTGAGGGGAAGGGGCAGTCGGGGTGAAGGGAGGCTAAAGGGGTCAGGTCAGGCAGCTGGGTGAGGGTTTGGGGAGGCGGAAGGAGGCAGTTGGATGTAGGGGAGACTGAAAGAGCAGCTGGGGAGGAGCCTGGGGGCAGGGGAAAGCTGAGGGCCAATGAGGGGAAGGGACCGGGGCAGTTGTGGGAGGCAGAAGGGGTGATGGGGGCAGTTGTGGGAGGCAGAAGGGGCAATGGGGGCAGTTGTGGGAGGCTGAAGGGGTGATGGGGGCAGTTGGGGAGGCTGAAGGGGTGATGGGGCAGTTGGGGAGGCTGAAGAGGGTGATGGGGGCAGTTGTGGGAGGCAGAAGGGGCGATGGGGGCAGTTGTGGGAGGCTGAAGAGGGTGATGGGGGCAGTTGGGGAGGCTGAAGGGGTGATGGGGGCAGTTGTGGGAGGCTGAAGGGGTGATGGGGCAGTTGGGGAGGCTGAAGGGGCAATGGGTTGAAGGAGGCCGGGGCAGAGAGGCAGTTGGGGCTGCTCGTCCCCACAGGAGGAGGAGGAAGAGGAGCTGCCCTTCTTACTGAAGCTGTTTCCTGTTAGATCTTGCAACTTCACTGTTCCTGAGCAGGGTCCTGTGATCAAAAGGGAACTAGAGAGATTCGTGGTCCTGCTTTCAGCAGGGGCTTAGGCTGGATGAGCTCCTGGGGTCTCTTCCAACCCTCATTGTCTAGGATTCTGTGTTTCTATGGAGGACAGGTCCATCAATGGCTATTGGCCAGGGTGGGCAGGGATGGTGCCCCTAACCTCTGTCTGTCAGAAGCTGGGAATTGGGCGACAGGGGGTGGCTCCCTGGATGATTCCTGTCTGTTCATTCCCTCTGGGGCACCTGGCACCGGCCGCTATCGGCCGACAGGACACTGGGCTAGATGGAGCTTTGGTGTGACCCAGTCTGGCCGGTCTTCCCTTCTAATGCTCTTCTCACATGCTCAGTAACAGCTGCAAGCTGCTGCCCTCACGCGCCATCAGAATCTGCTCCCTGCAATCAAAGGCCGGAAAATCCCCCTGAAGGGGGGAAATTGGAGGGGCGGGATGGGCAGAGGGACAAAACTGGGACAGGATCTGGGGTTCAGACGGGGGCTGCCCTGCCAAGTAGGTGCAGAAGGGAAAACCCCCAGCTAGAGGGAGGCAGAGGGGATAGAAGTTCCCACAGATGGGGTGAGCCGGCAACAGCAGTTCCACACTAGGGTGTGGTGGATGGTAGAAGGACTCGTGTTCCTCGCAGGATGGTCCATCTCAGCCCCCCCTCCCCAGGGCTGTGGTGTTAAAGGCCCCAGTGGCCCAGTGCCCAGGCTCCACCGCTCTGCTCTAGCTGATCGGGTGACTGAGCTGCGAATGGAGATGTGATTCAGGAAATAGTTTAAACCTCCCTCCCCATCCCCTCATCATAAAGCAAACTGATACTTTTAGACGTGTTTACGCCATTTCAAAGAATTCCTGGCCAGTTTCCGTCTCGGTAACATGTCTGCTTGGAGCCTCAGAGTAGCTCAAGATTTGTCTTATCTGCTGCTCTGATTGCCTGAGTTAGTCTCCCTGTCCTGAGCTCCCTGGAGTTCTGCACCTTTTCATTGTTTATTTCTAGCAATGGTATTTGGATGACAGTGTCCAGTAGTTCAGGCACCCAGCTGAGAGGCAGGAATTAGGACACACCGGGGAGCTGATCCCCCTGCCCCACTCGCTCTCATTAGTTAGCCCCAATGAACCCCCTTCAAAGGGAGAGCTGGACAGAGCCCCACCACGGCACACTGCTTCGTGCACTGACCTGAAACATGGGGGACCCTGGTTCAAATCCTTTCTCCCTTGTGGACAGTGGCGGGGCGGGGTGATGCTGGCAGCCCAAGCTCATGCCGGTGGCCTCAGGCCTCCCTGAGGCACAGATCTAGCCCAAAGGCAGACTTGCCTAGGTGGCAGGATAGCCCCGAGTGCCCAAGGGGACTGTCTGTGACTCCCTGCTCAGGCTGTTTGTGTGCCTGGGGAGTTCACTCTCGGGGGGTGGCAGCTCCCAGTCCCCATGGGGGGTGCCCTGGTGTGTAACAGTCTGCCCTGAGCTTGGTACTCACGTCCCTGAGCTACTCTCTGCAGCTGGACAGAGGGAATTGAACCTGGCTCTCCCACATGGCAGGTGGGTGCTGGGAGCACAGGACCTATCTGTGAGAGAGGGGCAGGGCTAGGACACCTCCCCGTTGTCAGTGTCTCCTGGGCGGGCTTGGCTGGCTCCTGCCTGGGAGCTGGTGGTTGTGAGTTGTGTTGTAAGGTGCCTGTGTCGCCCGTGCATCGTACAGGGAGTTCAGGCCCCTAACTCCGCTTAGTGGATCACTGGGTTGTTCCTGTAAAAGCAGCAAAGAATCCTGTGGCACCTTATAGACTAACAGACGTTTTTGCAGCATGAGCTTTCGTGGGTGAAACAACAATTCGGTTGTTCCTGGATTTTCTCGCCGCTGAAACCAGGTCCTGTGACGCTCAGCACTGCCCCCCCTCAGTCCCGTCACGGGGTGTAGCCTGTCCAGTCTCTGCAGAGCCCAGCTGAGCAATGCCTGATTGACATGGGTGTGCACAGGAGAAGAGACAGAGCACAGGCTGGAAAGTGACACATCACAGCAAAGCCCAAACGCTCCGCCTAGGGTCACGATATTCCCTGTGGGTGCTGGGGGGACACGCTGTGATGGGATCCGCTGTGCCCCCGAACCCTCTCCAGCCTGGGCTGTCTCCCACAATGCCCTGCTAGTGACCAGCAGCAACCCCTCCAGGCGCTGTTATCCCTCGGCACAACGGCATGTGGAGCGGCTTGATTGCATGGATGCTCCCGGAGCCACTCGTGAATCCCACAGTGAGGTGCCCGCCAGATCCCCCCAGCTCCCAGCACTGCGCCTCAGGAATATGCTGTGTGTGTTAGTAATTGGTTCCCCGCTTCCCCACTGGAAGGTGGAGCTACACCAGGAACGTGGGGTCTGTGGTGTCGTGGTTTGGGTGGGTTATTGGAAGAGCGGGGAGGACTAGTCTATGGCAGCAGCCTGCGATTTGCCTTGCCTGCCCGGCTTGCGCTTTTGGCTTCACTTTTGGTTTTTGATTTTTTTCCTCCACTGTCATCAGTTCATCCCTTCCCACTGAACTGCCCAGTGCCTGGCTCGGAGGTGGAGGCAGGAGGAGAGAGACAAGGGTGAGATTTCAGCATCTCCAGGCCGATCCCACGGCTCCAGTAGCCCCAACAAACACTGTGGGGTTTTAATTCATAGCTGTTGTCAGTCTGGGGGAGACCCTGGTGCACCAGCGAGGGAGGGTGTCTGACGGGGTTGGTGGTCTGGCTGGGGGCAGGGGCACAGCTGGGAGGTGGGGTCTGTGTGGTGGGGGCTGTGGGAGGGTAGGGGAGGGATTGGTGCTGTGAGAGGAGGGTTGTTGGCAGGAGGCGATTGGGTTGTACGGAAGGGGACTGGGTCTGGGAGGGGTCTGGGGAGGGAGAGGCTATGGGGACTTGGATCGGGGGCTTGGGTCAGTGGCCTGGCTGTGGGTGTTGGGCTGGGAGGTAGTGCAGGGCAGCACCATGGCCGCCCCCAGGGGGACACAGAATGGCTGTGGGAGGTTGTGGGGGGCTGTGGGGGGGAGGGGATGTGGGGTGGCACAGCTGGGTGGGGCAGCTGCACCCTGGCTTGTGGAGAGGAGGACAGTCGTTGGGGATTGTGGAATGGCAGAGCCACACTGGGCCTGAGGGTTGTGGGGAAGTCCCATGGGGCTGAGGAGGGGTAGTGGGGTGACTCCATATCACGGTTGTTGGTTGGGCCTGGGGCATCTCTGGTGGTGGCTCCAGCAGGGAGAGGGTCTATCTGGGGCTGGTGGTGTTAGGGTCGGGCCTGGGCAAGGGGATGGCACAGCTGGGAGGTGTGGGGACAGGGGGCTGGGGGGCGCAGGGGATGGCGATGGAGCTGTGGGTGAGAGGGGGGATGGGGTGGCACGGATGGGGACGGGGTGTGATTTGGGGGAGGCTATAGGGGAAGGGACAGTGGCAAGGCTGGGGGCTAAGAGGTGCAGCAGCATGTCCCCCAGGAACACTGCAAGGTGGGGTTGTGGGGTGTCACTGTGCCACAGTTTTTGGTCGCCATGGGGCGTCTCTGGTGGTGTGGTGCTCAGCGAGGTGGGGACCCAGGCTGGCTGGGGTTGTGTGGGGAGGGGCTGGGGTGGCACAGCTGGGAGGTGGAGGGGCTGTAGGGGGCAGGGGATGGATGGGTGAATGGATGGGGCTGTGCTGTGGGAGGAGGAGATGGCAGGCAGGGGCGGCTCCAGGCCCCAGCACGCCAAGCGCCTGCTTGGGGCGGCATGCCACGGGGGGCGCTCTGCTGGTCGCCGGGAGGCGGCAGGCGGCTCCTGCGGGAGGTCCACGGGCCGCGGGACCGGCGACGGCAGAGCGCCCCTGTGGCGTGCTGCTGTGCTTGGGGCGGCGAATTGCTAGAGCCCCTGATGGCAGGGGTGGTTGGCTTGCAGGGATGGAGACTGGGAGCGGGAGGCTGTAGGGGACGGGCTGGGGCTCAGGGCAATGGCCTGGCTTTGGCTGTTGGGGTGGGAGGCAATAAGGGGCAGCAGCGAGTTCCCCAGATGGGAGGTTGTGTGGGGAGGGGTTGGGGTGGCACAGCAGGGGTGGCCCAGGAGGTGTCGGTGGAGCAAGCCCGGGCCCAGCCCGGCAGCAGGAGGGAATTGTGGGTGCTGCCTTGCCAGCCCTCCGGGCCTCGGCTGCTGCCGCTGGGGCCCCCGAGCCCTGGCTGCAGGCAGGAGGGACATTCCCACTGCTGCCCCATTCCCGGAGACTCTCCCGGGCAGAGGGAAGCTGCTGCAGCTCCCAGGGTTTGCAGGGAGTGGGAGGGGTGGGGTGGGCAGCGACATGTGGGGAGTCGGGGTTGGGGAGTTGGAAGGGGTTGAAGAGAGGCAGGGGCTCTGAGCCAGAGGGCAACCAGGGATGTGGGAAGGGGCAAGAATTGGGGAACAGGGATATGGGAGGGGCAGGAATTGGGGAACATTGATGCAGGGGCAGGAGGGGCAGGAACTGGGGAACAGGGATGCCGGAGGGCAGGAGGGGGTGACCAGGGATGTGGAAGGGGTAGGAGGGGAAGGGGATATGGGAGGGGTAGAACGGGAAGTACTGGGTTTACTGGTTTGTTAACCAGACCTTGCCAGTTAACCCCGCCGGCCAGCCAGCCCCTGGGCCGGAGGAGCCCGGCCGAAGGGGCTGGGGACAGCCCTATGCCAGTGGGCAGGCAGGATCCCGGACAGAGCCGCGCCGGAGTGGCTCCAGCCCTGTCTGCTTTAAAAATGTTGAATCTTTATTTTAACTAGTAACAACCCCCCACCCACCCACACTTTTTTTGGTTCAGTTCTGGTTCACGCGGTAACACAAATGCAGGGGTGAGATTCGGTTCTGGTTTATGTACGAAATCCCGGGTTGAACTGGGTCTCGGTTCCGCTATGGGTCCAGAGGGAAATGAGATCAGCATCGGCCTGACTGTCCCTGGGGCTGCAGGGGCAGCGCAGGGAGGCTCGGTCATTAGCTGCCCCCAGCAGAGGCTCTGGGCATTGCTCAGGCCGAGGAGTCGGTGTCCGTCTCTCTCTGAGCTCAGGATACTGGAGCCCTGGAGCTCGCTGGGCTTCCTGGGGCAGATGCTGCTGCCTCTGCTGGGATCTGGGGGCCTGGGCTGAGCAGGTGCTGCTGCCGAGTGGGGTCTGCGCTGGGACAGACCATCACTGTGATCCCAGAGCAGCTCTGCCCAGCCAAGGGGGGACTTTCTCCTGGCTCTGGAACTATCCCCCTGGGGCAGCCCTGGGCTGTGCTGGCATCAGCTCCTGAGCCAGAGGCTGCAGGTGATGAGAGAGATCCGGGGAAAGTGCTGGGGCCAGGCTGGAAAGTGACTCTGCAGCAATGGCTCCTGCTCTGCCCCTGAGTGTCTGCGCGGCGCAGAGCTGCTGCCCCAGCGCCCCCAGGCTCCCCCCGTTAGCAGGGCTGTAGCTGCTGGGAGTAAACGCCCGGGAATGCAGGACAGTGAGCGGCTCCTCATGCAGGAGGGGGAGCCTGGAAGGGCAGCTGGAGCAATCAGTGGTGAGGAGGTGCCGGGCCCCCAGCCTGGCCCTGCAGCCCCCGGGCAGACTGACTTGCCTGGGAGAGGGAGGGGCAGGAGAGGAAAAGCCAGGTCCTGCCTCTGCCTGGTGCCCAAACTGCTGGGGAAATGTGCTGCTGGGGACAGTGTCAGGGCTCCCCAAAGTGGCTCCTTTGGTTCTGCTCTTGTCTGGCGTTTGGCTCAGAAACTCTGTTCCTGGGAGAGTGTAACAGCGTCTGGTGGGTTTAGTCCCGGTGGGAGAGGTCGGGTCTGTGCTGTAATAGCGTCACTGAGGCTTCTCCCAGCCTGGCAGAGTCTAGAGTGTCTGTCTGCAGGGACAGAGCCTGGGGGGGTCGGGGTGTGAAATGGACTAACACTAATTCAGAAACCTCCCGAATTTCCCTTCTCACCCTGACAGGCTGCAGAATAACGACCCCGTTTTTCTCCAGAACGTCCCATCTTCCCGGGAGCCGGGCCAGGGAAATGGCTGTGGTGCATCCAGCTGAGGTAGGGGATTTGGGGGAGCTGCTGGGGAGGGTTGTTGTTGAGGGGGAGAGTCAGGAAACACTCAGGGTGAGGTGGGGGGGACAGAGACTGATAAACCTGCTGGGACATGCCCAGCCTAGGGCCTGGTTATTGAACAGACCCATTGGGAGTGTGTGAACATTCCCCCATTTCTGAAGCTGGAAACACCCCCTGGGCGGGGCTGGGAAACCAGAGCAGAGCACTGGAGCCTGAACCCCCCGGGCAGAGACTGCGATGAAATACAAAGGGGAGGGGCTGGGATTCCTGTCCCTGTTCCCTGCCTCCCACCTCAGCCTGTGCCTAGCAGGTGGGTGGGAAATGGGAAGACCCTGCCCTCCTCCGCCTGCTGGGAGGGACAAGGAGCTCTCCCCTTCTCTCTGTTCCCTGCAGCCTGCTGGCCACTCTGGGCAGGGTGGGGTGGGATTCTGCTCCTCTGGCCTTCCCAGACCCGTCCTATTGTGCTGCTTCCCCCATGAATGGTGGGGCTGTGGCTGGGGCAGCAGGCACTGAGTGGGGGGCACCTGTTATTTCAGGGGCCGGTGAGCTTCGAGGAGGTGGCTGTGTATTTCCCCACGGGGCAGGGGGCTCTGCTGGACCCCGCTCAGAGAGCCCTCTACAGGGACGTCCTGCAGGAGAACTATGGGACTGTGACCTCGCTGGGTAAGGGTTCCTGTCCCCTCAGCTATGTGAAGCCACGGGGGTCTGCATTTCTGCAGCGGGTCAGTGACATTAGAGGGGAATGGGTCGCATAGTCCGCAGCGCCAGTGTGAGAGAGGCGTTCACGTCCAACCCCCTCCAGTGGGATAGGGGAGTCATGGACCTAACGGACATGCTAATTCATCCCCGTCCCTCCAGCTGTCGCGGGGGCAGGAGCAGTGTCTTAGCCTCTCTGCATTAATTCTCACTCACACACAGCATCTCTGTGCACCTCCCTTCCTGGGACTGGCTCCAGGTGTGGGGGGGCCTCTGGGGGTTCAGACACAGGCAGGGGTTTAACACCAGAGCTGTGTGTGCCTCAGCAAGTCCCCCAGAGCCCACACACCCTGAACGCTCCCAGTAACGCTGTGAGAACTTCCCGTTCCCTCCAGACATCAGCCTGTCCCACGGGGACTCAGTGACCACGTTCCCATCTGTTCACATCCCACAACTCCCCAGCAAACCCTAAACTCAAGACGCTCTTTGTGACAAATACTGCCCCAGTCCTCAGTGCACTGTGCTCATACCTGATTTCACCCCCTGAGCAGGACTCCCCATTCCCAAACCTGCCCTGATTACCCAGCTGGAAGCAGGGGAAGAGCCGTGGGTCCTGGCTCCAGCGTTTTTGCTGCCCCAAGCGATAGGGAAAAAATAAGCTGTGATCAGCGGCAATTCGGCGGCAGCTCTACCACCACTGCTTTATTCTTCTGCGGCAATTTGGCGGCAGGTCTTTCCTTCCGAGAGGGACTGAGGGACCCACCGCCGAATTGCCACCAAAGCCCCACACGCGCCACCCCTTTCCGTTGGCCGCCCCAAGCACCTGCTTGCTGTGCTGATGCCTGGAGCTGGCCCTCCGTCCTGGATCTCCAGGCCTCTGAGGAAATTAACATCCCAAAGAGGCACCTGCACAGGTGAGGAGTCAGTGACACTGACACAGAAACTATCTGGCAAGTGAAGGAAAAATCTGAAAATCCCCCAAATGTGCTATAAGCCCCCTTCAGTGATTGCGTTGTGTTTTCCCTCTTTGCTACTCCCTTTGTGTCCTTTCTACCCGCCCAGGCACTGACTCCTGCCTGGATTCCCTCTCCCCAGCAGGCGAGGAGACAATGAGTGAGAACGAGGAGGGAATCCACAGCAGGAAGGCCCTGAGGAAGTGGAACTGCGGGGGAGGTTTCTGAGAGGAGCTGAAGGGAACTTTTCCCAGTGCTGGGAACAGAGAAAAGCCTGGAGTCATTGGCACAGGTCAGAGAGGAAGCTGGGAAACAGCCCATGGAAGAAAGTGGATGAATCCATTGAATGTGGGAGAGGAGGCAATGGTGCCCAGGAAACCACAGCCCAGCAGACAAATCATAAAGAAAAGAAACCCTAGAAATGCTCGGAGTGTGGGAAAAGTTTCAGTCGGCAGTCTGGCTTTTCTAAAGCATGGGAGAATCCACACAGGAGAGAGACCTTATGAATGCATAAATTGTAGGAAAACCTTCAGTCAGCTCTCAGGCCTTATTTGCCACAGGAGAATCCACACAGGCGAGAGGCCATATATTGTGGGGAAAAGTTTCAGTGCACCATCAGCCCTTTCAGTCAGCGCTCAAGCCTTCTTAAGCATAAGAGAATCCACACGGGAGAGAAACTCTTTAAATGTTTGGACTGTGGGAAAAGTTTCAGTGAGAGCAAGCCTTATTTAGCATGGGGGAATCCACACAGGAGAGCCACCCTATCAATGCTTTGAGTGTGGGAAAGCTTCAGTCAGCACTCAGGCCTTATTTGCCACAGGAGAATCCACACGGGAAAGAAACTCTCTAAATACTTGGACTGTGGGAACAGTTTCAGTCAGCGCTCAAGCCTCATTAAGCATGGGAGAATCCACACAAGAGAGAAACCCCATGAATGCTTGTGTAAGCAGAGTCAGGATGAGCTCTACCCTGACATCTGGTGGTGAATTATGGCGAGTGTGGAACAGAATTTCAGGGGCTGATCATGTTTGCATAGGCACACCCACCCTGCCTAGCATGAGCCCACGGCAACCCAAAATGGTCACGTTGACAGCTGTGGGATCCCCAATTTCTCTGTTACTGGGGCAGGAGGAATAAAGTGTTGTTACCCTGAGTATGTGAATGAGGGACTATGAAACTGTTTTATGACAGAAGGTCTCACCTTCGTCTAAGTAACACTCACTAGACAAGGGACATGGGTTCCAAAACCCAGGAAATTGATAGAGGTAGGGGACAAGCATGTGTACCTGGTGGGATGGGGCCTCTTTAAGAGTCTAGAGCACCAATTGCATCTTTTTCTCTCTCCACTGTTGAATAGTAGAGCTGGGTTTGATTCTGTTAAGAATCTAGCTAGAGACTGCTGAACTGACTTCACTTTGGGCCAATTATGCACCAGCACTGGGGCTCCCCTATTAGAAGCTGAAATCAATAAATGAGCTGAACTTACTGGGTGCTGTGTTAACTAGTGGGGGAGCCTGAAGATATATTGCAAAGTTGCAGAATGATTGGAGCAGCCCATGGAACAGCGAGCGAGCGGAGGGGAGTGGTTTGCGGGGACGGTTGGAGCGGCTCACGGGTCGGCTGGAGAAACAGAGCGGCTGGTGGAGTGGAGCTGTTTGTGGTGAAGGCTGCAGCAGAACCCCATGGAGAGGCAGGGCAGTCAGCCTTGGACCACGTAAGGCGCCTCTTAACACCCTGTGTGCCCCCCCATCTCCACCCAGGCTGGGGGGGCAGTAAAACTCTGCTGATAAACTTTTGAACTCTGGGGCGGCACTGACCAGAGACAGAGACGTTTGGGTTATTGGACTTTGGGGTGATTGGACTTAAGACCCTGAGGGGAAAAGGGGAACAGGACACTGCCAAAACTTACTTGGTGGGTCTTTTGCTCATGGTTTATGTTATGAATCCTCTTTGTGGTGTTTCCCCAACATGATGCCACATTGTTTCCCTCCTTTATTAAAAGGATTTTGCTACACTCAGACTCTGTGCTTGCGAGAGGGGAAGTATTGCCTCCTAGAGGCGCCCGGGGGGTGTAGTATGTAATTGTCCCAGGTCACTGGATGGGGGCTCGAGTTGGTTTTTGTATTGCATTATTGAAACGGCACTGCTGGATACTGAACCCGGCTCTTGTTGCTGCCAACTCAGAGGGGCAGAAGGGTTATGCTCCCAGCTCGTAACTTCATAAACATCAAAGTTTCATTTGAAGATCAAACCTTGCTTCACACCAGACAGTCCACACAAGAGAGAACCTTCAATAAATGCAGGAAAAGATTCAATCTGAGCTCACATTATTCCCCATCACATAATACACAGGAGGAGCAGGAGCTTGAAAGTGACCCAAGATTAATTAGGTGCTCACAAGGCATCAAGCAACAGCAGAGCCACACAGGAAGAGCCTCTCAGATGTCCTTAGCGTGGAAAATGCTTCCCTTGGAGCTAACACCACACTGGACATCAGAGACTCCTCCACACAGGAGGAAATTCTCTCAGTGCCCTGACTAGGGCTGGCCATAGTAAAACGTCCATTTCCTAATCCCCACATGCAGCAGGCACATTTGGTTCCCAGATATCCAGTTGTCCATGTCTGGGAGCAGGTTCCACCAGCAGCTGACCCTGAGCTGATCAGTGACTCTCTGGTTTTGCCTGGTCTCAGCAAAGGCCAGGCAGAGGAGAAGTCCTGGTCAGCCCCTCCTCCCTGCCACAGCCCTGGCTGCTGAACTGCTGGGCCTTCCTGCCAACCTGCTGGGGGAAGGGAGAGAGAACCTGCTTTTGATACTACACCCCAGATTCATCGTCATGATGATGCATTTAGTACAAGATGGGTCGTGTAAGGTATCATTGGCAAAGTTCTGATTTGCTGAATATGAGAATCCTGTCTGTATGCATGTATCAGTTTGGTAGCTGAAGTTATGAATATTGACTCTGTATCTTAATTTCAAATGTGGTTACACCTGGTGACAGCCACTAGGAAAGATGCTTCCAGTGTAGACAGCTGGTTGGGAAGGGCCAGCAGGGAAACAATAGGCCTTAGGAGAATCTTATCCCCGAGCTGGTGAGCCTGCTGGAGAATGCTCCAGGCAGCCTCTGAGCAATGGGCTAGGCAAGGTGGGCAAGGGCATGTGACCGGACTACATGACACTGAGCTCCATTTTGGGTACCCGTGTTTCTCCACAAACTGCTCTGGGAGCCAAGTTTGGAAGAACGAGTATCGGCCACATGGAACAGCTCTCTAAGGCAGGGAGTGACATCATCGGTTGTTGGATACTCTCCCATTGCTGAACACCTGAGAGAAGCTCCGAAAGAAAATGACTTGGCGCGGGGGTGGGGAGCCCAAGCTGGAAAGCGAGTGCAGCTTGTGCCTTCAGCATCTGCAAACCTGTGTGGGTCATCAGTCAGGGTGAGCACTTGCTAAATCAGACCCAATCTTCCTAGTCTTTTAGGCTTTGTTTGCAATTTTGTTTATTTACTAGGTAATCTGCTTGGATCTGTTTGATATTGTTAGCCAAAAGGGCCCGATTCTCCCTGGAGCTTACCCAATTACGCCAAGGAAGCACGGAAACAGGTAGACGAGTACCATTAGCTTTATTGATCGATCAGCTGAGCGGGTGTTCTCGTCCCGGCTAATGCCCGAGAGAGACACACCTTACATGGCCGGATGGGCTTACCTTTATACCCCGAAACAAACAACTTTGTTGACGTCTTATTTGCGTTACTTGGCTGACCCTATAGGTCCTGTAAATGTATCTATAGGGAATATTGAAGTACATAGAATACATATATCAATCAAAAAGGAACAAGATATGCATAACTGTCACGGATACATCCATCATGATAACAGTGCAGCTGCACGGATACATTTATCATTGTAAGGAAGACATAAGATATCCCCTTTAACCCCTTATATTATCATACTAACTACTCTTGGCTTCATGCATGAGAAAATGACCCATTAGGCTAACTGCTTTTTGGCCATAAGCAGAAAAAGACAGCTGCACATATGCTACGCCAAGCGTGGGCCTTGCTGATAAGCATGGACTAGTACAAACCAAGCATTAAGCTGATAATAGCTGACACAGGCTTTTCTCTCTGCTTGCATCTCAAGGCCTTGATTTTACTTATGCTAAGGGCCTTGAGTCTACCCATGCTAAGGGCCTAGTCTTTGCTAACAGGCTTGCATTGGCCTATTTTTCTAACAATATCACTTCACTTCTGGTTTCTGTAGTTAGTAATCTTGGTTCATGTTTTAATGTGAACCCGTGTGCTTTGGAGCCTTTAGCTGTGCTGTCTCAATTCCCATCGCAGCCAGTAGTAGCTGAAATTATCTAGGATCCTGGTTAGAGGGTTGGATCCAGGTGCAGATGCAGCAGCTCCACTGGTCAGGGGAGCGGCCAGAGCAGAGAGAGAACCCCAGAGTGGGGACACCCTAGCCCCTGTTGTAAGTGACCACAACAAGATTGGAGGTTGAACCCCAGACACCCTGGGCCCAGCCTTACCAGGGTTACGAGGACTTTGCCACACACAGAGTAGAAGGAGAGTCCTTGAGGTCAGGGAGGCCTCTGGGTAAAGGGAGTGGGAGTGAGGACTCACATCCTAGCTGGCCCATTCCACTGGGGGTGTGTATAAGCCAGAAAAATGTGCCACAATATAGGGACCATGCCCCCCTTTACACTTGGACCCTTTGCTTCTCCCTCTCTCTCCTCTGCTGTCTCTGCTCCTTGGCTTTCCCAGCACCTGGCCCCACAGTGCTTGTGGTCAGCTGGAGACGGGCCTTCCTGGGCCTGCTCCTCTCTCCTGATTCCAAAGGACTTGGCAGTTGAGGGGTCAAGTCCCTCCATGGTTGTGCTGGCTTAGTTTTCCCTTTGTGCAGAAATTCCTGCTTTCTTCAGGACTGGAGCCTCTTCTTGGCCTCTCAGGCCCATGCTCTGGTTTCAGCTAGAGCCCCGGGATGGACCTGGGGCGTAGGGCGTCCCAAAGGCTAGAGCGTGAGCCTTAGTGGCTTCCAGACCAGCCTTTGCCATTCCTGATGTGCCAGAGAAATGGGCACACGCCCAGGCTGGCGTGCAGAGCAGTTTCCCTCTCCCAAGTGTGCGCCTGTCCTGCCGCTTGAGGGGGCTTGCTAAATGCCACCTTTGGAGCCTGTGTGTTTCTCTGCTTCCCGCCAGCTGGGGAAAAGCCTCTTGGGGTAAAATCTCCTGCCCCACTGCCAAAATGAGCAACCTTGGAGCGGGAACGGTAAGAGGCCCCCGCAGCGGGGCAGGCCCTGCTTTCCTACCGTCTTCTGCTGTTGGCCACAGAGCATCAGCAGCTGCCCCCATGCTGGTCTGCGGGTGCCTTTCAGTGGGTGTCTGGTGTGCCAGGGAGCAGGCTGGCTGTGGTGTCTTTGGGGCTGTCTGCAGTCCACACGCGGGCATGGTCCTCCCCTCCTCTTGCCCCACCCTCGGTTGCTCTGTGGCTTTTAAGCTTCCCTTGGCGCTGTCAGCACCAGCTGCCTCTGCTCGAGGGGCCCAGAGGAGGAAGTTGTGCTGGGCTCCAGCCTGGGGCTCTTCCTCCCTCCTGCCTGTCCCTGGCTATCAAGCCTGGGCCTGGCCCTCCTTTCGCACGCCGTGTGGGCAAGAGCCAAAGCGCGGCAGCAAGTGCAAGGGCCAAACCCGTGGGCATCAGGTGAAGCTGCGAGAATTGCAGCCCTCAGGTCACCCCACAGGACAGCAGCATCTCTAGCCAGGGTGTGATGGAGCGATTCTGGCGGGACCCAACTGAGAGTGCCAAATCAGGACCAATTGCTCAAACAGGGCAGTCACAGCCCTAGGCTGGGGTTTTTCCACCTCTAAGGCAAACCAAACCAGCCGGACAAAAAGGACATCGGTCTCACCCCACTGGCTAACCACAAGTCACCCGAGCAATTTCCTTAGACACTCCAGTCTCCCAGTATCACCACCAGTGCACTCGTCCTGGGGATAAATGGTTATGAAAACCAACACCCCAATAAAAGAAAAAGGTTCCCTCGATCCCAAAGGACCAAGCCCCAGACCCAGGTCAATATACACATCAGATCTTACCCACAAATCACGCTGTTGCCAATCCTTTAGAATCTAAAATCTAAAGGTTTATTTACAAAGGAAAAGATAGAGATGAGAGGTAGAATTGGTTAAATGGAATCAATTACATACAGTAATGGCAAAGTTCTTAGTTCAGGCTTGCAGCAGTGATGGAGTAAACTGCAGGTTCAAATCAAGTCTCTGGAGTACATCCCCCGCTGGGATGGGTCCTCAGTCCTTTGTGCAGAGCTTCAGCTTGTAGCAAAGTCTCTCCAGAGGTTAGAAGCAGGGTTGAAGACAAGATGGAGATGATGCATCAGCCTTATATAGGCTTTTCCAGGTGTAAGAACCTCTTTGTCCCCACTGTGGAAAATTACAGCAAAATGGAGTCTGGAGTCACAGGGCCAGTCCCTGCATACTTCGCTGAGTCATAAGGCGTGCCTGCCTTCTCTCCATGGGTCAATTGTGTAGCTGATGGTCCTTAATGGGCCATCAAGCAGGCTAAGCAGAGCTAACACCAACTTGTCTGGGATATCACCCAGAAGCACATCACCAACTTGAAATACAGACAGTATAGAGCCAATATACATAACTTCAACTAAAAATGATACATGCACACAGACAGCATAATCATAACCAGCAACCCATAACCTGGTCTTAGACACCTTATATGACCCCTTTACCTAAGATTTGGTGCCACTACAGGACCTTGGTTGTAACCCACGTTCTATATGGTCCCAATTTATATCAATAACGTCACACCCCAACGCAAAATTGATACAGGAAGGGATGTCACAAACATCGCTGACTGCATCCCAAAGCCCCCTTTCCTTGGGTATGTCTCACTACAGCTAGTGTTGGGCTAGAGGCCGTACCAGCGTATAACAGAAATGGTTTATCAAAGTCATGTTCAATAACATGATTGAATTTCTTTACAAACTCAAGGTATAACTTGGTTAGCTTTTGCAGCATGGTTCCTGTATGTTTCATGTGATTTTGCCAAGAGCTAAAGAAAACAGCTACTTTATCCATACCAGCTTTGGCCAATGTTTGGAACCCAATTAACATTAAACCAATGTAGATATTGAGGTTGTTCATAGTACAGGAATCTTGGCATTTAGCCATGAAAGCAATATGGTAGCGTGCCTCAGTTTCCCTTTCATACAGCACATCAGGTCTGGAATGTATTTTCCCTGTGAAAAGTTTCAATACTGTTTACAGGCATTAACTGTGAAACATCAGTATAGCAAGGCCCTTTAACATAAAGTGTGTTTCCATGTATTCCTTTCAACATGTTCAATGGATTTTCCAAAAGATTAGGCACATTGTACATTGTTACAGTTCTTGGCAATAGCAACACATTAGTTACAAAAATTAGCATTAGCAATAACAACAAATTCATTGCAAGTGTCCATTTACAATCATGTTTGTCATGCCACACCCTTGGCTTAATACCATTGGAGTTTGGGCATTTTAGGGTTAACCTGTGGCTTCCCTTTGCAAAATTCAGTCTTCTCTTTCCTTCTTGTCCTGCAGGATGAGACCCTGATTTCTCTTGCTTAACAGAATTCACTGGCTGATGGGGTGGGCTCTCTGTGCTAACAGCTATTAGCAAGTCTTTCTTCTCCTGCCAGCCAAGTAATTTGCATTAACACAGACACTAGCTTTTAACTCCTTAGCTGCTATGGATTCCAAGGCTGGACTTTGTCTTACAGAGATACCACACAAATCCAAAGGGTCTGAGGGTGAGAGCTGGCTTGCTCTCCCTGCATCCTTAAGCATTCAGCCATAAAACTGTTCTGCTCAGAAACACCAGTAGCTGAATCTGTCCTCAGACCCTGAAGCACAGACTGCTTACTCACAGAATCAGCATGGAGACAGTCCTGTTCCAACACCATTGTCTTCCCAACAGGCTGGCCACACACAGCCTCCTGGTTATAGGGCTGTTCAACTTTGTTAACAGCTCCTACTCCATCTGAGACCTTTCCAAAGCTGCCCACACTGGATCTCTCAAAAGGAAAGTCAGTGGATCCATTCACAACAGAAAATTTCTGGCTGTTAGGAACTGAAACTTCCTTGATTAAATCACTTTTACACCCTTCAGTTGCAGTAAACCGCTTGCACAGGCTACCATGAGGATTCCTTTCCCCAGGAGCTTTTCTAAGCAGCAATTCACCCTCACAGAAATTCTGCCCTTCCCTGCTTCACCTAGGGCTTGCTCTAAAGGAACATTTTCCTGAGCAATCACAGATTCTTTCTGGTTCTTACTTACATTCCTAATCACCTTAGGCCCATCAGGCAGATTTCTACACAATCCCTTTCAGGCAAACTTATAGACTTCCTAGATAACAGGTTAGAAACAATCTCCTTTCCTGGCCTGGAACAAGTTCAGGAATCTTTTCCTTCTTGCTACAAGTTGTCAAACTGTCAGTAGTGTCGTGGAAAAATTGACCACGCCTTTGATTTTGGGTCAGACACACTGAGGCACTTTTATTATAGTACAAGCATGCATGCAGGAGAGGGTTAAAACTCCCTCTGCCTGTTACAAATTTTACCAAGCTTATAAAGTTTAAAACCGCAAATTAGCATTTACTTAAAATACCCTTATTTGGGAGTATCAGTTGTGACATTTGCAAGCTACTTCAGTTTTTTCATACATGGTGTTTCCTTTTATTGTTTCTGGGCAGTTTTCGTTGGTAGTCTGCCTGCATGTAAGACCCCTCCTGTGCGGTTGCATTGTATAAGCGTCAGCATTCCAGCTGATCTTCCCGCAGTTCCCTTTCTCTGGTTTCTTCATCACCCCCTCATGCCCCTGATATAGACAGACAAGAATTGCAGAAGTTAACCTTTGTTCTATATAGCAATTGGGTTTTGCTAACAGACCTGGGCCTGAAAGGCAGGGGTTAGGATGCAGTTTGCTTCTGACCCTATGGGTGAGGGTCTGGATCTTAATTGTTAATAATGCCTTATTGTTTACCAAATTGCCCAATACAACTACTTCCAATAGAGTTGCACAGCAAGCCCCCTCCCAACTACATGTGCGCCCACCTACGTGCGGCTACATTGTACAAGACTCTTTATTAATTTTCCATTGCTAATATGCTGTTATACTAGGCCATGTTTCACAGTTATCAGTAGGCGTTGGTTCCCCTTTTCTATAGGCCTCTTTAATTATGCCATAGCATACTATTACAAATTTTCCACTTGGTCTATAGTAGCCTACTGTTACTTATGCTAAGCCAACTTAATGCTAGGCCTATTGCTTATGCCAAGCCAAGCCAACTCACTTGGGCCTGCGAGACAGAGTCTTGGGGTCTTGTGCATGGGTTATAAGGAGGGTTTAGAAAATCCCCAACAACCCCCTCCTTTTGATGCATTTTGCATCAACTTCCTCAATGTGAATATTAAAAAGGTTGGGAAGCAAGGGTTGTTATGTGGCCGTTATCTTCCCAACAAATATGATCATGGTCAATAACAATTTCTCCAGGGTTAAGCTTTCAGACGGACTGGAGTTGAGGGGGTTCTAAGGACCATAATGTCCATAGATTACCTAGTTCTATCCAGAGACCCTGTCTTATTTTCATGGTACCGATTAAGAACCAGTTAGGGCCCTGGGGTGGTTTAACTGGTTCACCACCTTTTCTGTAGTTCCAAAAGCAAGCTCAGCTCTCATAATATAATAGATATTCTGGTTTCCCTTTATCCAAGTCTAGTTCCTCTTTCTGGGGCCCTGACCACATCTTCCTGCCCCCACATGCCCTTTGTACAGAAAAACCACTGTTCCATTTTGGGAACTTTCCACTGTGACTCCTTTTACCTTTTGACACACAGGAGCAACTTTCTATCACTCTTTCATCACTCTGTCCCTCCTCTCTTTCCTTATACACAGAGACAAGTTGAACCAAAGTTTAACACAGTCTGAAGACAAACTTATCCAAAGTCTAGGTCCAAGAGCCTAGTCAAAGTCTTAAGCCCACCGTATTTTCCCTCTTTTCCTGCTTATCCGTATACACATTCATCACTGCTCCTGACTTCCTTTCTTTCCAACTGTTGCCATAAAGTTCATTAACAATTATTAGCTTCATTCGCTCTTATGCATTAAATCTAGCAGGTTTAGGACTGGGCAAGTAATAATAAATGCATCCATTACAAAGGCAACAATAACATAAAAGCAATAACATTTCTATGGCAATAAAACAATGGGGTTGGGATTACTAAATGGTTACAAAACACAAAACATCATATTTAGTACACAAAATAGAAATCCTATAGGCTATATTAAAAGCATTATTTTTTAATTTGATATATATTCTGAACTATGTGAATTTGCCATTGAAGTTCAGAAATTTTTGTGCTACTGGTAAGACTGCAAACAAATTCTGGAACCAGTCAGGTACTAGGGTAGTCCAATTAAAGGGTATCTAAGCCTAAAGGGCTGGTTGTAAAATTTCTCTTTAGGCCAATTTAATATATGTCTGTCTGCAGCAGTGGTGAGATCAAATGTATGTTTTGTAAATAGTGGTCTCTACAAGCACACAACTATCATTAGCTTAAAGAAGCAGGTGTCCTGTCAGGATAGTTTCTTGTTCTATATTCTTCTAACAAAACTGTGAGAACTTCTCCTGGCTTCAGTTTACATACACACTGAAGCTGTGGGGGTTCTAATGGGGAGAGCATCCATTGGTTACCTATCCCAATCCAAATATTGATATTTCAGGAGCACTAACTATGAATTGGCTAGGCATATCAGGTGGCTTAATTTCCCAAATGTCTTGGTGAATTACCCAATCTCATACGCATCCTTCCCACGGGCCTGGCAGGATTCGGTATGTGGAAGCTCACACTTTCTTTAACTGGTCCATATGCTTGGAAGGAGTACTGTGAATGCACACACTTTTGCCCAGAGAATTTCCAATTATGCTTCCATGACCACAGGTCAGATGGTACTCCTGAGATGTCTGTAAGGGCCGTGGGCCAAGCCTGGTGCTCAAGATCACTCTGAATGGCCATTAGCTGGTCACTCAGGAAATCCCAAACATGCCAGATCCCACTGCAATTCCTTTCCAGCATCAGTGATATTGGATACCACCTCTCTTAATACCTTCTGGGTCATAGAACTAAGGGCTGAAATAACGTGCAATCCACCCATTCCTGCCTACACCTGAGTTAACTGCGCCCCAGAAATAATACTGGGTATACTTTTCCAGTTGGCCCAATTTACCTTCAGGCTGTTGGGTTTCACAAATACTTGGACAAATAGCGGCAATTTGAAAGGGAGTTAACGGTAAAGTAAACCTGATAGTTCCTAACGTGGCATTAAGTATAATTTATTTGAATCCCTCTGGGTCTCTTTTCTATAGGGGCTATACCACAGCTATTGGTTATATACGTGGACAACTTCCTGCGATGCCTCTGGGTTTGTAGTACGAGAGGGAGAATACTGTAATAAGGTACAGGTGATGTTATCTGCTACAGGGATGGCCTCTAGGCAGGAAAACAGACTTTTCCATGAGTATCGTGGCAGATTCCAGAAACTAGCATTTTATCTACCTTGTCATAGAATGCATCTATGTCAAAGATTGTTTCCTTACACAGTTTGGCTAGTTTGTTTGCAAGTTCCCCTTTTCCCGTTCCACTGTCCCTACATACTGAGGGTGGTGAGCACAATGTAAATGCTGCTCAATGTGGAGAGTCTTGCAGACTTGCTGCATGTCCTGACCCATAAAGTGGATACCTCGGTTACTGTTTATAGAAACAGGGAGACCGAATCATGAATAAAAATCCCTAAACAATTTCTTTGCTACTGTGATGGAGGCAGCCTCTGCACAAGGCAAGGCTCCAATCCATCCAGAGACTATACAGACACATATTCATATGAGCAACCGTTTGGCATGTTGATAAAGTCAATCCAGATATTCACAGACAGGCCCCACAGAGTGGGGTGAGCTGCCGGTTAGTCCGGACTGGCTTACCACTATTGTGTACTACTAGTGTCGTGACACCAGTGTAATCATCCCTCCTTTGCTCACGTGGGCCAAACCATGGGTCACATGAGCAAAGCAAGGCAACAAAGTCTTGGGCGCTACCGAGCGACCATCCAGCTGCTCCATCAGCCCCATCCCACCCTAAGTTCATTAAGGAGGAGAGTTTGAGGAACACTACAAGTTTCATTTTCAGGTAGTTTTGGCTAGCTTCCGCAAGCTATTCTTCGAGATTTCGTAGTCTTAATTCACTTAGCTGTCTGGCAGTGAGGCAGCAAGGAGAGGTTGCTAGCACTATCACCTTGCTTGCTTGGAGGCTTTATTATGTCCTCAGGTGGAAAGGTTGTGTTCTTAGTAAGATTCAAAGGCTCAGTGGGTTTGTCAGCAGACAAAGGAAAAGTTGCCACATCTTTACCCTGTCCTTTACTCCTGTTGTCTAGAAGGAGCAACAACGCCAGAAGGAAAGATAGACCGCTCATCAGTTGGAGAGTCATTACAGTGAGAAACATGGGCAGGTAGTCAGTTCTCGGCACTTCACAGCAGTGTTGGTAATTAACAGGATTTGATAAGGGTCTTTCAGAATGAGGCCAGAGTAGTTTCTCACTGGTGGACTTCCATGTAGATTCAGCCTTCTGGTTCCAGCAAGCAGCAGAGCTATTATATATAAAAAGACCTAACACATTTCATTAGTCTCTTGCAATAATTAAGCATTGTGTTATTTATTAAATGAATGTCCATCTGAGCCAAAGCCAGCAGGGCACTGTTGATAGTTGCATTGGGTGCCCTGGTATAAATTTTATAAAAGCTTAATCTGGCCTTTCAATTGGGAGTGGCCTTCAAAAGGCATTTAACCATACTAGATCTATGAAGTTGCACAACTTGTTATAATTTTTTTTTCAGTACATTAAGTTCATAATCACTGTTGCTACTCACAGTTTTACAGCAGTTTTGGCATTTGTCTTTTCACAAGAGAATACTTTACTAAAACTAACACATACTTACAATTACAACATTCAAACAAAATTAATCTAAATAATTTTCCTTACTGATTGCAGGCAAAACTGAGGAATTACTTAAATTACTCCCCATATTTCCTGTATTTGTTCTATAGACAGGTCAGGTTTTAATGGTTTCTACCTTTTAACTTCTGTTCTTAAATACATGTTGATTTTTAAATGGAAAACACAAGCCATTTTGGCTTTTCTTTGACAACATAACCGTTGATTGCATAGAGCCACCTTAAGGCTTAGTGTGGGGTTCTTACTACAGCTTCTATTTGCTATTTGTTACCAAACCAGATTCAAAATCTCTTACCAAAATTTTATAACACATTAAATTACCTTAAGGATCAAATATTAAATACCAAAATTAACACTAGTTTCTTTTTGTTTGTTTTTACAACCCCAAAACAACACCAATTTATTATAAAAGAAAGATTGTACCCACCATACGTGTTTTTTAACAAAATTGACTATTCTTTATAGTCAAATGATTTTTACTTATATAACCTCTTGCCTGGATTATTCACAGACAGTCTTATTGCTTAATTTCCTCCAATAACTACAGAGTTAATTTTTAACTTTCCTTCTTTTAACTTCCTCAAACTGCGGTTGCCTGCTTGTATGGGCCCGATCCTTTTTTCTTGCTACATTTTTTTTTCTTTTCATGGGCACAGGCATTGTTTCACTACCAATTTAGCAAGGAGGGCGGGCTTTTGACTTAACCCCCCATCTATCTATTTACATACACACATCACATTTTGATGCATTTTATTTAATAATAACATTTTTCTATGTCCGGACATAATACAATCCTTCTCTGAGCCGGTGACAACCCCTCAGCACTGAAAACAACAGCATGAACAGCACAGTAAAATTTGGGAAGTGGTCCTGCTGGGTTTAGACAAATTTCAGCCAGTTGGGCAGCCCCAATGTGCTCAACCTGGTTGGCATGATCGGCTCACAATGCCCACAGGGAGGGAGAGACTTTAACCAGCTGTTCCTGTTGCAACGAGGAAGGGCTGGGGTCAGTCTACTCCTTCAGAGTGTCCTTCTGAAAACCTGCCAGGACCTCATTGTGAGCGGGATCAGACACATCCAGATACACACCATTTGGGGTACAACAGATTGCACAATTTAATTCACAAAGCAAATCTTTTGATATTTCTTCCCCTCGGGGCCAGTGGAGGCCGGGCAACAGCTCCCTGCCTACTTTCTAGGACCATAATATGAGTATATATACGTGGCAGGAGTGCCCTTCTCTGGCATGGGAATCTACCTAGATTCCCCTTTTGCCCCCATTACGGATACCGGGCAGACAATTACAACCTAGCTGACAGGCATCCCCAAAGGGCTAACTATAAAACACTTAACAGACATGCTAGCACAGTGGACAAAACATACAACAAAACACATCACACCCCTTTGCCTCTCTCACCAGCAGTCAGGGTGTAACGCTCAATTATTTCAGCATTCACTGGCACATCTACGGGCTGTTAGCTTCAATTACTGACAGCTAGTTTTACGGCCCCTCCACTGTCTGCCTATTGCTGACGGGAGCCTTGGCCAACCTTATTCTCTAGGACCACTCCGGGGTTACTCACTTCCCCAGGGTTCATAGCGACTTCTACCTCGGGGGTTCTAACCCCAAACCTATAACCGACACAAAACAACCTTCACAATACAGGCATGGCGTTGACAAGGAGTGCACCCCTGAGGTGTACAATCCCGTCAAGGTCAAAACTTCCCTTCAGGGGAAATTGCAGTTTTGGATCATTTCTGGTATACCAATTCCATTTTTCTAAATATTTACACGTCGACGACCTATAATGTACGTACATATAAGCAGCAGGCGTGCCTTGGGGTGGGACCGGCAGGACTTTCTGATCCTTTGGCCCCCATGCTCACCACAGCACACTTCACTCAAGCCAATCACACCAGGATGCTAACTCGGGGGTTACCACAGTTCTACACTAATGGCCCAACTCGGCCTGCCCTTTTTTCATGGCAGGAACACAAGGGAGCAGGTTCCCAGGCATTTTCCCTCTAGCAAACCTGCAGGAAGGCGGACAAGGGGGGCAGGCTGACTGAACAACCCGTGGTCCCCGTACGTCCCTCTCCAGCCCTGGGCACCAGCCTTCAAGCCAACGGTGCTGCAGTAGCTTTTGAGCTGACGGTACGGTTTCCTGGGGCTTCCCTCCTCTCCGAGGAAGGGAAGGGAGCTTATGGCTCTGGGAACAAAGAGGAACTCTGTGGCCTTTTAGAAGGCAGTGCTCAAAGAGCGGTCACAGGGCCATGGGGATATGGAGGGTAAGGGACAACAGGATAGGGAACACACAAGCACCCTGACAGGCTAGCCACTTACCAAAGCCTGCCAGTCAGGGAAGCTTTTCTCTCTCTTCAAGCAGGCTGTGGAGCTTGCTTTCAGAACACCTCCGGTCATGAGCAAATTTGCTTCGCAGAGGGTCTGGGGCGTCTTTCCACAGCCAAATCACTCCGGCCGCTCGGCCTTATACACACGCACAGGCCGCACGGCCTCACTCACACTGGCACGTTTCCTGGCACAGCTCGCCAGGGCTGAAACTACCCCTGGTCCCTCCCAACCTAGTGGCTCCGGGACGCCGAACGCCCAGCTCTAATAGGCGATCAGTTTTCTCCGGACCCAAAGAGCATGGTCCGAGGGGCTGCCGGCACACCTCGCCTTGAGACTGAGACTGTAACTCAGCCTAATTCTGCCTTGCCTTGAGACTGACTGTAGCTCAGCCTACAGATCAGCCTATCTGCCTTGCCTTGAGACTGACTGCAGCTCAGCCTGCAGATCAGCCTAAATTCCCATTCCCTCCCAAACCCCAGCTCGAGTCTATTAAGGCCTTAGCAAGGGCCCCAGGTGCGTCTGACCATGTCCCAAGGTTGGATCCAGCTTATGACTTACCCCAGCCAGAGCCTACGGACCAGTTCTCCTCCAAGCCCCTGATATCAGAGATTTCAAAAGGTCTCTTACCTCTCAGATGGGCCCTGGGGTTGGAAGGGAACTGCCCGCGGTCCTCTGATCCAGGGATGTCATCTGTGGATCCCGGACGAGCCCCCAAATTGTCGTGGAAAAATTGACCACGCCTTTGATTTTGGGTCAGACACACTGAGGCACTTTTATTATAGTACAAGCATGCATGCAGGGAGAGGGTTAAAACTCCCCTCTGCCTGTTACAAATTTTACCAAGCTTATAAAGTTTAAAACCGCAAATTAGCATTTACTTAAAATACCCTTATTTGGGAGTATCAGTTGTGACATTTGCAAGCTACTTCAGTTTTTTTTCATACATGGTGTTTCCTTTTATTGTTTCTGGGCAGTTTTCGTTGGTAGTCTGCCTGCCTGTAAGACCCCTCCTTTGCGGTTGCATTGGATAAGGCTCAGCATTCTAGCTGAGCTTCCCTCAGTTCCCCTTTCTCTGGTTTCTTCATCACCCCCCCCCCCTCATGCCCCTGATATAGACAGACAAGAATTGCAGAAGTTAACCTTTGTTCTATATAGCAATTGGGTTTTGCTAACAGACCTGGGCCTGAAAGGCAGGGGTTAGGATGCAGTTTGCTTCTGACCCTATGGGTGAGGGTCTGGATCTTAATTGTTAATAATGCCTTATTGTTTACCAAATTGCCCAATACAACTACTTCCAATAGAGTTGCACAGCAAGCCCCCTCCCAACTACATGTGCGCCCACCTACGTGCGGCTACATTGTACAAGACTCTTTATTAATTTTCCATTGCTAATATGCTGTTATACTAGGCCATGTTTCACAGTTATCAGTAGGCGTTGGTTCCCCTTTTCTATAGGCCTCTTTAATTATGCCATATCATACTATTACAAATTTTCCACTTGGTCTATAGTAGCCTACTGTTACTTATGCTAAGCCAACTTAATGCTAGGCCTATTGCTTATGCCAAGCCAAGCCAACTCACTTGGGCCTGCGAGACAGAGTCTTGGGGTCTTGTGCATGGGTTATAAGGAGGGTTTAGAAAATCCCCAACAGTAGGTAACACAATTAAATCACCTTCATGCTCTCCTTGTGCCCTGGCTGGGGTATCACCCTGATCAGACAGAGTTGCAACACCCTTTTCCAACCACACATTAGCAACTGGCAAACTACACGCACCAGAATTGTCTGTTCTCTGGGATTTTGCTATGACACTAACTGGATGCAACCTAGTCACAGTGCCATTCTCCCCAGCAGACACAAACTCAGGACCATTCCCTTCCTGGGCTTTAGCTGTATTTACAACCAACTCCGAGACAACTGAATCACCCTCAACCATCACAGGCTGAAAGGCCCCTTCTGTCTGCTCCACAGACACCGAAGAGCCAGAGACACATTCTCTTTCACCAGACACACAGCTTGGGATCTCATTTCCCTTGTCCCAGCACACAGGGCTGTTCACAGACAACTGCTTGGAGATTGGGGTAACTTCCTCCATAGGCAAGTCAATACCCCTGACAGACATAGGCACATTCCCTTCACTGTCACATTTCTCCCCACAGGACACAGGTAAGGGATAGGGACACTCATCTTCCACTATCCCTCCCTTCCCAAACTCCTGATTAGACAAAGCCATTAGCTCACAAGGCTGCCTAGGCTCCTCCAAACTTTCCCTACCAGGCACATTGCCACTCCCAATGGATAAGCTGCTGCTTTTTTCACTACACTGAGCTACTTCCAGCAAATCACATTTACTCATTTCAGGTTCACTTTTACAAGCTGTACTAGCCAACAATCCATTACCCATCACAAATCTACCCTCTCCTTCCTCAGTTAGGGCTTTAACCTGACCATCTACTTTAATCTGCTTCTGAGAAACATTTTCCTCACCAATGAGATCTTTCTGCTCTTGATCTAACTTCAGATTTCCTTCTGAGACATCAGACAGACATTCAGAAACTTCATTTACAGACACACTGCTTTCTTGCACAGACAAACAGATATTTCTCTCCAGGTTAGAACTCCCCTCTCCCCAGCCATAGCAAAACTGGTTAAACACAGAAAACTGCCCAGAGTGACACCACATATCAACACAGTTATAAACTGGATTTTCAAGAGGATACAGTTTCTGCCGTTCTTCCCTTGCTTTTTTGACTTGGAGCTGAAGTCTGGCAGTTTCCTGCTGCATCTGTCGAGTTTCCTCCTCAGCAGCCAGCAGCTCCAGATGCCCCTTACGAGCTTTTTCTTCTCTCTTAGCAGCTTCTTTCTCCAGCTGAGCCAAGGCTTCCTTCTCTTCCATTCGAATTTCTGCCAGTTTTTGCTCATATTCAAACTGCAGGCTGTCTCTCAAGGCTTGCAGTTTCCTTGCTTTTCCTGATGCTTTCTGTCTCATGGTCACTGATCTTTAACCAACCAAACTTTCAAACCCAAAATTTGAATTTGGATAGCGTGGGGTTCTGACCCAAAGCTTAATTGACCTGGTTCTGTGGATCCAAGCACGACTACGCCACTGTGACGGAGCGATTCTGGCGGGACCCAACTGAGAGTGCCAAATCAGGACCAATTACTCAAACAGGACAGTCACAGCCCTAGGCTGGGGTTTTTCCACCTCTAAGGCAAACCAAACCAGCCGGACAAAAAGGACTTTGGTTTCACCCCACTGGCTAACCACAAGTCACCCAAGCAATTTCCTTAGACACTCCAGTTTCCCAGTATTACCACCCAGTGCACTCGTCCTGGGGATGAATGGTTATGAAAACCAACACCCCAATAAAAGAAAAAGGTTCTCTCGATCCCAAAGGACCAAGCCCCAGACCCAGGTCAATATACACATCAGATCTTACCCACAAATCACGCTGTTGCCAATCCTTTAGAATCTAAAATCTAAAGGTTTATTTACAAAGGGAAAAAGATAGAGATGAGAGGTAGAATTGGTTAAATGGAATCAATTACATACAGTAATGGCAAAGTTCTTAGTTCAGGCTTGCAGCAGTGATGGAGTAAACTGCAGGTTCAAATCAAGTCTCTGGAGTACATCCCCCGCTGGGATGGGTCCTCGGTCCTTTGTGCAGAGCTTCAGCTTGTAGCAAAGTCTCTCCAGAGGTAAGAAGCAGGGTTGAAGACAAGATGGAGATGATGCATCAGCCTTATATAGGCTTTTCCAGGTGTAAGAATCTCTTTGTCCCCACTGTGGAAAATTACAGCAAAATGGAGTCTGGAGTCACATGGGCCAGTCCCTGCATACTTCGCTGAGTCATAAGGTGTGTCTGCCTTCTCTCCATGGGTCAATTGTGTAGCTGATGGTCCTTAATGGGCCATCAAGCAGGCTAAGCAGAGCTGACACCAACTTGTCTGGGATATCACCCAGAAGCACATCACCAACTTGAAATACAGACAGTATAGAGCCAATATACATAACTTCAACTAAAAATGACACATGCACACAGACAGCATAATCATAACCAGCAACCCATAACCTGGTCTTAGACACCTTATATGACCCCTTTACCTAAGATTTGGTGCCACTACAGGACCTTGGTTGCAACCCATGTTCTATATGGTCCCCATTTATATCAATAACGTCACACAGGGTGTCAAGTTCTAGGGCCCGGCCCATTGCGGCCATTGCGTCAAGCCGGCCAGACCGAGGCCTGGCTCCAGTGGGATCAACTCACCGGCAGGAGGGGAAAGACTTGCTCTTGCACAACTCCAGAGAAAGAAGCAGAGATTCCAGGGCTTGGCCACAAGCCAACAGGGCACCAGATGGTCCCACGGAGAGTTGAACTGAGCTGGTAGGAGTCAGACTCCTGCATGAGCCCATCACACCATGGGGGTGGGAGGTGCTGTGAGCCCGGCGGGTTTGTCCGGTGCAGGACATTGGGAGTCTGGGGGCTGCTGCACAAATCAGCTGCTGGGGGGCCGGTGGGTGCCTGGGCTGCTGCTGCTGCCCCCAGATGGGTCTGTATGGGGAGAGATCTGCATTAGCCCCCTTTGTGCCCAGCTCTGCGGGGCGGGGAGGGTTCGGACTCTTTGCGGTGGCTGGAGCCAGCCCCTGAGCCGGAGCCTGCCGGTGAGGGGAGAGACCTGGGGGAAAGGGCTGGGGCTGAGCAGGAAAGTGAGTCTGGAGCTTCAGCTCTCACAGCCCCAGGGAAGCACCTGCCCTCAGCTCTGGGCCAGATCTGCCGCTGGGGCCAAAGCAGAGGGTTCTTTTGGGTCAGTTCTTGGGTAACCTGCATTGAGCTGTGCGCTCATTGCTTACAATCCCTTCAAGCCTATCTTTGAGTAGTTAATCAATGTGTGTTCTATTTCCCCCTAAAACTCCGTGTTTTGCTAGATGTGCTTGGGGCACCTGCTCAGGACCAGAGACTGGTGCATGATCCTCTCCACTAGGAGGGAGGAGCAGACTGGGGAATAAACTGATCCCGTCAGGCTTTTGGCCAGGACAAGACGCTGCAGCACCGGGGACGTAGGCTGGGGAGCTGGGGAGAAGCTTCCTAGTCCCTGCAGCTGGGTGTGTCCCTGCCTGTGCAAAGGTTTGTGTGAGTGCAGGGCCGGGAGCGAGCTGCATCTTCTCCCAGCAGCTGTGTGAGAGGGAGCCCAGGCTGGGGAGACAGAGGGCTCAGCGGTACCCCAGCTCCAAGTTGCACCCCTGGGGGCCTTTAAACATTAGGAACCATCAGAGTTAAGGTGACGTGTACAAACTTTGTGCAGTGCTGTTGTGCATGCGTGTTATGATACAGACTCCCAAGCGTGGCCTTGGGGTGAATTCCCTGCCCCCGACAGCATCAATTTCCTCCAGACCACCAAGGGAAGTGGTGCTTTCTCCATCCATCCCTTGATGAGGTGCCTTTGTGGAGTCTGCTTTGGTCCAAAACTTGCTAGAGTGCCATACAGGAGGCCTGGGCTGTGCAGAGGGGTCAGATGAGATGATCTAAGTGTCTCTTGTGGCCTTAGTCTCCAAATCTCAGCAAAACTGAGTGTGGCACATTGAGAGCCTCTGAGGTTTCCATGTGCTGCCTGCTTGATCCCCAGCACTAACCCTGAGTGCGTGGGGTGTCACAGGAAAGCAGCTCAAACATGCAAAGGGCTGGCCAGGGGCAGGACATTAGCCCTGCAGGGCAGGGGTGGGTGAGGCGGTGACATCACAAGGGCCTTGTGCAGCACCTCAGCTGATTGGTGAAAGGAGGTTGGGAGGCGGTGACCTCACAGAGCGTCCATGACAACAGCCAGGTAGGACAGGCTGCAGGGCTGGGGCCATCTCAGAGACCCCGGGGCTTTGCTGCAGAGAGTCTCCTTCTGTAGGTCTCCCAGCCTAGGTCCGTGCTGATTAGGCCTCCACTGGATTCTTGTGTACAGTTCTGGGCATCACATTTTTGGAAAGATGCAGAGAAATTGGAGAAAGTCCAGAGAAGAGCAACAAGAATGATGAAAGTCTAGAAAACATGACCTATGAGGGAAGATTGAAAGAATTGGATTTGTTAAGTCTGGAGAAGAGAAGACTGAGAGGGGACATTACAGTTTTCAAGTACCTAAAAGGTTGTTACAAGGAGGCGGGAGAAAATTATTCTCCTTAACCTCTCACGATAGGACAAGAATCAAGAGGCTTAAATTACAGCAAGGGAGGTTTAGGTTAGACATTAGGAAAAACTTGCTAAGAGTCAGGGTGGTTAAGCAGTGGAATAAATTGCCTAGGGAGGTTGTTGAATCTCCATCCTTGGAGATTTTTAAGAGCAGGTTAGACAAAGCCCTGTCAGAGATGATCTATATAATACTTAGTCTTGCCTTGAGTGCAGGCGACTGGACTCGATGACCTCTTGGGGTCCTTCCAGTCCTATGATTCTATGATCCAAAGGTCTCTACTTGCCTTAATGTCTACAAATCTCTGCAAAACTAAGTATGGGCCATTGAGCAGCCTCTGATGTTTTCATGTGTCGCCTGCTTCGTGTCCAGAAGTAACACTGAGTGAGTGGGGGTGGGTGTGACACAGCAGGAGCAGCTCAAAGATGCAAAGGGGCTGTCCAGGGCGGTGACATCACACTAGCCTTTTACAGGAGCTGGGCTGATTGGTCAAAGGATGTTGGGAAGCGGTGACCTCACAGAGAGTCTATGAGCAGGGGCAGGTAAAGAGGCTGCAGGGTGGGGGAAATGGCTTTGCTGCAGGGAGTCTCCTTCTCAAGGTCTCCCCTTGAGGAGTGAGAGAGAATACAGGGTCACGCCTGTGAGCGCGAGGAGGAGCCTCCTTGGGGTTTTCCCCTTTCCACTGCTAATTGGTGAGAAGACAGACGTCCCTGTGGAGCAGAGAAGAGCCTCAGAGAGGTTTCATGTTGTTGTTTCATGTTGTCATAGGTTTCCTTCATATGGACTGCATGACCAAGTGGAATTGATGGCAAAACATTGCCATTATGCAGTAAAACATCTTTAAGACTCGTCTTCGATGAATCAACGAACAGTCTCCACTCATGTGGACTGTGAACGATGTTGAGGGCTGCCATCACACCATGGATGTTGTTGCAGGCTACAAGATGGCCTTCCATAGAAGAATGGGACAAGATCCTTTGACGGTCCCGGAGCAGGCTACATGAGGAAATCAGTCCTTTCGTTGGACTTGCTGGCAGAAGAGCCCAGTGATGGTGCAGCTCCCCGAGCGTCAGTGACAAACGCAGCGCTCCAGCAACTGAGCTCTAGGGCTCGCTGCTGAAAGAAAAGCTTCACGAGTGACAAAGGGAAAAGGGAGGTGCTGATCTTTAGCCAAGGGCAGGGAGCCCCACCCTCCAACACAGACCATTTCCCTCGTTGTCTGTCTGTGCTGGGACAGGAGCAATAACACGGCCTCCTGCTTTTGCTATTGCAGAGAGTCGGTTCTGACGGTCTCCTCAAACCCAGGGTGCGAAACAGGCCTCAGAGCTGACTGGGTGTAAACAAGAACTACGCAGATAGACTGAGCCAGCTGGGAATTCAGATGTGCCCCTTTCCTGGAGAGATGGACTGAGCTGTGAGGGGACTGGAAGCGGAGCTCCCAATGTTTAACTTGCACTCGTTCAGCATCTTTCCTGCGAGTGCCGTCACTGTAGGTTAAATCCTCCAGCCCAGGACTCCCCACCAGCTGTGGGCCTGACAAGCTTTCCTGGGATTGGATTCTGTAGAACAGGGGTGCAGGGAACCAGCAGGTGCATCTGACTCCTTGGTGAGGTTTTGCATGCAAGATGTGTGTGTGAGTCTTTGTGTGTCGGAAGCAGTGAGTGTGGCATTCTCAGTGAACCGACAGAGGGCGACGGTGGTCAGAGAGAGACAAAGGAAGAATCAAGAGGCACCGATGGGCATAAGGATGATGATTGTGTTGTGTTTCATGCCTTCGAGGTGGTGCCACCGCCCGTCCTTTAGCCTTGTAGTTTACCAAGAGTAAAACTAAATATCTGTTGAGATACAAGGGAGTGTGTGTGTCCATTCCTGCTAGCTGCACAGGGGTTTGATGTTGCTGCTTTCAATCCTCCGGCTCTGCCGGGATAAGGAACAATTGAAGCCATCACTGAAGTGAAGGCGGGAGATGATTTTCTGACAGGGAGGGACGGCTCCTCTTAAAGGTGTTTGGCAGGCAGCCTCCTTCCCAGGTCTGTCCCAACAACACCCAGTTGAAAAGGGACCCTCCCCAGCCCTCCTCAGCCCGATGAAAAGGAGCGAGTGAGTGAGCGTGGGGAGAGCGGCGACTGAGGAGATGGATTGAGCGGTCCGGGATCTCTGCGAAGGGGCGGGATGAGGGTGTTCAGTTTTGTTGGGTCAGAAAGTTGGCAACCCCAGATCCAGGAAACAACTCAAAGACCCAACGAGTCTGGCCAGGGGCAGGACATCAGCTTTGAGGGGAGGGGTGGGTGTGGCAGTGACATCACAAAGGCCTTTTGCAGGAACTCGGCCTATTGGGCAAAGGTGGTGGGGAGGGGGTGACCTCAGAGAGAGAGAGACCCCGACATCAGCCGGGCAGGACAGAGGTGCAGGGCCAGGTCTGTCTCTGAGACCTCCCGGCTTTGCTGCCGCAAGTCTCCTTCGCGAGGTCTCTCCTCGAGGGCTGAGAGAGAATTAGGATTCAGAGTTGTGAGCATGAGGAGGAAAGACTGTGGAGTTTTCTCCTTTCCTACCATGGATTGTGCTGAAAAGAAACTTCCCTTTGAGAAGGTAAGAGGCTCAGAGAGGTTTGGAACCTGTTCAGTCTGATCCACCTGGCGCAGGCAGCATTCTAGGCACAGACAGCGCTGGCTTCAGGTGGCAGAATTTGATTTCCTCCCTAGGTTTTGATGGTTGGAATCCCTGGGGACATTGGGGTTTGTCCTTTTCATTTCTCTTTTCCTCTTTCCTCCCTCCTTTCCCCTCTTCTCTTGCTTCTTTTTCCTTTTCCCAGCTTCCTCCTCTACCGAAGAGGATGTGTGTGGAGTGCGGCAGGGAGGGGTATTGCTCTCATTGCAGAGGTCCTCACCAAGAGGTGGGGCTGGATCTGAGAGTGATCCTGTGATGGTGACCTGGGCTGTCCTTTGGGACATCTGGTGAGACCCCTCAGCCGCCCGCCCCTCAGAGTCTCAGTGGTGATTGGCCGAGCAGGGGGCTATCGTGAGCGAGGAGACTCAGGTCCTTTTGGTCTTTTTTCAAATCAGGCAAAGTCGTCACAACCAATCCAATGTGCAGGATTAATCTTGCTGCTTCTCTCCATTAATTGTCTCTTAGCAGGTGATGATTTCCTCTAATGTTCTAGGTCTCCTAAAATACTTGCTGAATAATTCCACTGAACAACTGTTGGTCTGTAGCTCACTTGAGAGCACTTTCTTCTGATGAGTCAATGTATGAAATTCAAGATCTGAGAGAGAGTTTGAATGTCAGGAGCAGTGTTTCCTCTAATTTGCTATGTCCGTGTGCGGAATGAATTTTGCTGAGTGCACCAATACGGAGGTGAGGTGTGACTCCTCACCTGTCTATTGGTGCTCATTCCAAACTTCATTCTGCAGATGGATGGTGTGTGGCAGGGTGAGGCTGAAGTGTTAGGAGTGTGGAGGGGTCTGAGGTAGGGCAGTGGGGGGGGTCAACGGGCTCTGTGGGGGGGTGCTGTGTGGGGGGGGGGGTGGGGGATGAGAGGCTGAGAGCTGGAGTAAAGGGTTGGGGTGCAGGGGTGTGAGGGCTCCGGCTAGGGATGCGGGCTCTGGGTTGGGGCTGGGAATGAGGGGTTTGGGATGTTATGCTTCAGTTTTCCCCTTCTAAACTTAAGTCCTGTCTAACCTACAGGACGCTATGGGAATAAGACACCATGCTTTGTGGTGACATGACAAGAGGAGAGGGTGTGAGAACTACAGCAACAGAGATGGCAGTGGGGTTAGTGTCAGATTGTTTCAAATGTTGCATTAGTCTAATGACATTTAACAGCAACGCTTAGCTAACACAAAGGAGAAAGGAATTCTTTGCTAAAGATTCAACCTTCCCCTTTGGCCAACTCCACCCCTTCCCTGACTGGAGTGTGCTCACAACACCCCCTCCACACACACACACACACACAAGCCCACAGCTGGGCACCCAGCACAAAGCAAGGGAGGGGGTTGCTTGGCTTACACTGGGCTACAATTTTTCAGACGTCGTCTGCTTCAGAGATCAAATGTGCTATTTAGAATGTATTTTGATTTGCTCAATTCAAATATGACAATTAAAACAACTGATTGGCTTCTGTTTCTAAGATATTTAAGTCTTTTACTCTTTATGTCTATGTATATTGTGTAGATAGCAGAGTTTTAATCATTAATTTTAAACCTAGGTCTTTTTGTGTGTTTATGGTTGCTTTACATGATAATATTTCACCTCTCCTGTTTATGTAACAATTTAAAAATCAGCAAAAGGGTTATCTAGCTAAAATGTATTAGGAAACAAAGGCAAAAAGCTATTCTGTACATAGTTTAGTCCTATTCAGTGTCTACTCAGCGCTTCTTGGCTTGTCTCTTGTATTCATTAAATGGAGCATCTCTTGTCACTGTCAGCAATAGTCTGCCAGCATTGATGGGCTCCATTTGCCCTGATAGCGGTTCTCCATTGTTGCAATGTCCTGGTGAAATTGCTCGCCATGCTCGTCGCTCACTGCTCCGCAGTTGGGTGGAAAAAAAATCTAGATGAGAGTGCAAAAAATGTCTCTTTAGTGACATGTTGCAACCAAGGCTTTTGTAAGCCTTGTGGAGGTTTTCCACCAACAACCTGTAGTTGTCTGCCTTGTTGTTTCCGAGAAAATGTATTGCCACTAAGTGGAAGGCTTTCCATGCCGTCTTTTCCTAGCCACGCAGTGTGGTCAAATAAGAAAATAAGAACATAAGAAAGGCCGTGCGGGTCAGACCAAAGGTCCATCTATCCCAGTATCTGTCTACCGACAGTTGCCAATGCCAGGTGCTTGGTGGAGATTTTCTAGGTGTTGGTCTCTGTCTGCGGGGTTAGAGCAGATACGGTTGTAGCTCAGTGCTTGGCTGTAGACAATGGATCTTGTGGTGTGTCGGGATGGAAGCTGGAGGCATGAAGGTAGGCATAGCGGTCGGTAGGTTTTCGGTATAGGGTGGTGTTAATGTGACCATCACTTATTTGCACCGTGGTATCTAGGAAGTGGACCTCCCGTGTAGATTGGTCCAGGCTGAGGTTGATGGAGGGTGGAAGCTGTTGAAATCGTGGTGAAAATCTCCACCAAGCATTCTCAAAACTACAGTACCCGCACGAGGAAATAAGGAAACAGATCAACAGAGCCAGACGTGTACCCAGAAGCCTCCTACTGCAAGACAAACCCAAGAAAGAAACCAACAGGACTCCACTAGCCATCACCTACAGTCCACAGCTAAAACCCCTCAACGCATCATCAGAGATCTACAACCCCTCCTGGACAATGATCCCACACTTTCACAGGCCTTGGGTGGCAGGCCAGTCCTCGCCCACAGACAACCTGCCAACTTGAAGCATATTCTCACCAGTAACTGCACACCACACCATAGTAACTCTAGCTCAGGAACCAATCCATGCAACAAACCTCGATGCCAACTCTGCCCACATATCTACACCAGCAACACCATCACAGGACCTAACCAGATCAGCCACACCATCACCGGTTCATTCACCTGCACGTCCACCAATGTAATATATACCATCATGTGCCAGCAATGCCCCTCTGCTATGTACATCGGCCAAACTGGACAGTCTCTAAGGAAAAGGATAAATGGACATAAATCAGATATTAGGAATGGCAATATACAAAAACCTGTAGGAGAACACTTCAACCTCCCTGGCCACACAATAGCAGATCTTAAGGTGGCCATCCTGCAGCAAAAACTTCAGGACCAGACTTCAAGAGAAACTGCTGAGCTCAGTTCGTCTGCAAATTTAACACCATCAGCTCAGGATTAAACAAAGACTGTGAATGGCTTGCCAATTACAGAACCAGTTTCTCCTCCTTGGTTTTCACACCTCAACTGTAACTATGTAACCTTCATCTGATAATCTCAAAGCATCTTACACAGCTGGGTCAGTATTCTTCTCCACATTTTACCAGTGCAGAAACTGAGTCACAGAGAGGGGAAGTGACTTGCTCAGAATCACACGGATAGTCAGAAGGACAGCTGGCTACAGAGCCATGGGACCCTGAGTCCCATTCCTTAGTCCTAACTAATAGATAACTCTGTATCTCTACTTAATTTATAATAGTTTTCAGAAGATAAAACTCTCTGATTCAGCCATTGAAGCTTCTGCTGCTGCCCCATACACGTGAGAAGATGCTCGGTCAAATCCCATTATTGAATTGTGTGGGGATTGCCTTTCTCTTCCCCTTTTCCCTGTGATGGAGCAGTATCTTCAGTCTGGAGCCTGGGAACTGCAGGGAGCAGAGATGTACCTGAAACAGGAACTTTCAACTTTAAAAAAATTTGTAATTAAGTAGCAGACTTTTAAACAAACACCTGCTTCTTTCTGCAGGTTCTGCATGCCCTCACAGAATGAGCACCCTACACACAATGTGTGTATGCCATCTCATCCTCATCCCACCCCAGCCTACACACAGCCAAAAATAAACACAAATAGCTTTAGTGTTTTTTTAAATTAAAAACAATTTTTCCAAGCTTTAAGAACATAAGAACATAAGAAAGGCCGTGCAGGTCAGACCAAAGGTCCATCTAGCCCAATATCTGTCTACCGACAGTGGCCAATGCCAGGTGCCCCTGAGGAGTGAACCTAACAGGCAATGATCAAGTGATCTCTCTCCTGCCATCCAGCTCCATCCTCTGACAGACAGAGGCTAGGGACACCATTCTTACCCATCCTGGCTAATAGCCATTTATGGACTTAGCCACCATGAATTTATCCAGTCCCCTTTTAAACATTGTTATAGTCCTAGCCTTCACAACCTCCTCAGGTAAGGAGTTCCACAAGTTGACTGTGCGCTGCGTGAAGAAGAACTTCCTTTTATTTGTTTTAAACCTGCTGCCTATTAATTTCATTTGGTGATCCTAGTTCTTGTATTATGGGAATAAGTAAATAACTTTTCCTTATCCACTTTCTCAACATCACTCATGATTTTATATACCTCTATCATGTCCCCCTTAGTCTTCTCTTTCCAAACTGAAGAGTCCTAGCCTCTTTAATCTTTCCTCATATGGAACCCTCTCTAAACCCCTAATCATTTTAGTTGCTCTTTTCTAGACCTTTTCTAGTGCTAGAATATCTTTTGAGGTGAGAGACCACATCTGTACACAGTATTCGAGATGTGGGCGTACCATGGATTTATATAAGGGCAATAATATATTCTCAGTCTTATTCTCTATCCCTTTTTAATGATTCCTAACATCCTGTTTGCTTTTTGACGCCTCTACACACTGCGTGGACATCTTCAGAGAACTATCACGATAACTCCAAGATCTTTTGCTGACTCGTTGTAGCTAAATTAGCCCCCATCATGTTGTATGTATAGTTGGGTTATTTTTCCAATGTGCATTACTTTACATTTATCCACATTAAATTTCATTTGCCATTTTGTTGCCCAATCAGTTAGTTTTGTGAGATCTTTTGAAGTTCTTACAATCTGCTTTGGTCTTAACTATCTTGAGTAGTTTAGTATCATCTGCAAACTTTGCCACCTCACTGTTACCTTTCTCCAGATCATTTATGAATAAATTGAATAGGATTGGTCCTAGGACTGAAACTTGGGGAACACCACTAGTTACCTCCAGTCTGAGAATTTACCATTAATTCCTACCCTTTGTTCCCTGTCCTTTAACCAGTTCTCAATCCATGAAAGGACCTTTCCTTTTATCCCATGACAGCAATTTACGTAAGAACCTTTGGTGAGGACCTTGTCAAGGCTTTCTGGAAATCTAAGTACACTATGTCCACGGATCCCCCTCGTCCACATGTTTGTTGACCCCTTCAAAGAACTCTAATAGATTACTAAGACACGATTTCCCTTTACAGAAACCATGTTGACTATTGCTCAACAGTTTATGTTTTTCTATGTGTCTGACAATTTTATTCTTTACTATTGTTTCAACTAATTTGCCCGGTACCGGCGTTAGACTTACCGGTCTGTAGTGCCTGGATCAACCTAGAGCCCTTTTTAAATATTGGCGTTACATTAGCTAACTTCCATCATCATCTCGAAGAAGTTCATGATTCTGAGGACCAATAAAGACACCTTCCTTTATCTTAGCTTCACTTAACCTTGGAATTTTCCACGGAGCTGCTTGTGTTTTGTCAATGGCCTTGACAAAGTTCTTCATCAGCCCCAGCTTGATGTGTAAGAGGTGGTAACAAAATCTTCTTTGATTCAACAAGTGGTGGATGCTGAACACTGTTCCTCCCAGGCTCAATGACTGTCGGGTGGCAAATCTTTCTTGATGTAGTGGGAATCTGTTGCACGACTATCCCATTCGCAGAGAAAACAGCAGTACTTTGTGTATCAGTCTGCAGACCAAGCAAAGGCAACAACCTTCAAATCGCCACAAAGCTGCCACTGATGTTGGTCATAGTTTATGCACCTCAAAAGTTGTTTCATGTTGTCCTAGGTTTCCTTCATATGGACTGCATGACCAAGTGGAATTGATGGCAAAACATTGCCATTATGCAGTAAAACAGCTTTAAGGCTCGTCTTCGATGAATCAATGAACAGTCTCCACTCATGTGGTTGTGAGCGATGTTGAGGCTGCCATCACACCATGGATGTTGTTGCACGCTACAAGATGGCCTTCCATGAAGAAGATGGGACAAGAGCCTTTTGACGGTCAGGGCATGGAAACCTAACGTCACCTGCCAGGAGAGTCCACTGCTGTAGTGCGGGCCCAACAGCTCTGCCTTACTCTTGGGTAGTTCCGAATCCTGACAAGGTCATTCCGTTCACCTTGTGTTTTGAGGTGTGGTTCAGAGGAGGAGGATGGGAGAAAATGTGGGTCCTGTGGCATTGATGGTTCAGGACCAGAAGTTTCGTCCTCTTCCTCTTCTCGTCTGACTCAAGTGAGAATGATTCTGGTGCATCAGGAAGTGTCAGTCCTTCTCCGTGGGGTACTGGGCATAGAGCTGATGGAATGTTTGGATAATGCAGCGTCACGTTTTCTTCTTTGTCACACCTTTCCCAACTGGAGGCACCATGTAGAAGTAACATTTGCTGGTATGATCTCTTGGCTCTCTCCACATCATTGGCACTGCAAAGGCATAGATTTCCTTTGCTGTTCAACCACTGGCGAAATTTGTTGCACAAGTGTTGCAGCATATGTGTAGGGCCCACCTCTTGTCCTGATCTCAATTTTGCAGCCAAAAGAAAAGTGATAGGCTTTCTTAGCCATTGTAGTTCTATTGCACTTTGGTGATGCAAAAGTCACTTCACCACAAACATGCAGAAGTTATCTGCACTGTTCACACAAGTATGAGGCATCTCTGCTCACTTTGGCTAAAGAGAAATGGGTCCCTTTGCAAAATCAAACACTGACAAATAAGAGAGCACGACACTGTCTGATTTCTAGAGCTGATATAGGGCAATTGGTTCAGCTTCATTATCATTGCATCATCCATGACTTCTAGGAATAACATGATGCAATTCATATCATGTATGAGGCAATACCAGCTTCAGACTGTATCCTTGTTGTTTTGCCTAAAAAAGCAAGTACTGTCCAAACCCATTCATAGATTTATTCATAGATCCAGTCAAAGATGGATTTTAGTCATTACTGGTTAAATTGAGATCCCGTCCCTTTATAACTCACTTCTCCGCCATTCCCAAGTCAAGGGTCATAAATACTGACTCAATAGCATATCTTGAAAACTAGAGCCAATCAAAAATTTTAAGCATCATTTTCGTTCTCAGTGACCCAGAATTAGTAAAGTTGGACTCCATTTATTTCAGAAGCATTTTGGCTGTAGAGCAGTGTAACAAGCCTCTCCTAGCTGCCTCCTGGTGGGAGGCTGGGGGCTGTGAGGACCTGTTTGAGAGGGTCACTAGTAGCGTAGCACAGGAGGTGTCTATCGGGTTGAGTCATTGCAGATGATGATGTAGTGCAGCAGACCCCCGTTTTGCCAACCTTGCATTAGGCGGCTTTCCATGTTGCGAACTCCCAGTGCCACAGGTGCAGCAGCCGGCGATTTGTCCTGTGGCCGCTAGGTGGCGCTGCAGCCTCGCACTTTCCCGTTCCCGGGTATGGGAAGGTTTGATAGGTGAGCTGGCTCCACCCGGCCCCGGGGAGATGCCGTCAGTGGGGTCTGCTGTGTAAGGGCTGAAAGAGTCAATTTGACTGGCATTTTATGATCTTTCAATCATGAAGGGGAGCAACTGCTTACACACTGACTGAAGCATCTTATCTCATTTCTAAATTAAAGTGTCTCCTCTTTGTGTGCCGAAGAGACAGTTTAAGGGACGCCACAAACAGGAGATGCTTTGGTTTGGAAAGCGAACTATTTTGCAAAGACTTTTCATCCAAATTGATTTAGGATTAATGGGGTCAAATTCCATTTTGTGCCCACTGTGGCTGTAAGGCATTGGAGGAACTGCTGAAGAGGGTTAAAGGCCGCAGAGCTGAGGAGCTGGGTGTGGGGCTTCCAAAGGATGTGTGCTCTGGTGAGACTGAGCAGTTTGTGGGATTGTGCAAGCTGTGGTGTTTACATGCACATAGAAAATGTAATGAAACTCCATTTTAAAACCACTCATGTCTGGGAATGGAAGAGAGCTCTTTGAAATAAGTGTCCCCTTCATACTCTTCAAGATCACTGGCTCCCAACACTCAGCTGCCTCAGGGAACTCAGTGGTGGTGCATTTTGAGAGCGGATCGAGGAGGTTTCTGGATTTCAAGTCCAGCTGCTCTCTTTACGTCCTCTTTTTAAGTGATCTATATTTTCATATCCATCTCCTGTATGTTCAGGGTTCCGGCTGAAACCAGGGACGTGAAATGAATTTCACCATTCAGCATTTTCCTGTTAAAATGTAGAAACACTGAGCAAGCTGTCCATCAGCTGAAATCCGTTCCGGTCCCTGAGGCGCTAGTTTGTTTTTATTCTTGAAACAAAGATGAGACTACGACTGTAGATTTGCAGGTCCTTGTTCTCCTGACGATGCCGTGGAGAGAAAGAAAAGAACCAGTGGCTATCAAGAGTGGACACTAGGGAGTTTAGACTTGCCTTCCAAGGGGAGTAGTAAGGGGACAAAAGACATATCTGGCTTCAGACTACACTTAATACATTTATGGAGG